>NC_079208.1:11386462-11751462 GCF_026745355.1 Beta vulgaris subsp. vulgaris
TGAATCATTCTCCTTCTTATGATCATTTGAGGGTCATTGGCTATTTATGCTATGCTCATCATAAAACATCAGACAAGTTTGCACCTAGGGCCAAGAAGTGTGTATTCTTAGGCTATCCATATGGGCAGAAAGGGTACAAACTTTATGATCTTGACACTCACAAGATCTTTCTCAGTAGAGATGTCAAGTTCCTGGAACATATTTTTCCTTTTCATTCATCCTCTACATCTTCTACATCTCCTGAAGTTTCTGGTTCTAGGGTGACTCCTAGTATTTCTGAAGATGATATTCCTTCATTTTTCTCTTCTTCTCCTACTTCTCTTACTACACCAGCTCCTATTCCTTCTGTAGCTTCTCCTCCTTATTCTATTAACATACCTTCTATTGATCCTTCTATTTCTCCCTCTTCTTCTACTAAACCTTCTAATGATATTACTTCTTCTCCTATTACTTCTCCCTTACCTATTTTGAGAAGATCTAATAGAGTGAAAGTACCACCTGTCAAGTTACAGGATTTTGTTGTTTCTCTTCCTACTCCCTCTATTTCTTCTTCCTTTAATGTCTACACTTGTCTAGAACTTACTCATTTACCCTCAGATCATCTTGCCAGCCTTGCAAATGTGTTGTCTAATGTTGAACCATCTTCCTATGCTCAAGCTAAGATTGATGCCATTGGTCGGGCAAGAGGACGTGGAGGTTTTTCTGGTTCAAATGATGAGCGAGAAAGTACTCTTAATCAACTGCTTGTCGAGATGGATGGTTTTGGAACTATTGCTGGAGTAGTGGTCCTTGCTGGCACAAACAGGCCAGATATATTGGATAAAGCTTTGTTGAGACATGGTCGATTTGATCGCCAGATTACCATTGACAAGCCTGATATTAAAGGTCGTGAACAAATTTTTCAGATATATTTGAAAAAGCTCAAGCTTGATCATGAACCATCGTACTACTCAGAGAGGCTTGCAGCACTTACTCCTGGATTTGCTGGAGCTGACATAACAAATGTCTGTAACGAAGCTGCATTAATTGCTGCCAGAAATGAGGGGATTGTTATTAATATGGACCATTTTGAATCAGCCATAGATAGAGTTATTGGTGGCCTGGAGAAGAAATTTATTCCAGGAAGCAAGACAATGTGCACCTAGTATTGTTTTTATCGATGAGATTGATTAAGAGAGTAATAACAAAACTCTAGAGAGAGAAACTTCTCTTCTACATTTCCTTTCTTGATTCAGAATTACTTGAATCAAATATCTTCATCATTTCCACATGGTATCAGAGCACAGAGCTCAAAATTCATCGAAATTTATATGGTTTGGCCTACCTTGGGAATAAAACAAGGAAATATTCTCAATGAAAAGACTGTGTATGGTTTGGATCTCTCTGTGCAAGAGGGAGTGTTAATTCAAGGGAGGATTGGTCCTAGGTCCTCTCACAAGAGAAAACTGCCCAAGGCTGTGGAAGAGGAACCAGTGAAAGTCATACTGGAGAAACAAGTTCCTGCTCCCACAGAACCAAAGGAACAAAAACCTAAGAGGCGCAAGACTGTTGCTAAAAAGCCTTCCCCTCCTGTTCCTAAAAGAGTTAGACAAAGCTCTAGATTGAAAATTGCTCAAACTGTCTCTGTTCCTTCAACTAAGGACTTTCCTTTAGTCCTATCTGATGCAGAGGAACATGATCACAATTCTCTTAAGAAAACAACTCCTCCACCTCACCAAAAGTACCAGTATCCCTCACCAACATCTTTTCCATCTCCCCCTCATCCTTCTCTGTTCCTTCCAGCTTTGAATAGTTGAAGGTTGAGATGAATGAACCAAACCCTTTTTTCTCTACCTTTACTGACCTTCCAACATAATCACCTTTTCTTCCTTCCATTTACACTACCACCTGACCATCTGTTTCTCTTCCAGGAACAACTGGTCCTCCACAAGAAAACACCCCAGTTGCTCCACCTAAATCATCTTCTGCCTCTAATTCTAAGGAAAGGAACAAGTTCCTTCAAATGAGTTTGGTTGGGTTAACAAAGTATGTCTCCCTACTCAACATATGATTAAGTTTTACAATCACCTTCACTGGACTTTAGATGCTAAAACTGATAAAATGATGGGTTTAATCAAAGTCCTTAGTGATACCGTGCTTGAACAACAAAGAACATGGAAATGATGGCCCAAGCCATTAATAGTTTGAAGCAGCAACTTGATGGGAAACATGGAGAGGTGATGAAGAAGTTGGAAGACGTGGTTGAGGAAGAAGTAGTTGAGGAACACCATTCCCCTTCCCTTCCTAATGTCTAGTTCTTGTTTCTCTTCAAGGAACAAGACTTCTTAGCTTTTAATTTGTTTCTTTTCTTTTCTACTTTTTCTCTTTGTACTTTAAGGGAACAAGTGCTATAAATAGATGTTTTTTGCTATATTTGTCTTCGTTTGTGACTGATGTGCACAATTTCTTACTTGGAATGGCTAGTGATTGATGTTTAAGCTAGTCTACCCATTGAAAATCCGAACTTAACCATTTTTTGGTGCTTGTTAATGGTCTCAAGGTATTGATCAATCTTCCCAAAATCACCAAGAGTTTGATCTTTTTGACGATGACAAAGGGGGAAAAGATTACAGAACAAACTAAAAATTGAAAAAAAAATGAACAAATTGCAAAAAATGAAAAATTAAAATCCTTAATCTACCTTAATTAAATATATATAAATTATTATTTTATCTTTTTCATTCTCTTATGTTATTTGTTGTTTTTCTTAGTTTGTACTTTTGTTGTCATCATCAAAAAGGGGGAAATTGTTGAACCCTAGTTTTGATGATGACAAAGGAACAAAGATGCAAACTAAGTATTGGACTAACAAGTTGTTTAAGTGAGTGAATTTCAAGGTATATAAAGGAACAAAGAAATACTAAGTCAAGGAAGAAATCAAGTTTGGATTTTGAAGACAATAGTGAAGATGTTTCAATATTTGGTACTGGAGCGATTGGAGCAAGAAGACTAAAGCGAGGCTTTTTGTTTCTAGTTCCATTGTAAAGCAACGAGTAAGAATGGTAAGGAACTATGACAATTAAGAATGAGAATGATCGTTTGTTCCTTTGTAAGGAACAGACGAACTGGCGCTAAACTAATAAGTCAAAGGAACTAACTATTAAAAGGAACCAGACTTAGGATGGAGCATTACAACGGTTCATTTATGTCAGTTGAGTAAAAATGTCTAGATTCTAGGTAACTGTTTTTATTTAAGGAAAAATCTGATTTTAAGGAAAATCTTTTTAAGGAAAATCTTTTATTTTTCTATAGATAATAAAAATTCTTTTCGGTTTTTAGGGAAATATTTTAAAGATAATATTTTTGGTAAAAGGATTTTATTTTGTTATTAATAATTAAAATGTTTTTAATTAAATCAGATTTTCTAATTAATGCTTAAAGTGGTTGCTAATATTAAGGAGCAGTAACTTAATTCTCTCCCACGTTTGACAGTGATCATGGAGATCATGGGATGATTGAGGAACGTGTTCCTCCGGGTAAGGAACATCATGAAATAATGGTTCTACCACTTACACATATTTTAATCTCATGTTCTAAGTTATTACCACTATAAATACTAATGTCTAATTAAGTTCTAATTTGTGTCTGACCAAGTGATTTCGTGAGTTTAACTAAGTAAAGTATCAGTGCCTTCATTCTGTCATAAAAGCCATTTGTTCTTTGCCTTCTTACTCTAATTCCACTACGTTTATTTGATCAATTGTATTTTGGTTTTTGGGGTAAGGGGACTTGGAGTGAAGTTCTGTAAGAGAGAAGCTTTGAGTAAAGCGAGTTAAAGTGAGAAAACTTCAAGTGAAGTTGAGAGGAACAACTGTTAAGAGAACAATTGTTCAGGAACTTGAGTTTAAGAACTCAAGGTGTGGCCCGTGAGTAGAATTAGGTTGTAACAAAGTTGTTGGCCTAATTAGTGAAAGAGGTGAGTTTAAAATCCCTAGTGGTCGAGGTTGTTTCTTCTTGTTCGGCCCAAGAAGTTTTTCCTCGTAAAAATCCCTTGTGTTCCTTTAGCTTGTTTCTTTGTTCAAGTTTAAAATTCGGCAAAAAGTTACGTTTATTTCTACACATACAATTCACCCCCCCTCTTGTATTGTTCCTAGTGAAATAAACACACAGACACACACAGACACACACAGACACACACAGACACACACACAACACACACACACAACACACACACACACACACACACACACACACACACATACACACACACACACACACACACACACACACACACACACAACACACACACAACACACACACACACACACACACACACACACACACAAATATCTATCTATATATCTATATATATATATATATATATATATATTATATATATATATATATATATATATATATATATATATATTTAGGATATCATAAGATCATCCTTGTCATATCATCAGATCATCCTTGTCTTATGTATTGAGAAGTATGCTTGTTAAACCTGCTTTACTTTTATTATTCGATAATAAAATTCACCTATTAATTGTTATATGATTAATAACTATATTTCCTTGTTGTAGGGTTCATTGGACACTGATTGTGATATGTTTGTCAAGTAATTAACCAAGTCTACCACTTTGATTCTTTGCGTCAAAAACCACCACAGTCCTTACTAATGAATTATTTAATGTATTGATGTAGTGTGATGAAGCAGAATAGTGGTGTAGGACTTCGAGTAGGCAAAGCTCCTGTGTGGATATCAATCGAGGTAACATAACTAATTTGCTTGTCCTTATATAGGAATACTTTTCGCCACATACTTCACGTCTAACATGAATATTTTTGGATGCATGTTTTGGTGAATTTTACTGTCCGTAACAAGATAATAATGGAGTTGCATGTGGCTATTACGTGCTAGGGTACATGTTTGATATACTCAAGCATTGCACTAACATCCATGATCTTCAAAAGTTATGTAACTAATTAGTATATGTTACTTTTGACTAGATCGATGGGTAATAGTTAGTTGGTTTAATAACCAAAGTAGCACACATTCGCAACAAATAACCAAATTCTATCCCCAAAACATGGTACTTTGATGAATTTCATATAAATTTGACATATATAGTACAAATATGCATAAAGTATGTGATATATGCTTAGTTTAGCTCATAATTACAATAGAAAGTTCATAAGATAAATATTGAATTCGGGAAGGTAAAGGTGATTTTAGGCCTATTTTCCACGATTCGAGTCCAATTCGTACTTCTCGAGTCGTTTAACTCCAAATTCTTTTTGAAAATGATAATATGAGTAAAATATAACTAGTGTGTAGATTTTTCGGCTTGCATTGGGTGTTGATTGAATTTCGGAAATGTAAATGTGATTTTAGTCCTATTTAGCCGATTCGCATCAATTCATAGATTTTGAGTCATTTAACTCTAATTTCTTTATAAACATGATAATATAAGGTATAATATAACTACTGTGTAGATTTTTAGGCTTGCATTTGTTGTTGGTTGAATTTCGAGAATGAAAAGGTCATTTTGTTGGCCATTTCGTGTCCAATTCTTAGATTTTGAGTCATTTAACTCCAATTTCTTTTTGAAAATGAAAATATGAGGTATAATGTAACTAATGTGTAGATTTTTAGGCTTGAATTTATTGTTGGTTGAATTTCAGGAACGTAAATGTGATTTTAGGCCTACTTTTCCCGATTCGTGTCCAATTCGTACATCTCGAGTCATTTAACTCCAATTTCTTTTTGAAAATGAAAATATGAGGTATAATATAACTAGTGTGTAGATTTTTCGGTTTGCATTGGTTGTTGATTGAATTTCGGAAACGTAAATGTGATTTTAGTCCTATTTAGCCGATTCACATCAATTCATAGATTTTGAGTCATTTAACTCTAATTTCTTTGTAAACATGATAATATAAGGTATAATATAACTACTGTGTAGATTTTTAGGCTTGCATTTGTTGTTGGTTGAATTTCAAGAATGAAAAGGTCATTTTTTTGGCCATTTCGTGTCCAATTCTTAGATTTCGAGTCATTTAACTCCAATTTCTTTTTGAAAATGAAAATATGAGGTATAATTTAACTAATGTGTAGATTTTTAGGCTTGAATTTGTTGTTGGTTGAATTTTGGGAACGTAAATGTGATTTTATGCCTACTTTCCCCGATTCGTGTCCAATTCGTACATCTCAAGTCATTTAACTCCGAATTCTTTTTGAACATGATAATATGAGGTATAATACAACTAGTGTGTAGATTTTTAGGCACTAGTACAGAATAGACGATTTGCTTCTTTAATTGCGTCGCACAACTGGAACACCAATGCAGAAACATCATTTGCGTCGGATACTAAGGAGGTGCGATGCAAATTATAAGTCATGTGTGTCGTACCTATGGTGCATTCGACGCAAAACATGAAAGCAAATGGCTGTGATTTGCGGATCCTACTTACGATTTACGTCGGATATACTTAGCCCACTCGACGCAGATAGCCCAACCCAGTTATAAGAGGAACTAACTATGTGTGTCGAATGTAAAGCCCATCCGACGCATATCGTCCCTTCTCCTTTTAATTCCTGAAACCCTAATCTTATGTATCTCACTCTGCTTTTTAAACCCTCAAACCTTAACCTTACACCCTCTCTCTCTGTCCTTCTCCCACTCTTAACCGCCGCGCCGCTCCACCTCTTCTACTTTCCCTAACTCCCTTAGTCCATCCCCTTCTTCTACTTTCCATCTCCTATCATCCGAAACTTAAGAACAACGAACAAAATTGAAGATCTTGAGTACAATCGCGAACAACGAACAACTCATCGGTTTCTTCATGCGTCTCCGACGACTTCATGCGTCTTAGGCTGGCTTCTTCCTTCTTCAACAAATCTCCTTGATTAATTTCGGCAAGATCTTCGAACAATCGCGAACAACGAATCTCAGGCTGACTTCGTGCAAATAAATTCGTCTCTCTTTCCCTAAAATCTCTAATTCTTTCGATTGTTTTCGATCTCCTTGATTAATTTCGGTAAGATCTTCGACTTTAATTCTATTTCTCTTTCCTCTTTTTGTTGGTTTTGATTTTGGTAGAATTTTAATTCTAGTTCTGTTGAGTTAATTTATGGGTTTACTCGCTTGTTGTATCAGATTTTACGAAGTCTATAGCAGTGCAAAGTTGAAGAATGAGATTTTCAAGCAAGGTTCCATAATTTAGGTTTAGTTTTCATTTTTTAGGAAGTTTCCAGTGTTGTAGGTTACTTTCAATTTTTTTTAGATCTGGTAAAATTGTAAGCCATGTGTGTAAATTACATTCTTTTAATGAAATTAAGTTGCTTTCATCTTATGTTGCTCGATTTTCTTGTAGTTACTGAATTTGTTTTTTTTTTCTTTTTGAGATTTGATAAAACAAAAGAGTGAAATTCATGGGTTGATAAGCCTCATGTGCGTCGCACATAGCACTACATGCGACGCACATGAGTGAGGCTGGGCTGCTGGCGTGGCTATCTGCGTTGCACTTTACTCTTCATGCGACGCAGATGAGTGAGGTTGGGCTGCTAGCTTGGCCATCTGCGTCACACTTTACTCTTCATGCGAGGCAGACTCTTCATGCGACACAGACGAGTGTTTTGCCTCTATGGCAGGGGCGAGTTATCTGCGTCACATGGTAGGCAGGGTTCAATGCAGATAGCCGATTAACTACGTCGCATTGTTGTCCGGCGCAGATCCTGTATCCTGATCTGCGTGGAGGCTTGTGGCGCCGGACCCATGTCCGATGCAAATAGGCGCCTCACATCCGACGCAAATCGTCTATTCTGTAGTAGTGAGGCTTGCATTTGTTGTTGGTTGAATTTTGGGAAGGTATATGTGATTTTATTATAAGTCATTTAACTCATAATTCTTTTTGAACATAATAATATGAGTATAATATAACTAGGTTGTAGATTTTAGGCTTTCATTTGTTGTTGATTGAATTTCAGGTAGGCGTATGTAACATTTAGAACTATTAACTACGATAAATGATTGAATCCTTATATTATGTGTTTTATCTCATGGTTGTTTCAATTTGCAAGGTTTATATGAATAACACACCAAGGTTGGAGACCTTCACCATAAAGAAATTAGATGAAGTTTCAGAAAAGTTGGCAAGCTACATTTGTGATGATTGCTTATGATACATTATGGGACGATTTTGTGATATAAGTAGCTAGACCTAGTTGGTATTTCCTTTCTTATAATAGTTTTAAGCTAAAATGTTGGTATGTCAATTCTATGTACACTTAGACCAATACTTTTTGGCGATTTGAATTTCGTGATACCATAACTTGTTTGGTTAGGACTAATTAAATACTAAAAAAGATACGAGGAGATTCAGCCCCTTCCTACATATTTGATACCTTCCCCTACAAAAAAATTGCATGGTATCATAAATAGCTACTCCGGGTATTACCCATCCGCTGGGAGAATTTATAAACAAATACAAATCCTTGGTATCGTCCTCGATTTTTCTAATTCTGTCTTGATTACGTCCAATTGGAGTTTTACATTATTAATACATTATGAAAGTTAATTACGTTGAAAAACTTGTGATATATTGTATTTTTTTTTTGTGTGGAAGGGAAGTGTTGGGGTTGGGGGCTGCCACGGTGGGGTGCAGGGCTGGGGCAGTGGAGGCTGGCAAGGGGCAGCAGGGGGTTCTAGGCTGGGGTAATGGGTGTTGCTGGACAGTGAGGGGTGGCACAAGGGGTTGCAGGGCTGGGGGGCAGTTGGGGTGCTGGCATGGGGGCTGGTGGGGTGTTGGGCTGGGGGGAACAGGGGTGGTGCTAGCAAGGCAACAGATGGGTGTTTGGCTGGGGTGAGAAGGCTGTTAGGGGGGTGTTGCTGGGTAGTGGGGGGGTGGAAGGGGATTGTAGGGCTAGGGGTGTGTAGGGCAGTAGGGGAATGGCAGGGGGTGCTGTTAGGCAGTGGGGGGGGGGGAGCAGTTGTTGGGGTGAGGTTTTTTTTTATATAGAAAAACCTAACCAAAAGGGTTGTGGTTTTAGGCCTAAATCGCAGCCCTTGGGAGTGAAGGGTTGCGGTCAAAAATCGCAACCCTTTGCCGAAGGGCTGCTACTTCGAGGACTACGGGCCAAACAAGCAGCCCTTAGGGCTATTTTGACCGTAGCCCTTGACATTTTTTCTACTAGTGGTCCATCTTTTCCCGCCCCGCTGATCCAAACGTTCTCGCCCTCTAGGACAAGCATCAGAGTGAGGATGTGTGTATGAGAGTATGTAGCGAACACGATATTCTTATGTCGGTTGCATCATCACAGTGTCACTCGTGATTGGGAGGTTCACGATAGAGTTCTTCGGTATGTCTAGAGTGCTGGTTTTCTCGACATTCATCGTTTAGTAGGGGGCGATTGGGAGCTCGATCGAGCACTTCTCACCGCATTAATGGAGTGGTGGAGACAGGAGACACATATCTTTCATTATTTGACTGTTAAGGAGGCGACAATTACTTTAGAGGATGTCACTGTTATCCTTGGACTCAAAGTGCATGGGCCACTTTTTATTGGTTCAGGCGAGGGTAATTAGGCTGCAGTCCTGCACGAGTTGTTAAGGATTAGGTCCACTATTCCGGAGAACCAACCAAAAGTTCTCCATGGTTCGTCTTTGAGTTTGACATGGCTTCGGCTACAGTTTTTCTTGTTGTCGAACGATGCTTACATTCTTGTCTTGATGGGGTCCATTCTTTTTGCTGACAAGAGTGGAGATACAGTTCAGGTGACTTATCTCCAGCTCTTGGCTGATCTTGACGTAGCGGGGACATATAGCTGGGGTAGTGCGCCCCTTGCATACTTGTGTCAACAACTATGTCGGGCATCACATCGGGGTGCAAGGGAGTTAGGTGGACCTGTGATGTTGTTACAGCTTTGGGCATGGGAGCACATGCACATCAACAGGCCTGTGATTTGAGGGTGTGGGACCCACCTCCACAATTTGAAGATGATGTTCCTGTTTCAGGCTCCCAACATGTTTCCGGGGTTGACCCTTTAGCTGTCAGGTAATATCCGCCGTCTCAAATTTATATGTTAATTTTATTTATTTTCATTTTTTAGAAGGATATTAATGTATAGTTCTTTTTAGTTGGCTTCGGGTACACCTCACCAGTTCCCACTTAGCAGGTTGACTTTCTTATTATACGGATGCAGTTGACCATAAGAGGGACGAGCAGGTACATAGGGTCTATTATCTCATAACTTATGTACATTAGTAGACCTCTCTCACATGCCTAATGTTTTAACTTTAATTTCTTTCTTTATAGATGACTTGGCAGCCATATACTGAGGCGAGACTTAAGTAGTTACCTGCTATATGTCGAGCTGACCGACATGTATGGCGCACATTGGCTCCACTTATTTGTTTCGACATTGTGGAGTTCCATTTTCCTAATTGAGTTATGTTGTAACACCCCCAAATTTCTCTCTTTTGGAAAACTTATTTTAATATAAAACTCCTTGAGAAACTTGAGAGTATTACTGCCACGTGATAACGTTAAAGGCTTTAATACTGACTACTAACTGAACTAACTTCTCTTTATTAATATAAACTTTATTGTACAACTATATAACAATAAAAATAAAGAAAATAAAATAACAACTCCTTGACTAATTATGATTCCTCACTAGCTCCCCCATATGAAGTATGCATCATAACAACCTGTAAATTCTGCTCACCAAAAGGGTCATCACAGGGACAAAGCCATAAAACAAAACAAAACAAAACAAAAGTGTGTCAGTAAAATACTGAGTACATGTATATGTGGAATATTAAACACTTTATTTAATAAATCCTTTGAAATATTTAATTTCAAAAAAACCCTTTCTTGGATACTTGATAATACTTATATAATATAAAGTATATAGCCTTGATAAAAATCCTTTTTCCTTGCCTAGGTACCTTGCCTAAAGTGTGCACACCCCCCAAGTTTAGTATTCCTTACTGAGTCTATTACGAGGGGAACTACCTTGTCCACATGACTTATACAAAAAATACATGAGTATATAATATAATAGCTATCTAAAACTTGAATTAATATGCGAGAGGTTCTCTCTCTATACTCACCTTCTCTCACTACAATTATATTAATCCTCTATCCTATGCTAGTTTACCTTATCTCTCTTATCGTTTTTCCTAAATCCTTCCTGATCAAATTAGAGCCAGTATGTTATTAACTCTTTCTTTGAATTTCCTAGTTGAAATGCATGATTGAATTTCGTAATTTGTTAAGCCTTAATGGAACAATCCCAATCTACTTCTAATTTTGTTGTGTGGCATCGAAAGCAAGGTCCAGTACTCAAAACTCCCATAGAGCATTTTAGTAATCACCCTATTGATGTATCTCTAGTGCTAGTAGGCAAGTTCCTGTATCTGAGAGAATTCCCGGTGCGCCATGTTCAGCTTTGGGTGGATTCATGGTTCACAAGAGGTCGAATCATTGTTAAAAAGGAAGGTAATCTCTATTTCTTCCACTGTCGCGAGATCCAAGATAGAGCAGACATTCTAGGACTATATGATACGATGAATTTCCGAGGGGCCCTTCTAATAATAAAAGCATGGAAACCGCTGGATTCCTTCAAGTCTTTTAATTTCTCAGAATCAGCTCTATGGATAAAAATAGAAGGGATCCCTCTAGTTATCAATTCTAAGTCGCTTGCAAATCTAGTTTTTTCACGAATTGGGAAAATTCTATACTTCGATGAAGCATCAGGGCAACCGGGGCTCAAAAAACATTATCGAGCATTGGTTTGGCTCAAAATTAAGGCTCCATTAATTCCTGGGATGTATCTAGAGATGCAGGAAGGTCGAACTGTTTGGATTGATCTAAGGTATGAAGGAGTCTACGTTTTCTGCAAGCGATGTGGAAAAATTGGTCATAAAAGCTCGTCGTGTTCGACTCCATGGGATAAAGCGAAGGCAGCAATTGAGAAATCCATTTCCAACGCGTGCATTCCTGAAGCTCCGGTGATGTTTGGTAGCCCGAATGCGTCTTTGTATTCAAACAAGATAATAGGATTGCCACACTCCCCCGAATTCATGACAAGAATAGTTAAACTGGATGAGCCTCGCCAACCACCTTCAGTTAATTTCTCAAGTAGTAGCTCCGACAATGATGATGACGGAGATGATGCAAATAATTCAAATGACGAAGAAATGCATAATGCATCTTCGGATCCGGAGCCAAGGTACAATGGAAGTGGAACGGAAGGAGGAGCCAATTCAGGCCCATCCTCTAGACCCGCGCATGGGCCTTCTCTTCATCCTCGAGCCGCAGGCGGGCCCAATGCATGGGAGGGGATGAACGTGAAAAAATCCAAGTCAAAGCAAGCTCCTGGCAACGTGTGTAATAGTAAGGGTAAAAAAGTCCTTTCAATTAAACCCCCAAAATTCAAAAAATCCAAGAAGAAATTGATTGGACTATCTGAGACAGTAGCAAAAATCCCCAAAGAACCTGCTGCTACAGCTCATCAGCCGCAAAAATCAGATGACCTCATTGGTCATAATCATCACCACAATCTCTCTCCTCAATTAAATCAATTTAATACCCGTTTTCATCCAACAAATCTGACCCCAAATATACAACCCCACCAAATTGGGTCTTTCCTTCCATTAAACTATAACATCATAAATAGACACTCACCCCCTCTCTCCTCATTTAAATCTCCTCCATCTTACTCATCTTCACGTGGGAAAACAACAATAGAAATGGACTCAGCTACATCATCTCCTCACTCTTCAAATTCTATTACTCAGCCCCATCCTTTACCTTTAACCCCACAACACCCGCAAAATATTGAAGGAAATATTCCCCAAAATAATATTCCTGTACCTTTTGATGACTACATAGACTTGCTTCAACAGGAAGCTTTCGTAAGCAACGTCAACCCATCTGATGTTAACAGCTCATGGGGAAATTCCTTAGCCCCTAACAGCTTTTCCTCTTTCTTTAATTCTGAAGATGCTTTTTTTAGTGGGGACCCTCTCTTTGAACCTTTCTCTATAAGTGATCCTTTGGACTGGGGTTCACTTCAGAATTTTCTACAAGATCAATCCTCTAACCCTTCACCTCAAACTCCCCTTCAACTACCGGGTTCTCACTCATCTTTGCAGACCGGTTCGTCGAGCTCCTTCCATTCAACTGTGGCCGGGGTTCCAGCGTCTCAATTTGCGGACCTTCGAATATTTCCGGCCTGGCAGAATCCTCAAGTTCCGGCAATGGACGAGCATGAGATTGGTGGGAAACTCTTGGGAAAGCGTAATTTTGATGAGTTAAGTGAAGTCCTGGATGCTGCGGTGAAAAACAAGGAGGTGTTAGTGGATGTTCCGGTAAAAGTTGAATTTGAGGACTCTCAAGGCAAAAAATCGCAGTACACTGAAAACATGAAGAAGAAGCTAAGGGTCGAAGAACTTGTAGAGGAAAAGGGTGTTCAGTGTAAGGAGGTAGCAGTGCCAAAAGATGGAGCAGAGGATTTCGAGGTCCAGCCCAATGATGAAGCGGGTCCACAACCAGGTAAGCTCATAGCGGGGAAGGCTGTTATTTTATCTGACTCTGAAAAAAATGACCAGAAGGTTGTGTTTGAGCCTCCTCGAAGAGGCGCGGGTCGTCCTCCGAGACCTAAAAGAGTAATAGTCCAGGCATTAGTTTGTGATAAAAAAGGAAGTTCGAGGAATTTGAGCCATTAATTGAGGAGTTTATAAACGAGGTTACCTTGGACCTTCATAAATGGATTGCCGAGAAGAGGCAAGAGATTATGCGCAAATTCAAGAAATTTAAACATAGGGCTTTTTTTGGTGAGGATGGCTTGGAGACTGGGCCCAAACAGTCTCCGGGCGCCCCATGAAGATTATGGCGTGGAATTGTAGGGGTCTTAAGACAGCGGACTCCCCTACAATTCCATTTCTGGGTTGGCTAGTCCGCAAGTTTGCTCCTCAGATCCTGTTCCTTTCTGAAACTAAATCGAATGATGCGATTATTAACAATCTAGCTATGTACTTAGGGTTCCCTAATGTTGCCACCGTTGATCCCATAAATAATGCAGGTGGTTTGGCTTTATTTTGGTGTAATGATGTATATATAGAAGTAGGAACCTCTACCACTAATCATTTTGCATGTATTGTCAACGATGAAGCTGATAAGATGATATATAAATGGAACCTTATTTTGTTGTACGGATCGCCTTACTTAGAATATCGAGGAGATGTTTGGGATTGTATAACCCAAAGTATTAGTCAAAACAATTTAGATAGTGTAATAATGGGTGATTTCAATCAAGTGGAATATCTTCATCAAAAGCTAGGAGGCTCGGATCATATCCCGGGTAAGGAGCAGTTTTCCACTTGGAGAAGTAATTTGGGTTTAACGGAAGTGAACTCTCATGGACAACATTTCACATGGTGTAATAATAGATCGGAAAGTGATAGAATATATGAAAGACTAGATAGAGTTTATGCTACGGAAGAATGGTTACATAAGAAGTCTGAAGCTACAGTTTTAACTCTCCCTATACTAGTCTCTGACCATAGCCCCATTCTTCTGCTCACTTCTCCGACAAAGACAAGGAAGCAAACGCCTATCAAAATGGAAGCATGGTGTTTAGATTTCAAGGAAGTTTCGAATATCATTCTAGATAAGTGGCATACCCCGGTTATTGGATCCCCAATGTTTACTCTAGCTCAAAAATGCCGGCAAACACGATATCAATTATTCAAGTGGTGCAAAGACTACAAACATCATCATAATATAAGTTGGGAAGAATGTTTAGACAAGTGTGGATTGATTCAAGCTGACCTTCCACTAGACGATGGAGGAACTATCGACGAAGAGGTTAAGAAGGACGCAAAGGAAAAGATAGCGGTTCAATTAAAATTCTGGCAGCAAAGAGCTAAGAGCAAATGGAAGGCGTGGGAGGATACAAATTCCAAATGGTTCTTCAGGAAAGCAAAGAGTCGGAAGCGACGTAATGAAATATTGATGCTTAAAACTGCAGAGGGGAATTGGGTTTCAAGTAAGGATGACATACATCAGGAACTTCTAACTTATTTTTCTCAGATCTATCAGGGAGCTCAACACGATAGTACTTATTGGGACGAACTAGCCTCAATACGGAATCTAGTTCCTCATATTTCCATAGAACAGCAAATCAACCTGGTAAAGCCGGTTACTCTTGAGGAAGTAAAGTTGGTAGTGTTCCAAATGGGTAATCTCAAAGCCCCTGGTCCAGATGGAATTCCTGCGTTGTTCTATCAAAAATATTGGCCGGTTGTGGGCAATGATATTTGGCAAGCTGTTTCTCACTTTTTTTCGTTAGGGTATCTCCTTAAAGAGTGGAATCTAACGAACATATGTTTAATACCCAAAAAGGAGAGTCCTGAGGATGCAAGCCAGTATCGACCAATAAGTCTGTGCAATGTGATTTACAAAATCATTTCGAAAATCATCTCCAACAGGCTTAAACCAATATTACAGAGCATAGTTTCCCCTTTTCAGAATGCCTTCGTCCCAGGGAGGCTAATGGCAGACAACTGTCTCATCGCTCATGAAATTGTGGGCAACATCAAACAACGCACAAAAGGGAAGCAGTACGATGCCGCTCTAAAAATTGACATGTTCAAGGCGTATGATAAGGTTGATTGGAACTTCCTCCATTGGTTGCTCATTCAGATGAAGATTCCAGCTAGGTGCTGTCACTGGATCATGCAATGCGTCACAACAGTATCGTACTCTATTCTTATAAATGGAGAGCCAACACATAGATTCAAGCCTACTTGCGGCCTCAGACAGGGAGATCCTTTATCTTCATATCTTTTTATTCTTGTTATGGAAATCCTCTCTAGGTTACTAACAAAAGGATCGGAGGAACGCATTTTTCAGGGTATCAAGCTGTCTAGAACTGGACCTTCTGTGTCTCATCTGTTCTTTGCGGATGACTCACTTATCTTCTTCAAGGCTACGCCTGCATCATGCGAGGGTCTAAAGAACATTTTGTCGAAGTTCAGTATGCTGTCAGGAGAAGTAATTAACTTTCACAAATCTCTCATCATGTTCAGCCCAAATACTCCGCCAGAGAGTCGTCACCAGATGAGGAATATCGTTAACACTCCTTCTGCTGAGTCTTTGGGAAAGTATTTAGGATGTAATGTTGAAGTCAATGGCAGAGCGTCTCGACAATTCCTTCCTCTTGTTGAGAAAGTGGAGAATCGACTTTCCAACTGGCATCACCGCTCTTTCTCCATGTCAGGAAGACTCATCCTAATAAATAGTGTGCTTGCTATGCTCAGCCTAAATATTCTTAGTGTTTTCCTCATCTCGAAGACGACAGCAGACACGTTAAATTCAATTTTTGCACGATTTTTATGGGCGGGATCCCGGGAAACAAAACCAATTTATTGGAAGAGCATGGTTATTCTAGAACTTCCCAAGGGAGGAGGAGGTCTGGGCATATCAGGAATGTTCACCTCTTCAATAAAGCTCTTCTAGCTAAGCAGGCAGTCCGGATACATTCCTCATCAAGCTCTCTCATTTCTCAAGTTTACTGTGCCAAATACAAAAACTCCCCTGTGAACATGATCTTACAAAAACATAAGTTAGGCAGAGTTTCGTGGGGATTTCGAGGTCTCTGCAGATCAATCCAAGACTGTTCTGAAGGCTTCGTCAAATTAATCGGGGATGGTGCTGGTACAAGCATTCTGGAGGATAGATGGTTAAAGGGTGAAGCTATCAAGCTCAAACCGGGCATCAATTTAGAAGCCATGGGACTCCGGCAAGTAAAGGACCTGATGAAACCAAATCATAGAGCATGGAATACCCCACTCATATGCAGAGTATTCTGGCCAGACACTGCTATCAGAGTTCTTTCAACATACCTTCCGCAGGAAACCTTTTATGACCAATTTTCCTGGAGCGAGTCCAAGTCTGGCATTTTTCGGGTCAAAGACGTCTACACTCACTTTCTGCGTCAAAAAGGAAATTTAGATGTTGCGCAAACTCAAAGATCGTTTTGGAGTAAACTTTGGGCTTCAGATCTCAGACCCAAATGGAAAATGTTCGTGTGGAGACTTTTACATAAGGCCTTGGCCACTAATTCCAACTTGGTAAAGCGTAACATCCTTGTGCAGCCTGATTGCTATCTTTGTCATCAGCAGAAGGAGGATGAGAACCATCTTTTTAGAGATTGCAGTATATCAGCCCATGTCTGGTCGAGCTCAACCTTAGGCATCAAATCGGGTTCGAGCCAAGTTATTCCCTTGAGAGAATGGGTAAGAAACTTCTTACAGTTGTTTTGGAAGGAGGATGGAATCAAGTCAGAAAGAGCTATAGACTTCGTTGCCATTCTATGGTCGATCTGGTTACACAGGAATAATATCGTGTTCAGACAAATATATGACGACCCCTCTAGCATCCTACGGAACAAAGACATCCTTCTCAGAGATTGGACCGAGAGCAAGACTTTAAGAGGAAGTTCGAGTAAGAAGACCCTTTTCACATATGAAGTTCAGCAAGAGATTCCTTGCTACCCATCTACTAACTCCAGGAATGATATATGCGTCATGGTGGTGGATGGGGCCTGGAAAAGACATAAGGATAAGTTTCCACGAGCAGGTATTGGTTGGTCAGCTAAGGTAAATGGGACACGAGTCTTTGAAGGAAACGCAAGAATAGTTGCCTCGTCGTCGCTTCAATCTGAAGCTCAAGCTGTTTTCAGAGGTATCTATGAAGCAAAGTTGAAAGGATTCCAGCATTTACACATTCACTCGGATTCAGTGGATGTCGTTCGCACTATTGGTAGCACACATCAACCCTTTGAGATCGCCACCGTTATTCATGACATTAGAGCCTTACAAAGGGAGTTTAGTTCTTGTATTATAAAGAAAGTTGCCAGAATGGATGTCCTCCCAGCACATAGGTTAGCCGTTGCAACAAGGCAAGGTAACTTAGTGTCCTAAAAAAATAATAATAGCTAGCTACCGTTCTTGCTAATAAATAACAAGCCGTGGCCTCTTTATAAATCGTGATCATAAAAGATCATATAACTAATAAACATCCTTCGGAAATAATCCTCCTTTAAAAAGAATAATAATTCTTATATAAAACTTTAGCCATATAAAGGCATAAATAAAATAACTTGCTTAAGGGTTAACCTTTGAAAAATAATAATAGTTCAAAAACACTCCTTTTTAAATATTTAGACATGAATCAAAAGATCAAACTCCTTCTAAAATATTTGAATATAAATTCAAAGATCAAACTTTATAAATATATTAAAAGAAAGACATAATTCAAAGTTCATAAATAAAATTTATAAACATACAAACATGTTCATATAAAACAGATGCAGTTCATAATAAAACTCATAAAACATGTATTTCAATCCAAAATATTTTCCTAAAAACATGATACTACACTTGCAAAACAATTATTAAAGATCTACAAATACACGCACCTTGAATAATAATAACTACTAGGGAGAAGAAAAAAGGTAGGCTAAGAGGGAGAGAAAGTTTAAACTTGAGAAAAGAGATGTATTTCTCAAATTTGGTGTTGAAAATATGATGGGTGGAGACCCCTATTTATACTAGTTGGAAAAGTAGAATCGGAAAAGGATTAGGAAACTAAAAGATAGATTTTTGAGAAAAAATAATTAATTTAGTTAAGATAAACTATCTTTTATGATCATATAGCTAGAATAGAGGAATATTCCATAAGATAAATAGTCTAGATGCTAATTAACCAAAAGATAAAATAACCAAAAGATAAAACAAACAAATTTAACCAAAAGATAAGTCAAACAAAATTAACCAATTTGGATGCAACTCACTGGCGTGAGTTTGCACCGAAATTGGTTACTTAGATTTTTATTTTATTTATTTTATTTTTCTTTTGTAAATCCTTTTTGAAATGGTTTTAAAAATATTTTTAATTTTATTTTGAACCAACTACTTGAATGTAAAACTTAGGAAAGTTAGGCCCAAAATTCATTTGGGCTAAAATTTGTTTTAAATACCCAAAATATGCCTTTCTAATAAATAATAAGCGTTTTAGTAAATAAAACCTTTTTTAAAAAACTAAAACCTTTATAAAAATATAAATAATAACTTACTAAAAATACGGAGTATTACAGACTATCCCCCTTAAAAGAAGTTTCGTCCTCGAAACTTGAAACAAGCAAGTAAGAGATAAAACAAGTAATTAACATAAATACCATAAAGTTTCTATTAAAGTAAGTTGGCTCACTTAATAACTCATAAAATAAGTCAAAATTAGGTCAAAAATAGCATTTTAAGTTAAAAGCGCGAAACTCTATCGCATTCTACCCCCTTTAAAAGGAGTTACGGCCCCGTAACTTGCTAAGGCTTAAAACTTGACTTCAAAAATCAATAACACTTTGTACAATATAAGAATTGTTGCAGGAAATATAATAATAAAATCACTAGAGAAAAATAACACTTTCAAAAATAGCTTTTAAACTTGAAAAAGAATAACCTCTATGTCAAGGTATTAATTAAGAATATAATAAATGCCTTCAATAATATATCAACATAATAAAGAAAGTATTTGAATAAGTCCAAAAGGTATAGTTGATGACAAACTGAAAAGTTTATACAATTGGAGTAGGAAATATTTCCAAATTCTTGAAATAATAAAAAAATTACATACTGATATAAAGACAAGTTTTGTAGGAAAACTATTTGAGCAAATACATATATATTATCAAGATACTATAATATAGTGAGAATAGAAGAACTTTATAAAACCGTTCGTAAGCTTTACTCGAAAATACAATATTTAAACAACTTTTTCCTTCTGTTTGTAACATACGTTTGCTTTCTCCTCAAAATTTAACCAGCTTCACATAACTCATGAAGGTCTCACAATGAATAAAAAAAAAATTACCCATGATCCTACTTGATTAATCAAAATCAAATCAATTCATCATTATTCACAAGCAAAACTTGTTAGTATATATACTAACACAACATATATTTGAAGAAAAAAAAATTAGACTTCCTTACTTAGGTCCTCAAAACTAAAACTCCTCGAAATTCATCTTCAAATTTTTGTTAAAGTACCACAATTAATATTCTCTCAAAAATAGACAGTACTTAACTAGGACTTGAGATAGTAAATAAACGATATTTTCCTGAAAATTCATACAATCTTCATTTCAATAAAATTAACTCCTTCACATAATATAAACTCAATACTTAAATCCATAATATAAAAATACAACTATTCTTTCCAAAATCAATTTCCTTGATTGACTAATTTCTTCCCTTTTTCTCCTTTATTAATCTCCAGATTTTTCCCAAAATAATATATTAAGTGATATACCCAATTCTTATAATCACTCTATCTTTCATATTGCCAAAACAACAATTATACACCATTATTCAAGCTAAAGTTTAAGACTACTCCCAAAAATAATACTCCTCTTGACACTCAATAATCTCCAAAATCAACTTAGAATACATTTAAAGATCAATTCTAGTATCTTACTCCACCTTTTAAAACAAAAAAGATCTGAAGGAACCTGCTAAAGTTCAAATATGGCCTTATTTCATACTTTCTTTGCTTAACTATAACAACGATAACTCCTTTGCGATTCAACATAGAGGAAAATTCCTTAATTAAATCCAGCTTCGAATATGGTACCTCGTATACCTATAAGGTCCTCATAATATTCCTTATTTTGTCACCTTTGAAAGGTTATCTCTATATCATTGCTAAGACGGTGTTGACTAAATCCATAAACAAAATATATAACTTATCTAAATCTTAATAATTCCTCCAAGCTGGTATAAACCATTGACCTCCTAATTCTTGTTTCCACAAATTATGAAATTTCTCTTCCTTACTCATGTCACTAAATATTAAAGATCATCCAACTACATAAAACTTCAAATGACTAATTTCACAATCTTAGCACATAATATAATGGAATGTCTTCTTCACTCCTACTAAAAATAACTACTAAACTTCTTTCCTTCAAATGAATAAACAAGAACAATCTTCACCTTTAACGGATCTCAAATAGTAAACTTGGCTTACTTTGAACTAATAGGTTCTCCTAACACTTATAAATCACCAAAATAAACATATTGATGCTTTACGCAATGTAAATAAATCACTTTGCATGAATTAGATCACATGCATACATGTCATATAAGACATTAAATAACCGAGTTCATCTCATAGAAAATATACATGTCAAAAAAAAAAAAATCTTAAGAGATAGTAATATCACAACTTGCAAGTAGCTTTTCTTAATAACATGTCATCAAAGACAGAATAATAACTCAATTCTTATAATAAACAATAAAATCTTTCTCTTGCTTATGAAAAATACGAAGATTTTTCATATTAACTTGACAATAAGTCAAACTTCCTTAAAATATGTTCAAAATAATCATTACAAATAGAACAATAAATGCTAAACAGTTCTTAAAAAAAATCAATACTTTATAAAGAAGTTTTAGCTTTATAATTCGAATAAATATATATAGATTTATAAGAAAAATACGGAATGCATGTTGAAATAATAGTCAAAATAAAAATATCATTTGAACTATAATTTGAAATGAATTGAAAAAATATATGAAATTCCTATAAAAAAAATTGTTTGATATTCTTGAAAAATACATATATATGTATATGACCAAAAGAGTTATTTATTTGAGTACTAGGCTTAGTGTATGAATAATTAATCGAGTGAGTTCCCAGGAAAGAGAGGTGCGGCACAAACGAGCAACTTAAGTACCAAGTCTTTCCTTAGCCAGAACTTTCCTCAAAAAAATAAATCCACATACTTATTCCGTTCTTCAAAATATAAATCAGAAAATATTTATACTTAGCTTGAAAATATAAGTATTTGCTTAAAAAGAAAGAAGTATTTTTCTTTTTTTCACATAATATAAAATGTCAAAAAAATGTAAATAGAATGCGAAACTCTATCTTATATGCCCTTCCTATATCTACCCATACTCTCATTGACTGTGTATTCTACTTTCAAAAAGAACCTGAAAACTGATATCACTTTGTAACACCCCCAAATTTCTCTCTTTTGGAAAACTTATTTTAATATAAAACTCCTTGAGAAACTTGAGAGTATTACTGCCACGTGATAACGTTAAAGGCTTTAATACTGACTACTAACTAAACTTGAAACTAATGCAGCGGAAATAACTGAACTAACTTCTCTTTATTAATATAAACTTTATTGTACAACTATATAACAATAAAAATAAAGAAAATAAAATAACAACTCCTTGACTAATTATGATTCCTCACTAGCTCCCCCATATGAAGTATGCATCATAACAACCTGTAAATTCTGCTCACCAAAAGGGTCATCACAGGGACAAAGTCATAAAACAAAACAAAACAAAAGCATGTCAGTAAAATACTGAGTACATGTATATGTGGAATAATAAACACTTTATTTAATAAATCCTTTGAAATATTTAATTTAAAAAAAAAACCTTTCTTGGATACTTGATAATACTTATATAATATAAAGTATATAGCCTTGATAAAAATCCTTTTTCCTTGCCTAGGTACCTTGCCTAAAGTGTGCACACCCCCCAAGTTTACTATTCCTTACTGAGTCTATTACGAGGGGAACTACCTTGTCCACATGACTTATACAAAAAGTACATGGGTAAATAATATAATAGCTAGCTACCGTTCTTGCTAATAAATAACAAGCCGTGGCCTCTTTATAAATCGTGATCATAAAAGATCACATAACTAATAAACATCCTTCGGAAATAATCCTCCTTTAAAAAGAATAATAATTCTTATATAAAACTTTAGCCATATAAAGGCATAAATAAATAACTTGCTTAAGGGTTAACCTTTGAAAAATAATAATAGTTCAAAAACACTCCTTTTTAAATATTTAGACATGAATCAAAAGATCAAACTCCTTCTAAAATATTTGAATATAAATTCAAAGATCAAACTTTATAAATATATTAAAAGATAGACATAATTCAAAGTTCATAAATAAAATTTATAAACATACAAACATGTTCATATAAAACAGATGCAGTTCATAATAAAACTCATAAAACATGTATTTCAATCCAAAATATTTTCCTAAAAACATGATACTACACTTGCAAAACAATTATTAAAGATCTACAAATACACGCACCTTGAATAATAATAACTACTAGGGAGAAGTAAAAAGGTAGGCTAAGAGGGAGAGAAAGTTTAAACTTGAGAAAAGAAATGTATTTCTCAAATTTGGTGTGGAAAATATGATGGGTGGAGACCCCTATTTATACTAGTTGGAAAAGTAGAATCGGAAAAGGATTAGGAAACTAAAAGATAGATTTTTGAGAAAAAATAATTAATTTAGTTAAGATAAACTATCTTTTATGATCATATAGCTAGAATAGAGGAATATTCCATAAGATAAATAGTCTAGATGCTAATTAACCAAAAGATAAAATAACCAAAAGATAAAACAAACAAATTTAACCAAAAGATAAGTCAAACAAAATTAACCAATTTGGATGCAACTCACTTGCGTGAGTTTGCACCGAAATTGGTTACTTAGATTTTTATTTTATTTTATTTTATTTTTCTTTTGTAAATCCTTTTTGAAATGGTTTTAAAAATATTTTTAATTTTATTTTGAACCAACTACTTGAATGTAAAACTTAGGAAAGTTAGGCCCAAAATTCATTTGGGCTAAAATTTGTTTTGAATACCTAAAATATGCCTTTTTAATAAATAATAAGTCTTTTTAGTAAATAAAACCTTTTTTTAAAAACTAAAACCTTTATAAAAATATAAATAATAACTTACTAAAAATACGGAGTATTACATATGTGCCAGTTTGGATTCGAGCAGATGATTCTAGCACCTTGTGACAAGAGCACAACCCTTCATGGCATAGATCGGCTGTCGAAGAACAAGAATTATTCGCTCAGACATCGACCTTACAAAGTGCAGTGAGGTGAGCGCGAGAGACGTGTTGTTTAGGGCACTCATGCCATTCAGGAGTCTATGATATGGTATCGTCGCATCATGACGTTGCGCATGACAGATCCATTGAGACAACCTCCTTCTACACATTATCAGCCTGCGTACGCTGATATATTATCAGTATGTGACATGACTTGTATTTAATTTTGAGGCTATATAATGTATATTTTTCTTCCTATGCAGGCACATGCTTTATCTGATGTTGTTCATAGGTGCAATACTGTACTGGAGGCTGCTGAGT
Source organism: Beta vulgaris subsp. vulgaris (assembly GCF_026745355.1). Lineage (NCBI taxonomy): Eukaryota > Viridiplantae > Streptophyta > Magnoliopsida > Caryophyllales > Amaranthaceae > Beta > Beta vulgaris. The sequence goes on from NC_079208.1 coordinate 11,410,731, forward strand.
CATTGCCTCTAGATATGGGGAGCCTTTTGTATGCGTAGACATTGCAGATCATGAGGGGGTTGTGTATTGACATTGTTGGTCGAGCTGGACATGGCCACATCTTACAGGGCGTGCCAACTTCTACGCCCGCTGCCCATAGATCCACCACGATACATTTGCTTTCGCCTTTAGTCTGTCAGAGGATCTACCAACGACGTTCGGCCACCACTCGGTCTTCTCTTGTTGCCATTGCGGAGTCTAATGAGACCACACCTAGTTCATCTAGACTTACACAAAAGAAGAAGAGGGAGTTTAGCACTTTAATTTATTATTTGTATAGTTAGTTAGTTAGTTAACACTATGTTACATATTTTAAACTATGTTTGTGATTGATTTATTTTTTATCTGTCATTTTCTAAATCTTGCTTCATCATTAAGAAACTCTTGGTTTAATTATTAGTTTTTATCAATTTTGTGATGGATGAACTTGGAGTTTGTGATTAATGTTTGGATAAATTTGGATTTGGATGAACTTGGAGTTTGTGATTAATGTTTTGGATAAATTTGGATTTGGATGAACTTGGTGTTTGGTGATTCATGTGTGGATAAACTTGATGTTGTTGGATGAAATTGGAGATTGAGATTTGGTGCGGGAATTACAGGTTGGAGAGTTGATTTTGTGATGTTTCTGGCATTTCGACCAGTTGTGGGAAAGCAAAACTAGCTGGTGTGGTTGGGCATATAAACCGCTACTCTAAATAGCAGTTTACAAATGTTCAGAGTTGGGTAGCAGCTGGTTCCCCATAGGGAATCGCTACTCCAAGTGGTGGTTAATGCTCATAAACCGCTACTGCAGATACAATTTATTCAATCTAACCGCTACACAGTAGGGGTTAGTCTAAAACTGAATTGCTACTTTGAGTAGCGGTTTACTTTGGCGAAAACAAAAAAAAATCTCATGTGCTGTCTTACGTGAACGGTATCCATAAAATTAATTTGAACTTTGACGCATATGAGGAATTAATACTCTTTTCAACATTACTAATGGAAAAAATTCCAAACAAAAGAGAAATATAATGTTTTGCCTCCACTACTACTGCTATACCTCCCGTCGTCGCTGGCGCTTTCCCCCCTCCTGTCATCGTTGGTTTTTATACTCCCCCGTTGTCATTGGTGTCTTCCCCTACCCCGTCGGTGATACTGCTACTGTCGTGCCGGTTCCCCTGTCACAGTAGGATTTCCCCATCCCTTTCTTTCCTAGTTTTCGGTCGAGTCCGGGCCTCCCCTTCCCCTTTTCCCCTTGTCCTGGTTTTTCCGGTTGGGCCTCCCTGTCCCCTTCCCCCCTTTGTTATGTCGGGCCTCCCTATCCCTTCCCCCTGGTTTATTTCGGGCCTCCCTTTCCCCTCCCCCTGGTTTATTTCGGGCCTCCCTTTCCCCTTCCCCTTGGTTGTTAGTCACCCTAAGTGGGTTCATTGTAAGATTGTCTATCAGTATTCTCAGTATGTTTCTCAGTTTTTTCAGTATTTTTAGTACGTTTCTTAAAAGGTTAGGAGTCACTTGGCTGGATAAGGCATGGGGTTTCATAACAGTAGCAGTTGTGGTCTTTTTGGACTTTGTGTTGTGGATACAGGTGAATCAATTGGTCTGTGCGCGTGGTCGAGGCGACGCTTGTTTTTCATGGTTGGGATCTTTGTTTGCTGGTTTCGCAAACCGGCAAAGTGTTCGAGAGCTCACTTTAATTAGCTCTCTCCCTAGCTTGGCATAGATCTTTATGGTCCTTGCCTTGACAAAATCAAATCTGCAGGCAGCACACCAGTTGAATTTGGTGGTTTTCAGCACGCCCATTCAACAGCGTTTCTCCCTTCAATTGGAGAAACCTGCAATACTATCGAGCGAGAGTATCGAGTCACAAAGGAATGTGACTCTTATCCGGATCATGAGCCCAGAATCCCAGGCAATAGCAGTTTGTTGGGATTGCTCATGCGGCGAGGTACGACGCTCACCTTTCGTTGTTCATTGTCCGAATTGTGAACGACAATCGTTCCTCTTACCACTTTCATCAGCGATCCAAGTTTTGACTCCACCATCACTAGTTTTGACCAGCGATGCCCTCCGTCACTTGCGACTCTTTATTGTTTTTTGTTGGTTTTTGTTACTATGTATTGTACAAGCTCTTAAAGTTTCTTTACGTTTGGTTGTATTAGATGTGGTTGTATTAGCTTTAGGTTGTACTTCCTCTTTTAATTAATGTACGATTTTCCGATGTCAAAAAAAAAAAACTACTGCTATACCTCTACTACTACCGTACCTCTAATTCTTTTGATATCATTTTTTGGCTTTATATATATTCCAATCATTCCTGGATGTAATCAACTCATCCAATGTGATTGTTTATCTGTTTCTTCTAGGAAGTTTCCTTCCCTCCAGCACGTGTTCTTAGTGGCTATCTACATTTATATATACCTTGTTTAATTCCGCTACAATCTCAAGCTGAATGACTGAAAAACAAGAACATTGAGAGACTGAAAATCCTCCCTGCATTCTGTACATTTCTGTCTTAACAAACAGTTTAGAATGTTTGAATTTACATTCTATGATTTTGTTGATTTCGAGTTCATAGGTAAAACGTGTTTGGTACCTCCATAAACAAAAGAATAACTAAAATCTCTACACACAACATTTTTTTTGTACGCTAACATTACAAAATTGCTAGGTAATGTTTCTATTTCTTTTGGAATATTATCATGAAAGCGAAAGCTATGATACGACTAAGAACCCCACTTATAATGAGAAATACTACACAACGGTTCCAATGATTAAGACTATAACCACTTTGCATCAAAGAGCCGCAACGAGTTACTAGCCATACTCCGTCATACCTGCAAAATATTGCATAAACACATTAAGTTTCATTGGAACTTGATATTATATGTTAATTTCGTGTAACATTAACTTATTTAAATCACTAATAAATTTACGATGTTAACACAATTGATTGTATCTTAAGAGAGAACTTTATCATACTTCTCAGCATTGGCAATGACAAAAGCCTCTAGGGCCCATTTTGTGTAGGTAAATTTTCCTATTTCGTACATAACTTTGCTGTCTTTTTCTTGACTAGCAATGAGTGATAACACTACGGGAAGAAGCACGCACCACTGTAATATATCATAAAAGTTATTGTTAATGAACAACATGGTATATAAAAAATACTTTAAACAAACAAATAAATATGTGTTTTGAAGTGTTTTTTTTTTTTGGAAAAATTGTTTTAAATAAGTCAACATTTGCGTGGTCTTCTCATTTTAAATCTACCTTTTGATTATCCCTGATTGAGTTAGACTTGTATGTCTGTTTTCTTCTATTGAGTTTTAACCTGTTTGTAACTTGTTTAATATGTTACTTATGATACGTGTTACAACTTCCCTTCTTCTAAAACAGGCGAGGGATGTGAGGGTGGGGGTGGGACATTGTAACACGTATAAGAAATAACCTACTAAACAAGTCACAAACAGGTTAAAAAACTCAATAGAAGAAAACTGAAAACATCCATACAAGCCTAACTCAATCCGGGATAATAAAAAATTAGACTTAAAATGGGAAGACCGTGTAAATGTTGACTTATTTAAAATAATTTTTTTTTTGGTTGAAATGTTTGAAGTGTTTTAGTGATTTATATGATATACCAGTTGGGCGGGGCCTGCCTCGAGAAATATTGCTAATCCATAAGCTATTCCGGTCACACAGTAAACAAGACAGACCAAGACAGCATAATTGGCCCAAAAACTTGATCTTGGATTATTGGAGAAGTAAAACATTGCAAGGTAAACCAAAGGCTTAAAAAGGGTGTTGAAAAGATCAATTGTATCTTTGGACAGAAAATATGCCAAGCTGCTCATGCCTGATGAACTTTCTCGCCAGTATTGTAATCTATCAAGCGTGAATGATCTCAAAGCTGCAATCTTGCACAAAAGAGCTGCCATTCAACAAGAAGCACAAGTATCAGATACAAAGAACTACATAACATTTGGAAATTTACAAAAATATGTGTGTAAAAGTTTTATACTACCTCTCTTTATTTTAATTTACCTAGTTTAACTTTTACGCTTGTCCATGCATAATTTTGGACCATTAATATCTTTATTATATAAAAGTATAAAATGTCAAACTTTTGATATTTAGAAAACATAAGGAGATGAATTTAACAAGATCGATCCTAGTCCATGACTATATATTTTCTTATATATAAGTCATGATGATGGTCATTATAAACTATGTGAATAATGCTAAAGTATACTGTTTGTGAATTAAAAAGAAACAAAAATGATAGGTAAAAAAAAAAATAAGGGAACATTATTTATTGTCATATTTTCTACTTTCTATATTACTTTTCACACAGTAAGAATTGAATTTAGTGTCATTTAAAAAATATTTTGTTGTTTAAGTATGAAAACTTGATAAGTATTTTAGAACTTCCTAAAAATAAGACGGAGGAAGTATGATTTAGGTCATGAAAGTGGAGTACTTACATACGGCAATTACGGTATAGTTGTAACCAAGCGCACCAAATGTCTCATCACTCACTTTAGCAAGAGTTCCTAAGCAAGCTCCAGCAAGTAGTAGAATCAAATAATCCACAGCTTGTAATTTGGCTTCACGAAGTCTTTGCTTCCCAACTCTAAAAAAGAAATAAATTAATTAAATTATTCTGTGTGAATAGATTGGAATAACAATGATTTTAAAAAATTAGGCTAAATACAGTACAATTATGTAAGAGTAACATACTTCATAGCTTCACTTACACTTGTTTATTTAACTTGATCGAAAATTGACTACTTTGATAAGACTTTTCTATTGATTTGATAATTTACATGAATTTATAAAGATTACATGTAAGCTTGAAACGACTAAATATTGATTTTTTTAATAATAAATTAACAATTATTCGTGTGATTCTGTTCTTATCTTGAATCGAGTATTTTTTAATAGATTGTAGATGAGAATTTTTTTTTTCAATTACTAAAAAAATTTGCAAAACTAATAAATCTAATATCATTCTCAATGATTCACTAAAGCCTGTAATTATATACTTCCTCCGGTCTTTATTAGTTTACCCGTATTCCTTTTTAGGATGTCCCTTATTAGTTTACCCCTTTCTTTTGTTTCTATTTTTGAAATGGGACTACTAACTTTTCATCACACATACATTCAACTTGAATATAATATAATAGTTTCTCTTTCTTTACGACCCACAACATTATTCGAGAATATTTATAGTACACCTGGGTGTACCATGCTCATGGTATACCCAAGGCAAAATGAGCGAATGAGCAAAATGAACAAATGAGCAAAATGAACAAATGAGCAGATGAGCAAACATTCCTACTCATTTAAGAAAATGAGCAAACACTTTTATTACAAAATGAGCAAAATGAGCAAATGAGTAAATGAGTAAATGAGCAAAATGCCCATATGAGCAAATTTGGTGTCAAATGAGCACATGAAGTTTTAATTTATTACAAAAATACCCCTGGGTGTACCATGCTCATGGTACACCCGGGTGTACCATGAGTGAACTCACATTATTCTCTTAAAACTCTGTGCAAAAGAAAGGGGTAAACTAATAAAGACCGGTGTTTTTAATAGTCGAAAAGAGAAAGAAAAATACCTTCCTAAAAAATATCTGTATTGTCGTGTAATTCCTGGGGGTATTCGATTAGATAAATCTTGTTTTGTTAAGAAATTGTGCATGAGATGCTCTCGTCTTAATACAACTGCACACTTGATTTCTTGAAGAAGATCTCCAATGAAAGACTTTTCAAGACGTTTATCACCAGGTTTAGTAGAACCCTCAGGAGAAGTGCTAGAAATTTCATCACATAGATGTAACATGTCTGGTGGTACAGGATAACCATTATGAAGCATCCATCTTACAGGAAGTTGTTCACGTGTAACATTAGATCCTGACTTAATAATTCCTTCTAAGATATCAATATAATGATCTGGAGGAGTAACTCTCTCAGGTACAATGATACCTAAGCCTGCAAAATACTCTTCTACTTTCTTTGTTGCGCCATGGTACACTGTAAGACCTCCTTTTGCAAGTAATATGAAGTCGTCGAACATCTTGAACAATGCATAGCTAGAGAACAGTACAATATACATTAAGATTTTAGAAAATAAATAGTTCAAGGACGCTATATGTAACGTTAAAAGCTTTGTTGATTATTCGTAGTGTTACTCCGACACCTTTCATTACCTCAAAAACAGGGTGTCGTGTCGTGTCCAACATGACACTTTACTTGGATACTTCATTTTAAACTAAAAACTTGATTTATTTTTTTTTACAAAATAGCCGAGTTGGACACTTGGACACCCGTATCCGACTTCACACTCAATCCGTGTCTGAGTAACATGGGATTATAGTCCTTTTCTACATTACAACGTCTATCACCATACATATATTGAGGCCAATACCTTGGACAATAAATAAGAAAAAATAGAGGGAGTACCTTGGTTGATGGATGACCATACATATATTCACGCCTTCAAGAGCTTCACGTCTAAGTGCTCTTAGGAGTAGAAGAGATGATGAACTATCTAAACCAGAAGTAGGCTCATCTAAAATCAAAAGTGAAGGCTCCATAACCATTTCCAATCCTACATTAACTCGTTTTCTTTGTCCTCCAGAGATTCCTCTTTTCTCAACTGTTCCAACTAAAGAATCTCGAATTGCTTGTAATCCTAACGCCTCAATTACTCTTTCAACAACGAGAACCTTATCTGCCTTTGGAAGATCACCAGGTAACCTACAGTTTGAGTTACACATGAGGGCGTTTATTATAAGCACGTTACATATGCATGTATGTATCCTGAGAATATATTATTTCTTATGCATCATCAATGTTCCTAATGTTATATATATGCTACTATTCTAAGTATTTCAACCTCTAAAGCGACATGTTTGATAGAAAACCTAAGAAAATTATTCAGCCTGAGATTTGATTTTGTGTCAAAGAATGTTAACCTTAGGTTATCCAAAACCCCAAACGAATAGAGCAAACCTGAGCCAAACCCAAATCAATAAGACTGGAAAAAGACTCAACCTAAATTAACCTGAACCAATATTAACGTGAGCTATAATAATATAATTATATTTATGAGTATATGTATGTTTACTGATAGAGTATAGATCTATTTTTGGGACCGCCTCAACAATCAGCTTAAGCTTTTGGTTGAGTTGATCATTTGACATGGTATCAAGAGCCAGCGTGACAAAAAGGTCACGGGTTCTAATTTCATCCACCCCTTCTTTTTCAGTGGAATAATATTGTGATAGAGTATAGATATATTTCTGAGGCCTCAACCATCAGTTTAAGCTTTTGATTGAGTTGGTGATTTGACATTTACACTTACTAATAAATACTTAAATTGACCTATTATGTGCCAAAAGCAGTCTTAAATAAACTTAGATTTTAATAATTTACTATGAATATATGCTACTTTCTATCAAATAATAATAATAATAATTTAGTATCAGAATAATTTAGATTACCTGCATCGAGCACTGAATCTTAGATTTTCTTCAACAGTCAAGTTTCCATGCACAATATCATCTTGTGGGACAAAGCCAATAATCCTTTTATAAGAGTGAATGGATTCATTCTTGCCATTGATTAGAATTTTACCAGTTATATTACACCCTGTTGCTTTTCCAGTAACAGCAGAAAGAAAAGTAGTTTTTCCTGCACCAGAAGGACCCATAACTGCAGAAACTCGACCAGGCATAATTTTACCAGTAATACATCGTAATAAATGTTTGTTCTTTCCTTTTAAAGTAAGTGTCAAATCTTTAAAAGCAACCTCTAATAAAGGTCTTTTACGAACATCAGTATCAGTTGCCATAGAAATGATTCCAGAAAATGTAAGATTCTTATTTTCTTGTTGCATTGCTTTTTCTTTCTCAAGTTGTCCATATGCATACTTAAAAATTTGACTACGTGTGTGTAATTCTTTAGCTTTGAATTGTTTCTTAATATTCTTATCTCCTATCTCCATATTAAAACCCTCGTTATTATCAGGATCATCTTCAATTTCTTGCATCATTTTTGTTAGATTGCTCGGTTGTTTCTTTTTCGATTTCGGATCTGTATTCGGCGTTGGAGGTATTGCATCGTTACTTGCAGATGATTTCTGGCCGAAGAAACCTTTTAATGTTTCTTGTCGTGTGGATTTTTTCTTAGAGAATGTACGTGACAATTGTTGTTGTAAACCAATGGCTCGTTTCCTAGCATTGTCCTTTGCTACTTTCCATCTTTCACGAGCTTGCGCAGTTTCCTTTGCACTTCTTATTGCGCGCTCTCTAGACCTTGCTAGCCTTCTTTCTCGAGTAGTAAGTACTTGATCTGAACAATTGTATACAAGAAGTAGGCTCGTACTTAATATAGCCTACAATTATCATTCAATGTGTTGGTCAACTTGTATATATATGATTCAGTTACGATTAAAGAAAGATACATAAACCACATCAATACATCAGTTGTTGAAATTACATTGTTATTTTCCAAACACTACATTAACACATCATTAACTATTGAAAATTTTCATACCTTTTTCGTTTTGAAATAAATAAAACGTTGTCCACAAAAAGCTCTTACATAAAAGAATTAAGCGTTTCATTTATTTTGAAATGGAAGAAGTATGTTCTAATGTATTGGAGTAAATAATGAATCTAAAGTACAAGTTGGACTTCATACTTTAAATTAATATGATGGGTGTAAAATACTTACAATGAGCAATATACCATAGGCATGTATATTTTGATTTGTAGTTTTTGGATTGCAGCTAGCCAATTTGAAGCATGCTGCAAGTAAAAGATAAAAGAAATCATAACACTTTTGCAATAATTAGAAAATTCAGACCTCCTACATATTATAGTATTAGGGAAAATACATATAGTTAAATCACATTATACATGTACTACAATAATCTATTTCTATGTGAACATAATTGTAATACTTACATAATTCTTCTGTCGAACCTTTTCTACAATAATGCCTGGAAATTGAAAAGAGTATAGGATTAACACATAAAGATGTCATGGTGTGTCATATAACATTTAGAGTTTGTCTTGTAAGAGACCGCCTACTTTTAAATTAAAATTAGGCAATGGTAAGCCCAATATTAAAAAGAGAATTAACCCAATAGTGACTAGGTTAATTTCTTTCGGTGATTATTTTAATCCATTTAGTGACTAGGTCTACTTTTATATTAAAATTAGATCGTCTCTTTTAATAATTTTTGTAACATTTAACTATACATATGGACAATACATCAAAGAAATCGATTAAAAGTCTATTATACCTTCATGGTGGGAATAAAAGTATACTTATCACTACAAGAAGATGGGTCTTTAGCTGGAAAAATCAGTCGCTAAATATAGATATTCCGTCACAAAAGGCATTTTGCGACCAATCAGGGACGGATTATCGACTACTCCCTCCGTCCCATAATATAGTGCCTATTTCATTTTTGGTGGTCAAACTTTAAAATCTTTGACCGAATATTCTCATTTGTATATATAAAAAAACATATTCATGTAGGATCTTGTTAGATTCGTCTCAATGTGTAGTTTCATAATATCAACTTTTTATATTTTTTATTAATAAGGAATTGAAGATATTAAAGGTCAAAGTTACGTTTTGGAGACCGTGAAAAAAGAAACAAGCACTATATTATGGGACGGAGGGAGTAATTCATAAGAAGGTATAAATTTAAGTATATGATATGGCGCAACTCATAAATGCTTTTAGAATTAATAAGATTTAAAATTATGGAAAAGTTTGTAATAAAGTAATATATACCCAAAACTACACGAAAGTTTTTCTGTTGTAGACGGACAATATGATCCAGGTGAGCAAAAAACTTCATCGCTATTAACAACATCTGACCACACATCAGCTCCACCACAAGTATGATTTGGCTTCCCAGGTGGTATTTGGTATGCATATCTGTAGAAATATATCTAGTATTTGAATCTTATACTACAAATAATATTTTACAAGTCATACAAATAAAGAGCTCAAGAGGAATCATGACTTACGGATCACATCTTCCTGTGGTTTTATTTAGTTCAGCAAATGGACAATAAGATCCCAACGGACAAGCTACATGAAAAGTGAATATTAAAACAAAGATCTGTTATTGGATATTTCTATGTGGCAATTAATATAATAAGACTTGTAAAAAGGTACTTGGTTGAAGAATCTAAATTAATATATGCATGGTGTAAGGTTTGATCCCGAAACTTCAAGAACATACACTAAAGTCTTAACCACTAGACCAAATAATATTTAGTGTTATCATCTTAAATTCTAATATTAATAAATGAAAATTTTCCTTACCCGGGGCATAGCCCGGGCCTAATAACTAGTTTAATATGAAAACGATACTTTAACTGCTCCCATACTAATACTTCAGTTTGATTTTGATGAATAATGAATTAACACAAATTGGTTGCTTGATGCATCAATGATTATAATATGGTGGTTGTTTATGACTTGATTTTTATCATAAGTTCATATCCTAGTATTTCCTCCGTTCCATAATAAGTGAAATACTTCTCTAAAAAAGCTCTCACATAAAAGAGAGAAGTGTTTCACTTATTATGGAACGAATGAAGTATTTTTTTTCTATGTGGTACTTTTGCCAAAATATATATTTTTGCCAAAGTATATGCAATACTTGTATCTTAGTAGGTTAAAGAGGAAAAGGTTTAAAGGATAAATAGTTTTTATTCCTAAAAGAGTAAGCAATAGTGATAGAGAATGAGATACTGAATTGTAAAGTATTTGATTTGACGAGTAATAAGGTCTCCTTTTACTAGTAAACAAAAAAGAAAGAGATAGTTTAAGAAGTTTAAGATATAAATTAAAAATAAAATAATAACGACCCTTGCAGTAGGAGTTCACCATGTTTTTCTCTCCTGGATAAACGAAAAAAAAGATAAAATAATAACCCTATATATTACATTATAAAATTTATTTTCTTAATCAAATTATATATCTCGATTATGATCCTACCTTATTGATTAGTATCTTGTGAAGAATTTAATAATTGGAGAATTGAAGTTCATGTTTTAAAATGGATATGAAGTTACTTACGGATCATGCAAGTAACACCCTTGGGGCAAAAAAATCCAGCACAACAAGGTTGACAATCTTGAGTTCTATCAGGAATATCCCTTGTGTTCTTCATATCAACTTTATTGTCTTTACCAACACTACATGCCCAACCTGGCTCACAACCATCAACCCATGAGCTCAAATTACAATTCTTATTTGGTTTTAAGTAATTTGAACTCTTTCTAGTCCCGTCAAGCAAACTAGTCATGTATATCTTCACTTCGGCTGCTGTACATACTCTTTTTGGAACATCTGTTAACATTCAGAGAAACAAAGTTACATTCATTATAATGATCCAAAAGCAAAATCATAAAATTTATAAGCTAACTCAAGCAGTGACGGATCTTGAAAGATTTGTTATATAGGCCAAATTTTTCCACAATAACATATTATGATGCCATGTAACTTGTTTTTGTATGTCGGATTTTGGGCTCTAAACTACAAGACTTGATTTTTTTAAAAAAAAAAACCTATAGGGGGCCAGGCCCAAGCCTACCCAGGGCCGTCTTAGTGATTTATGGGGCCCTGTTCTAAAATCAAAATTGGACCCTATACATATACATATTCATTTTCAACATATTTTTTTAAACACCATAATTTTCAAATTTTTATTCAAATCAATAATAGTAAATTAATACAAATTAAACTTTATAACAACCTTCTATCTAAAAAGTGCGGTTCTAGTAGCATTCTTTGAAGCAAAATTATCAATTAAATCTTATAGTCGCATTAAAATTCTCAAACTGCTTAATCGCAAATTAAGTCGCATAGAAAAATTGCAGATTTGCAGAAAATATATGTCAATTAAGTTGCTAACTGATAAATTCTTATACAATTTAAAAATAAAACTACTTAAATCCAAGCATAAAGATACACATAATTGGAAAAAAATAAAAATCTGAAATTAATCAGATGAAGTAAATCAGAGAAATTAATTAAAGAGAAACAAACAATGGCAGTGGTAAAGACTTGGGATGAAACCGTTCAAATACCATAAACATATACTGCATATACTACTATGGTGGACAAGATGAATAAATTAATGGAAAAAAAAACTTGAGGGCACAATCATTCACAATTTCACATGCATCAAGAGGAATCAAGAAACATTTATTGAATTACATAACAATAACCAAATCTTCAATATATACACCACGCCTTTGTCAATTTCTCAATGAGAGTCTAATTACATGTGGCAGTAGAATAAAGAAGATTAAAAATCCAGTTTTTATTTACGGCAATGGTTATTCAAGCAATTAGAATTCACAAAATCAACCCCCATCTCAACGTGTTGGCCTTTTTTTAACCAATATTTCAGAGAGCAACATTCCAATGAGGTCCAAGTCGATGATTCAACCCGATAAGCAGATGAATACTTTGTATAATTAGCAACAACAAGCACCTTGAATTTTTCGAAATTGTAATTAGCAATACCTTTTCAAAATTCGATCAAAATTGCAGAAAAAAAATGAAATTTAAAATTAAAACAGAATCAAGAAAATTAAAATACTACTTACTTGAATTCAAGATTGTCAATGAAAATTGAGATGATTGAGTCTTGTATATTCCACTTTCTTTGCATGTATTGATTGAGAATTGGGAAGTAGATGATTAAGAATTTTGAAGATTACTCCTTTATATAGTCCTCTCAAAATTTAGCCGTTTGATAGGAAGAAATTAGGAGAAATTAACATTAATCGTTGCTTGCCATTGATAATAAATGACAATCTCAAATTGGGTAAAGATAATTTTTTTCCCGTTAAACAGAGAAAAAAAACCCAACTTTCCATAGATAATAGAGAAAATTGATGAAGATAAAAAAAATTCGAGAAAGAATTGATCGAAGAATCAAAAAGTTTGAAAGATTTGAAGAATGAGGAAGGTGAATCAATGAATAATGGAGCGTGAATCAAGATAGAGGGAGAGTTTGAGGAAAGAGTAATTAGTGGCGTGATTACGAAGAAGGAAATATTGCAGACGGAAGAATTGAAACATGAAGTATGGGCTAGAATTTCCTTTACAGATCTCAAATTACAAAGCAGAAAATAGAAAATTGGGCCCTCCAAATTAAACCAATTTTTTTTAGGTTGGGGGCCCTGTGCAAAGGGTCACTTTGCACACCCTTTGCTACGGGCCTGAGCCTACCCCAATGAAGATCCGCCATTGAACTCAAGTAAAGAAATAAAATGTCATTTGTTAGGATTGAATGATACAATGTAAGAAGCAAATATTTCCTTAAACCAAGTTCATCCTAAACTAAGTATTGTAAGAGGAATAACGCTCTCAATTTACTTTTTAAGAGTATATGTATCATATTCTCAATTTACTTTTTAAGATTATATGTATCATATTCTCGAGAAAACTAGTTTAAAGGACTCATCAACATACCTAACTCTTAGTATATTTTGGAGGGTGGCCATCTTACTAGAGAATATAGACCATTATAACGTTCATGACATCAACCAATACACATAAACCCGGAAAAAAACACAACCCAACAATGTTTTGTATTCAATATACTAATATGTAATGCATACCACCATTAATAACATCAAAGGTTAACTAACACATTATATTGTCATAATTTGGATTAGATTAGGAATTCATCTTATCTTCCATCGTCATGATACATATTTTAGATTCATTATTCTAATCAATAGACTCATTCTCATAGAAAGATATTATATATAGGTAAATAAAGAATCAAAATTTTGAGAATTTTGCCTTTCGTTTTCTGCATGCAATCTGTCAAAAATCCAAGATCACTTGAAAAATTGAAAGCTGAATTCCAATCAGTTTGCCTGAAAAGAAAGGAATTAAAAACATGTGAAATCATCCTCCAAAATTTATGATAAAATTTGTGTAGAAATTAAATGACATACACATCCTTTATGCAGAAGCCCAAATGTTTCCTGATATCTGGCTCAAAGACATGAGTGACATTAGCTATTTGGTTGTACAACATATGTGCAACAACTTGAAGTGCTGCTGGGCTTTTAGCTTGGCTAGTATCTTCATCTAAATCATCTTGAGAATAAACAACACTTGTGGATAATAATACCACAACAAAGATTATCAATACAACCAATCTTAAAAGACGAAAATGACAAACCCTTACTTCCTTCATATTATTTTTTACAAAGGCCTCAAAAAAGCTTCTCAGTTTTAGTTAAACCAACAACAATGAAAAACATGATGATAAGAAAATCCTATGAATTCTATTTTTTGGTACGAACCAACATTAATAAACTTATATAATTTTCGAATGTCGAAGTTTTATGCATATGAAGCTCAAAAGATAACATTACTTCTCATGGGAATTGAAAAATATTGATGACAAAGGTACAAATATATGAATGGAATTTCCTTAGATTTTTAGTTGTTATGGAAATGAAGATGAATGATCATATGAAAAAAAAAAAATGAATGATCTTTGTATGCAAAATTTGTTGTTTTTTGTGTTCTTGTTAGAGATGACTTTCTAACTTTTGAAATTGGTGATGTAATTGGTAGGGAGGAATGATTGCCTACAATCAAGGAAGGTATACAGGGAAAACTTGCGCCACTATTTTGATGGGCAAGAAATAATATTCCATACACTAAGAAATCTCCTATATCTATGTTTCTGTCCTTCGCACGCGGAAGGATGCGATACATACTTCAACTTCCTTATAAAATGGAAGTAGTATGTTGAAAATACTTCGAACCAAATTAATTTTCTTTAGATTTCAACACTAAACCTTGAAGATATTTTCACACAAAAATTACCTCTACATTTATATTAATTTCTCAAATGAATAGTGTTTTTCCAAATCAGGTTGAGATATAACGAGACATGTAAGTTTTAAGTAGTTTTAAGCTGCTTACCATGACTTAACTATTTTATAGGCCCACGCTATGTCCCGGATACTTATAGTTTTCATTATTAATATTTCACTTTAAAATAATATTACCAAATATCATTTGGTTTAGTGGGTAATACTATAATATATAAACTTGAAGTCATCTGATCAAATCATATACAATGTATTTACTTTTTTTTTTGTTATATAAGGATTATGTGTAACAAAACATCTTAAGTGAGAGCGACATGTGACACCATTCCTTGATTAAAAAGGTCTTTAAATATATTAGTATAGATATATAAATTAAATTTGTTCTTTCAATAATTAACGTAAATCCTTCCATCTCATCAAAAGGTGTCTTCTTAAAAGCTACCCATTTCTCCAAAATTACTAATCATAAGCATATAAAAATGATGAAATTGTCGTTCTAGTGAGAATTCACTTCTTGGTTTGTATCTCTAAGTACATTATCTCTATTATATAAGTCAAGGGAGGAGGTGTGGTGTCCTCTTTTGAAGTGACCAAAATAACCTTAATGATCTAATTAATGGAATAAAAAAATTACAAAAGCAAATCATTTAAAAATTCTCATTCCAACTTGCTATTTTAAACAAGTTTAAAATGGTATATGCATCAAATACTTCAATCAAAAATTAAATAGACAAAATATTTATATCTTATAAAAAAAGATGGCATATATAACGTGCACATGAAAAGTCTGAACATTCACTACCTTTGATACTCTTTAATTCAGTTAAACCAACTCATTATTTTTGCTCTTTCTGTTCAATATTCATTCACAAAAAATTAATGTTAACAATCACTCACAACATTTTTATTTTTTTACATTAGCAAATTCATATATCTAAATTCATTTAACTGTTGAATTTTTCACATTTAAGTTTAATCATAAATAAAGTACGAATGGAGTATCTAATAGAATAACAAATTTTGAAATTAACGCACGCATCGCGTGCATATGAAGGCTAGTTGTTATGTGTAAGAAGAGAGTTAAGCTTTCATGATTCACCTTTTCAACATTACAAAATTTTTTGGCTTCCCTCTAAAATTTGAAAGCACTTAACCAAATGTTCCAACTACCACCAAATCTATGTTTTCCCTACTTAAGGGTTACAGACATTCCCCAAAAAATTCAGTTTTTCCTACCAACCATAATGCTTACATAAGGCAGAGAACATTCTCCAAAAAACATATTCACTGCACACACGCAACACTATATAAACCAACCAAACACTAAGGCAAAAAAAAAGAGTTTGTTAATGTCATAACCAGTTGTTGCATCTGGACAAAATGGAAGCAGCACAGGAAATCTACAATCATGTTGTTGATGAAGAGGACTAGGATGAGTACTACCTACAACTACTTCAAGAGATGGTGCCCAACTTCGACACTTAGATCTCCTCTCGAACCAGAATCTGATACAGAACAACAAAACAAAAGAATTAAACCAGAGATGAAACATGACAACAGAATGAAAGCTATAGATGAATTGTTATCTATGGAAGAGAAAGGAACATTACCATATGGTGCTATGAAGAAGACAACACAGAAGTACGGTGTTTCAAGATACACAATAGAGAGATTATGGAAAAGAGCATGCAAACAAAGAGCTAAGGGTGATGTCATTGATGTCAGGTCAAGAAAAAAGGGAACTGTGGGGATCGGAAGAGACCAAAGGAATATACTGAGGAGTTTCTCCAATCAGTGCCCCTAAATTTACGCACTTCAGTTAGATGCTTTGCAGGGGCATTGAAAGTGTCTCCTTCAGCAGTTTATAGACTGCTCAAAAAGGGGAAGTTGAGAAGTCATACAAGTAGTAATCATCCAAGTTTGACAGAGACTCACAAATTGGAGAGTATAAAGTGGGTTCTATCCCACATTCTGCCTGGCACACCCACTGAACAAGCACAGTTTATAGACATGGAGAACATAATACACATTGATGAGAAATGGTTCAACTTGAACCCAAATACAAGGAGATTTTATTTATTGCCAAGGGAAGATGATCCATATAGGTGTTGTCAATCGAAGAGATTCAAGATTAAAGCCATGTTTATGGGGGTGACTTCAAAATCAATTTATGATGCTCAAGGTAATCTGATTCATGATGGCAAGTTTGGTATCTTTCCTTTTGTAGAGAAGGTGGCAGCAAAAAAATAGCAAAAATAGAGAAAAGGGCACTATATAAACCAATGCTGTTGGATAGATCACTCAGAAGGTCATCAGGGACATGATTATACAACATGTAATCACAGCTGTAATGAGTAAATGGCATGTTGGTCTGTCTAAGGAAATATTCATCCAACTGGACAATGCAAGGCCTTACATACAAGGAAATGATGAGGCATTCAAGGCAGCAGCCACTCAGAATGGATTCAAAATCAAGCTCATTCAACAGCCAGCTTAGTCCCCAGATTTAAATGTTCTTGATTTAGGGTTTTTTTTAGAGCCATACAAGCTTTAATTTATCAAACTTTTCCTAAGAACATAGATGAGCTCATTGAATATGTGCAAGATGCATATGATAAATTTGATCCTAATGTTATGAAATACACATGGTTACAGTTAAAGTGGGTTATGGTTAAGATTCTAAAGGTGAAAAGATGTAATAATTACAAGAACCCTCATAATGAAAAAGCAAGATTAGAACGGTTGGGTCTTCTCCCCAAAAATGTCCAATTTGATCAAGTTATTGTGGATGAAGTTGTGCAATATTTGAATGATAAGTTACCAAATCAAATTGAAGAACTTGAGTACTTTGACATTGAGGGGGTTATTGATGAAGAGTAAAGTGAATAGTATGTTCGCATTTTTTGTGAAGAAAACAGTTTTTTGGAAGAAGATCAAAGTGGGTGAATTTTGTATGCAAGTTTTTGAAAAGCAATTGATGGTTATATACAGTGAAAGATGTTTTTTTTGGTAAATACATAGTCATTACATTGAAGTAGGAAGTTTTGTTAATCTGCAAACCAAACCTAAGCTTTGTAAATGTAGTGGAGGAATGTAGGTTTGTAAATCCAGTTTCTATGAATCATTATGCTTATTCTATTTTCAATTGTGTTTCTTATTGACATCATTTTAATTGTTTCCTTAAGTTTTAGGGACTGAGGCATGTATGAAGTAGAAAAAAAAACCACATTCACAATCAATCATGTTAAGACATCATTTGACCTTCTAAAATCCATCAGGGAAACTTTTAACTTATGAAGGAGATCAATTCATTCACACCTCAAGGCACAATGCCGAGCAAATCATTGACTCACTTCAAGTTATTGGTGAGTCCTTCATCATATGGATTAGGGAGTGATTTAAAAAAAACGGGGGACTCAATATAGAATAACAACAAAAGTGCTTTCTCTAGTCATAACTCATCATTCATCAAATTGACATCACCCTTAAACTCTAAGTCAAGCTCAACAGAACCCTTAATCAACCAAAACAACCAACAGTTTCCAACAACACAAGCATCCAACCAATATATCCAACAGCTTGCAACAACACAAGCATCCAACCAATGTATCAGAATCATAAGGACTCATACTTCAACATAATCCAAGCTTATCCAACACAAACCCAAAGATTAAACATCACCAACAGAAAGATTGAACATCACCAAAAGATTGAACATCACCAACAGAAGCAGAAAATCCATAAGCATTAAAACAGAAGAACAGAAGCAGAATAGGTAATAAGCATCAAAACAGAAAAACAGAACAGAAAAACCATCAGAAACTAGCCTAAACCAACATAATCCAAGCTTATCCAACACAAACCAGCAACATAAAAACAACGAGAAGGCAAAATATTGTCATGCAAAAAAATCGAATAAAATAAAGATAACAAAGGGACAGTAGTCAAACCTCCCTTACAAGAATTTTTGTTAAATTCACCACCACCAATCACTATTAGTTCCCCCTCCTCTTTGAACCAGATTTGAGGTAGGATTTTCTCCCACTTCCACCACTTTCCATAAAAGAACCCACCTTAGCCTTTCCTTTTTGGCTATATGAATAATAACTCATCTCAGAGTCCATACAAAGAAGAGCACAAACAGTAATGCGTTCAGAACTAGGGTTTTTAGAGACAGAGAGTGGGGGTTTTATGGGAGTTTTGAAAATAACTTTTTCTTTTACTTCTTCATCTGAACTCACCAGATCTATTACTTCATCTTTCACAATTTCATCTTCTTCAGAGGATGAGGACTCAGTTGGTAAATCATCAGGAAACCAAGGTTCCTTCCTGTCCTTGATAGCATTAAGAACAACACCCAAAGCTTGAGTTATTTAAATAGAATTAGTGTGGTTTTTCAATATATGTTCTTTTTATATTTATTATCATTATATGTTCTTTTCATCACAACCTAAATTTTTATTATGAACCGATCTTAGACATGAACAATATGTTCTTTTATTATTATTATTATTATTATTATCATTATATATATTCTTTTCATTACAACCTAAATTCTTATTATAAACGAACTTCAAACATGAACAATATGTTCTTTTTACCACAAACAATAATTTTTTTTACCTACATCTGTGTGTTCTTTTATTTTTAATTATATGTTCATATACTACGTGTTCTTTTCAAAAAAAACTAATTATGTTATTACTATAATAATAATTATTATTATTGTATTATTATTACTACTATTTTTATTTTATTTTTATTTTTATTATTAAAAATTGTGCATAATAATAATATTAGTAATAGTATTATATTTTATGAAAGGCAAGTACAAAGTAGATAAGTTCAAATCAGATTAGATCAGATTAAATAAGTTAAGATTAAATCATATTAGATCATATCAGATTAAAAAAGAAAAAATGAATTTAAATCATATCAGCAAAAATAAGGTGAAGTAAACAAAGTTAAGGATACAACAGGGTACTGAACTTTGCTATTTGTTCCAGTTTGGGTACTGAACTTTAAAAAGTTATAGATTGGGTACTCAAAATGGACGGCCGTTACTTTTTAGGAAATTTCTGTGAAACGCGCCGTTTGGTGCGTATTCCTAGGCGTGTGTGCCACACGAAACACCACCTAATGATTAACTTCATTTGGGCGATTTATTTGGCGGGTTTTATCAACTCTCTGTCTTCTTTCATTGTACTTATACTCTTTAACTCCTTATTTAAATCACTGCTACCTTTGTCCTCTTCATTTACTCCATTTTTAAACATAGCATGTGACCAGTATTACCACCATGAAAATTCCCAAGAGGAACTGAAACTTCTGCAGAAGGTATATTCTTCATATACTCCATTTTTTTTACAGATCTTCATTTACGTCTTTTGTTTTTCTTTTTGGTACTTTTTGGTTACCTTTTTGGTTGTTGTGCGTAAGTGGAGTAAAAAAAGTAATGGTTTTTTTTTTTCCTTTCTTGTTTAAAAAGTTGATTTTTGGAACTAGTTTAAGTTATTTTTTGTTGGATTTGTTTGTTTAATGTTAATAACGCTTAGGGTTTGATAATTAGGGTAAAATTAGTAAATTGATTTTTTTCCTAATTGGGGTTTGGGTTTCACAGAGAAGTAACATTTTGTGGGTGGTAATTGTGGTTGGAGTTGGTTCGTTAAAGTGAAAGTATAATTTTAAAAAATTAGGGTTATAGAGAAATTTAATTTTCATTTATTTTTGCAAATTACTAGGTATGGAAGCGTGACGCCATGTACATCCCTTATGTTCGAACCAAGACGTTATTGTGACCCACATATTCACTAGGCTAAGGTGGGAGGATCAGCTTCTGGTTGAGCAAACCTGTAAAAAATGGAGGCTGTGATGGAGACTCCGATCTTATGGTGGCGCTATGTGGCTTAGCGAGCGTAGGCAAACTGAGAAGTGGATATTGAATGATATACTCTATAACAATGGGAGGGACTTCCATGCTTGGCTCAACAAAGACATGACGGTGTACTTTGATGGGTTGTACCCCCTATTGTTCAAGAAGGATTGAAGAGAAAGATAGTTGGATTTTTTTTGCTTATTTTTTGGTGGGCAGGTTTATGGTGGTAGTTTTTGCCTCTGTCATAACTGTATTTAGGGGAGAATGTGACAGTCACTGGCTTTATTTAGGGTGGTTGCCACTGCTATGACAATATTATTGTTGTTGTTGATATGCATGTGGAAGTTGATATTTATGCTGCTCCTGATTTCTTGAGAGATTGAATTTTTTTGATGTTCAATTATATCTGTTCACATGGTTCAGTTTAAAATGTATATATGATTTTATTAATGTTGAAGAATTTTGCTACATTTTTTGAGTTTTAGTATACTGACTTAACTGTCATTTTGTAATTATTGCCACGTCACATTTTTATTTTATTTTTGGGGCTCATAACGGAACTTTACCCAAACTGAAACTTTTTAAAGTTTAATATTCAAGCTGGAACAAATGTCAAAGTTGAGTACCCTATTGTATCTTTAACTCGAAGTAAACATAGTCTAAAGTAGGGTGAGCGGAAATTCCGGGTACCCAGACCCAGACCCGGACCCAGTATGGACCCGCCGAGTCCGGACCCAGTATGGACCCATCGGGTCCGGACCCGATCCAACTGGGTCCGGGTCTGGGCCCAAAAAATTGGACCCAGTTGCATCCGGTTCCAATTCTGGGTAGAATTTTTTCGGACCCAGTACCTGGTGGGTATCCAGTTTGACAGGTTCCAGTTCTGGGTACCCGGTTGGAGCGGGTCTAGGTCCGGGTACCCGGTACTTAGAATTTGTTTTTTTCATGTACTCATATAGAATTGGTAATAGGATAATAGTTGTTAAGTAAAAAGTTAATGCTTAGTAGGCCTTTAGGCCCATTTAATTTTTTAAAAAAATTTTATAGCTCAATTGGCCCATCTTAATATGTTGTTAAATTTACAACTGAGTATCCAGTTTTGGACCTGGTATCCACCGGGTCCGGGTCTGGGTCCAACAATTTAGGATCCGGTTTGACCAATTTCAATTCCAATTCCAAATTTTTAATACCCACTAGATCCGGATTTGGGTCTGGGTCTATAAAATTCTACTGGGTACCCCTAGTCTAAAGTGGTGAACTAAATTGACCCCTCTATTAATAATGTCCGCAAAAGGTCGAAATCAGAAGTCCTTAAAAGCACGATCCCCGCAGTGACATGCTTTTCCCAAGCGAGCGTCTCTTTTGGGTTGGTACTCCAAGCTGACTTCCAGCTGCCGTGTCTAGACTTTCACTCTCTTTCTATCTTTCTCGTGTGTGACTTCTAAGAAACAAGCTTTCTTTTGCGTCCCCACTGTTTTTTTCCCTAAGCTCTTTCCTGGTAATGGGTAAATTTCCATTTTTTGCTTCATAGTTTGAATATGATCCTCTCTTTACTTCACCTCCCAATTAATCCTCCTTCCATACTGCCAAAATCTAGCTAAGGTAGATACTCTAAACAATATTTATGCTTTTTTTCTGTTTGATATCGAATGATGGAAATCTTGTAAAGTTTTGATGTTGTACATGATGTTTTATGTGTTTGCTATTGTCTGTTTTTGGTGTCTGAACAAGTTTTGATCTTGATTTTTGGGTAATTAAGGGGACTAATACTTGATTTTGGGTAATTAAGGGAACTCATACTTGATTTTGGGTAATTAAGGGAACTAATAGTTGATTTTTGGATGATTGGACTTCTGGGTTTCATTCTATTTCATGTGATAAACTCTCAATGTCTTTTTGTTGAAGCTTGTCCATTTTTACTTATGTAAGTTGGGTTTGCATCTTGGTTGTTAGTTATTCCTCTATTATCTAAAGCTGTAGGTAATCTGTGAATCTGTTTGCTTGATGGGAAATCATACGGGAAGTTGTATAAGATTGGAGAATGAGTTTCAATTTGGTGGTATTTGAAAAATCCACTTGTGAGTTTGGCCCACATGATCATAAACCAATCGCTTCTGAACCCCAATTGTAAAAATTAAGCAGAGAAATGTTTTGCTATGGATGGGGGCTTATTTGATCTCCATACTTGATAAATATGATTATTTGACTCTATATAGATTGAGAGCGAATCAGGCTAATTGAAGTTTCTATTGTCTATCTTCGAGTTTGTCAAACATTGAGAAAGAAGAGAAGAGGATTATTACATGTAAGAATATTGTATTATGCCAAGCATCACGAATTGTTTTTGCGAAACCCTCTCTTTGCCTGATGTGTAGTTCTACTCTCTTCTAAAATTTGTGTACACCATAGGAATTTCACGAGATGCTTCATTTTTTCGGTAGCAAAGGCCAAAGAGGGTGGATTGAGCAATTAGAATGCTGCCAAGCGAGTATTATCACCCTTTACAAAGTAGGAGTCATACTACTAATTAAAGTATGTTTTTAGCTACATTTCCTACGAAGTTGTGACTCTCTCACTCCTAACACCTAAGCATATATAATGGATAAAGTGTGCATCTTAAGAATGATGTTGGGCCTTTGGCTTATCAGCTCTAAGAAAGTTGTTAATGCTGGAATGTAGTTACTATGAGAGTATGTCGACTGTCAATCATTGACTGTTTATTTGATTTCAGCTCTCTTCATGTGCCTAATTATCTGGTAGGAATTGGTGGTTTCTCATTCTAACTTGCATGTGCCCCTTTCTTGTATTTCTTCTGTGTAGTGACTGCACACCCTTCTAGTTAGTTGGAAGCCATGGGGTGTTTTCCTTTCTTTGATGGAGCCAATACAGGGGAGCCAAAGGCAATGAAGGTGGTATCTAATTTGTCATCTAATTCTGCTCTTGGTGATGATGAAGAAAATATATATGGCTCTGAGCTCAACTCACAAAACGTCTCTGACACAAGCACAGATTCCATAAGGAAAAACTCATTTTTTAGCATGTCCCAGAGATCTACCTCCAATTTGAGAGTGTTCACATTTCAAGAGCTAAAATCTTGCACTAAAGGCTTCAGTCGATCAGGTAGGATTGGAGAGGGAGGATTCGGATGTGTCTATAAGGGGATGATAAAGAGTTTAGAAGATCCATCTGTGAAGGTAGATGTTGCCGTAAAACAGCTGGGAAAAAGAGGTCTGCAGGCAAGTAATTCATTTCAACATTTACTTCTTCTGTTCATCGTACTCTTGCTTCTAAGAATGTTTATCAGCCTTTTCTTGGGATATAACTTTCTCACTGTGAGATTGAGAATCTAAGATCAGGTCTTAGTCAAGTTGGTCTAAGACAATGTTTGACAATAGCTTTTCGAGTAGCTTTAAGTGTTTTGACTAAGTCAAAACGTAGTGCTTGGCGAAACTTAGGAAAATACTAGCTTTAAATGTTTAAGAGTAATGTTTAGCAAGAATTACCAATTTACCAAAATTAGCTTTTTTGGGGTAGTTCTGCATACTTGCATAGTATAACAAAATTAGCTTTTAGTGTACCCTTTTATTTATCAATTTATCTATATGAGAAGTTGACAACTCCTACAAGTAGTTGTATTGAGCATCTAGGTTAATAACTATTTTGACAACTGACCTTTAAAAATTTACATAGAAGAGTTGACAGCTACTGTGGCAGTTTACAATTATTAGAACACCTAATATAGCTGAGCATGATCATAGTCTAATCTCAGCTGCTCCCAAATTTTTTTATCAATGTAACAAAATAACGGGAAATATTTCTCTTATTCTCCTTTTTATTTGGGGGGGGGGGGAGTTGGGAAGGATGTGGAGATCCTCGTCATGTGTAATCTACCTTGGTATGACACCATGTTAAATAAAATTCATTTTTGTCACTGAGTGCAGATTGTATTATCTATATGATGAAATGGATACTCCTTTTGAAGTTGGAATTCAATTAGAAATTGAATTTGAAGATTTAGGATATCAATTCATTTATGGATAATACTTCAATTTTCACCTGGTGGAGGCTAGCCTTATTTCTTAATGTGAAGAGTTCTTGTTTTTCTCAATAATTCAACGAAGCTAGGTGTTTCAGTAGATAATGGTGACTCCTGCAGTGAGCATTTTCAGCAAAGGAACTCGGTGACTTTCTGAAGCTGGAGTTGTTAGATTGCATAAGCTCATCTAAAGCTGGGATGTTTTCCAGACTGCATTCCAGCTAGAAAAACTAACCATAAAAAAATATGGATGTGGTCAGTAACTGCTGGACAAAGACTATGCTTGTAAATAATTGGATTAACAAGACTATTGGATAGGCTAGTGAAGAATGGGAAGTATGGAATATGGGAGAATAAGAAGAGGCCAAAAGAAATTCATTGAGAGGAAAATGGAAAGCATAACCTATACTAGTTGCAAGTTGCCATATACTGCATGTTATAAATATGTAAATACCATTGCAGAATCTATATTCTGTTAAATTCTCAGGTTGATCTTTCAGGCCAACAGTTTGTGGACATTAAGTTGGTGCAACATATTAGACGTGTAAGATGGGACCAACAATTGTGAAGCCTCCTCCTTTAAAAGCTAGTGAATTTTCAATTTATTAGCATACAATGTCTATCCTCCCCTTCATTAGAACAATGTATGATTAGGAACGACCAAAAGTCTGTATATGTATGTTCTAAACTTGTGATCAAGGCATCTTCGTGATAATTTTATATCAAAGCTCTTAGAAAAACTATAAGATTTACATGATTCAACTATTGGGATGCTTAGAAGAGCAATTAAATTAGGTGTCTTCTAAATCAATCTACAAGAATTTATATGTTTTTATCTGTCAAGTAACTTGAAAAAAATAGACCGTAGATAATTGTTGTAAGAGAAATCAAGAGAGATGAGAAAGTAATTTTACTTTCTCACCATATTCCCATATGCCTCAAAGTCTCTTTTCCTAGAGAAATAAGTCAAAAAGGACTCTTGTTATAAATAGACACGTCTCTTGATTAAAAAATAAATTCTTCTCTCATTAATTTATATCTAATTGGTCTTTCTTCTCTCATTAATTTATATCTAATTGGTCTTATAACCTCACTAGATAATATTGAATTAGTTCTACAATATTTCTGAAGAAATAAACAAACAAAGCCATCCAAAACTTCTCTGAAAAATTGAAGAGTCTTTCTGTTCTTGTGCGAAACAGCTCGACCGTGTACAGAACCAAGAAATTTAACAGAGAAAAATAATTGTGCCACTGACCCCCATGCAAACCCAAAATACCATGAGCAACGTTACTTTGGGAAAAAATCTTCTTTAATACATTTCCTGTGTCACATCATGTATAACCCTCGACTCCGAGCAATGCGTGATTGCTTACACACCAATATCATAGTTTTATGGCGTGTTTATACTGTATTTTTCCGCCACCCCTCCCTCAAGGTTGAAAGAAATCATAAGACATTCCCTAGCTTGGATATTAGCAACTTTGACTTTTGAGATGGCAGTGTTTGGGTAAGTATGCAATTAAGCTGAGAGGGCAAATAATTGATCTGTTAGAGAACTTTCAAGACCTCACCTTTCAAAAATAGTCAATCTTGATGTGTTTGGTCCTGTTGGAGGAAAGGGTTCCTCTTATATAGACTTGGCCAAGCTAACCCATAAATATCTGCAGTGTAATTGACCAGACTCGACTCAGAAATAAATGTCTAATATTGATTGACTTTTTCGACAAAAATTGAATTATTGAAAGAGCCATATATGACTGGACTCATATTGACCCCAGCTGGGTCGAATGGTTCATCACCCTACTATGATCTAAACGATCGGTCTTCCACCTTATGTACAGCAGATTCACAAATGTATTTGCTAGATTTCAATAAATAGTGACGATTTTCTCCATCAACAATTTAAACAGCCTACTAACCTAAGATGTATCAAGATCAACTACAATACCGAATGATTATGCTAATACCTTCATCTATTCTCTTGCAAATTCAGAATATTGGCCTGACTCGTGTAAGTTGACCACCTGAGAATATTACCTCTTGTAGCAGTACACTTCTCATCTGAACTTGAAGAGACTGCATTTGATTTTGATTTTGCAGTGATTCGGTTATGGTGTCACTTTTGAGCCACATAAGCAACCTGGAACGCACAGAAAACCATTTTTCTCAACCTGAAGCCTTTCTATCTTTGTAAGAAAAGGCTGAAATGATATAGGTTTCTTGGGAACTTAAACATTGATTACATTAAGCTTCAAAAATCTTAGTTCCATAGAGTGTCCGCAACTCTAGCACTATGCAGCTCATTCCAAAACTCTTCAGCTGTTTCCTGCAATATCATTCTTGATGGAAAAAATAAGCTATGAAGTTTGCATATTGTTATATCCGTTGACTGTAATTCTGGTGTAACTCTTGAGCGCACAGAAATGAAATGTCATAAGAAACGCAATAAGTTTGAACATGTGATGAATCATGATGATGCTGCATTGCAGCTCAAATTGACATTTCTGATAGAAGTTAACCTTGATCCAGATTCAATGAAACGAGAATGATAAATTGTGATGATGAAACAGAAGGTGGCAATCAGATGAAAGTATGAAATTGAAGACAAATACTGAAAAATTGAAGAAGAAATTTACCATGATGAAGTTCAGGGAATGAATTGTATTGACAATCGCATGAGCCAAGCAAGAAAATGCTAGAAATCAAGTTAGTTCTCAGCTAGATTACACATAGACGGATACGGGTACGGATTTGGATTGGGGTACAAGTACAGAAAACGGCGAGATTTCAAAATTTTAGGAATGGGTACACGTACTCATAGAGGATACATATCATATCGGATACGGGTACGAGTATGTGACCTAGAAGAAGTACCCTCCCTACATAGGCTCTCAGCAATTGCACTTCCAGAAAACAACAGAACCAGGAATAATCAGAGTTAGGGAGAACAGGTAAGATTTGGTTGTATTGAACTATTGATTATAATCAATGGAAACATTCCACCAATTAGAATCTAACCAACCTTTAAGAGATTGGAGCTCTCCTAATGAAATTTCTCTCACTAATTTTCTCAATGCCTTCCTCTAAGCACCTCCCCCTTATGACGGTTCATGTTAGGTGACCCCAAATCATTTTAGGAGTAAGGCTTTGTTGTTGATTCTCACTAGCTTGTTCTTCACTCCAGACTCTAAGCATGTATTGGCTTATCAAACAACTTTTCACCTCAGTGAAATTTGGGAGCCTTCACTACTATATAGACTGCATATCTGCATGTATTGATTTGCAAAAGTTACTGCCCAGTAGAATAAAAATCAGTTAGATTCCTTTATCATATGCACCCTAGAATTGTCTTTAAAAGGTTGCAGTCACGAGAACGTGCAGTTACATGATTTAGACGGAAAAAAAAGTCAATTTTATGTGTGAGAGTGTTTCTTCTCACCTAAAACAAACTTTTAGTTGAGTTGAAACAAGAAAGCTCAGTAAGACACAAATAACTTTGCTTAGTATTGTTTACTTCAGCATGTATAACTTTGCAAACACACACAGAGAAGATCGATACAGTTCAGAAGAAAAATACAAAGAAGTTTAAAGTAGTTCAGTCCAGCACAAATATGCTGAGCTCAGTTCCGTTAATGTTACACGAGATTTAGTTAGTTACTAAGAAATCTGTTTGAAGAAGTTAAAAGGTTTTTTATTATCTGTTAGCTCATTTAGTCGATTGGTTAGAAGTTCTGTAGCTAAATTCTTATTGATTGGTATTGTATAAATAGAGATACAACCTTTGTAATAATCATTTAATCATATACATAATTCTTCTTATCTCAGTTCTCTATTCTATTCTCTCTAAAAAATTCTCTCTTCTCTTTCTCTTTCTATCTCTCTCTTGTGTATTGTCAGTTAGAATTTCTGACTTATCTTGCAGTGATCACAGTTAAAAAAAAAAGTAAGTTTATCTAGTTATTTTACTTTGACAGAGAAGCAAGTTCATTGATATGTTGAAACCTCCTGGATAACTTTGAAACATAGCACAAAACTTGCTTTTGTCAAGGAATTGTATGTGTGATTATATGGTAGTAAATTTTTATATGTATTTGATGATGAACTTGGCTAGTTTACATAATGCTTGTAGTTGATTCCATGTCTTATAAAGACATAAAATAGCTGCTCATTTTCTGTTATGTTTGTCTATAGGGTCATAAAGAATGGGTTACAGAAGTTAGTGTTTTGGGGGTAGTGGAGCATCCCAACCTTGTCAAGCTATTGGGTTATTGTGCTGATGATGATGAGAGAGGTATCCAACGGCTTCTGATTTATGAATACATGCCCAACGGAAGTGTGGAGGATCATTTATCTTCTAGGTCTCGAACAATTCTCCCATGGGCTATGAGACTGAGAATAGCTAGGGATGCTGCTCGTGGTCTAACCTATCTTCATGAAGAAATGGATTTTCAGGTAGCTCTAGCTGTATCAACTTAATAACTATTAGAAGAGTCAAAGTTGTGTGTCTTTCCTCTTAGTTTAACATTTTTCAAAAACATAGATTCAATATTTAGGAATTGTTTTGTTTAGGTCTTGTTTATGACGAATGTACTCCATTGTTTACTTTCTCTTCTGATGCTGTATACATATCATATATGAAGCCATTGTTAGTTGCTAAACTCAATCTTCACTTCTCCATCTTTTCTAATCAATTTGTTGCTAACAGATTATATTTAGAGACTTCAAATCCTCAAATATACTATTGGATGAGCAATGGAACGCAAAGCTATCAGATTTTGGGCTTGCAAGATTGGGCCCTCCAGAAGGGCTGACTCATGTCTCAACTGCAGTATGTGATATGCATTGATTATTTGTCACATGTGTTTGACTGAATTATTGAACTTTCTGAATTTTCTCAAAGAACGTTAGCACATTTCAAATCAGTATTACTAGTGAGACTTTGGACTGAGATTCTCTTGATTTCCCTGCTGCATCCTTGTGCATAACGAGGTGAACCTATATCTTTCTCACTTGTCACTGGCTGTAGCCAGCAGAAATGTTGGCACAGTTTCATGATTGAAGAGAAATTGACTCTGACCATCTAAAGATGAATTGTCATTAATTCTTATTGCTTCATTCAGATAGAATATCAAATTTTGGGAGATAGTGGCAATAGAAATAAGAATTTGCAATATATGATGCTACTTGTGAGAGTATTTCAACTTATTAGCAATTTCATTCTTTCAAAAAAAAACTTATTAGCAATTTCTGTACGTAGGTGAGCCACAAGTTCAAGGGTTTGTTTTGAAATTTTACTCAAAAAGGACATTTTCAATGGGTAGTGAGCCAGTGAGTGTAGCTAGAAACTCTGTTCAAATTGATACTCTAAGGTTTGGAATCTAAAGTATGCAGTATCAAATATGTTTCTGTTGGACATTGTCCTCGATTATTGGTTGTAAACCTCTGGGCATCTCTACGTCTCAGTCTCTGCTCTGTTATATGATTGAACAGCCTGATTAACTATTTGTAGACGAATTGTTTCTGAGATATACAAGCGCTGTTTGCTATATGTTTCAACTGTCAACCATTCTTTTGTTCGCTTCCTCCCTGCCACAAAACTCCCCAGCCTCAAAGGAAAAAAAAAGAAATATACTGAAGATAAAAGAACCCCGTAAGTGAGTTAAATGTAGCCGATGTGCCATGGCATATTGACTTGTCCAAATACCAATTTAGAATAATAAAGCTTTTGAGTAACTACTGGAAAATTCTAGTGTCATTCTAGCTATTATGTCACTCATTCTTCAGTGTTATCATTTGAATTTAAATAAATATTATTCTTGTCAGATTGTAGGAACACTGGGATATGCTGCTCCTGAGTACATCCGAACAGGACGCTTGACGTCCAAAAATGATGTATGGAGTTATGGGGTTTTCCTATATGAACTTATCACAGGACGCCGCCCTATAGACAAGAACCGCCCAAAGAGTGAGCAAAGACTTATAGATTGGGTGAGACCGTACCTTTCAGACTTAAAGAAGTTTGAGTTGATTGTGGACCCAAGGCTTGGTAAAAACTATCCTCTCAAGTCCATTCATAAGCTTTCAGTAGTTGCCAACAGATGCCTTGTTCGACAACCAAAATCACGCCCTAAGATGAGTGATGTCCTAGACATGGTAAATCATATTGTTGGTGCATCAGCTGAGTTAGCGGTTCCCATACCAGTTGTGATTTCAGACACAGAGGAAGCCTCCAAAGATAGCCATGCAAAAAGAAGTATGGGCACAAGATTCAAAGAGGATAATTGGGTTGCTCGTTTGTGGAGACACAACCTCTGGAAGACACATTGATGACAGCAGCCTTTGTCAAGGCCTTAATCTTGTGTAAATTTACACGTCGGAAGCATAGATGGGTTTGCATATTGGAGATCAATTGTATATTGGATGTGATGGTAATTATTAGTTTGTATTGTGTTTTTGAGTAACCAAAGATTCATTGGTGAGTGTACATTATGTATTGGTTGTAATACAGGGATATTGGGGTGATCAATTTCTTCCCTTTATTGCACAAATGCGATTACCACGACATACAGCTAAGTTGTTTGAAGAGCTGATCAGCCAGCAGTTAGCCAGTTTTGGGGGTGATTAGCAAGTACTACTGTTAAATCTGTTGTACTATATAGATTTTTGTAATATAAATCATAAAGTTGTCCAGTATTTTATAGGTATGTTGTCTTCATTTCAATTCCACTCATGCGAATTATTGGTTCTAAACTTGCGTAGTCCTTGTTGTTATTCATGAACTTGGCTTTATAAGTTTTGTTTTTCTTAGGAAATGAGGGAAACAAAACTGCTAACAAGCAATTGTTCTGTAAATTTTCAATCCTATTGCAAAATGCTCTCTTTGCCATCCCCAAACAAAAATAATGCTCTTTTGCCTAAAATTAATAGTCTTGAAGTATATCAATAGTCATGTTATGTCATTGATTCTTTGCATGGGACAAGGCAAAATTTTGGGACGAAAAAGCCCGGTAAGACCATGAGTTTTAAGTCCTTGCAAGGAGACATTATTCGGCATAGTCTGCCAATGGGTTCTACGTCCTCGGGGCTTCGTTTTGGGTTTGGGTGGCCTAATTCGGGCACAGGCCAGTGTATTGTATTTTAAGGTTGTGTCGTGGGGTAAGCGTCCAACAAGGGCGAATGTCATTTATTCATGAAATATATAGTTTTTAGAGCAACTACAATGACAAGTTACTAACTCCAAAAGTTGAAATTTCTTTAAAAAAAGATGAGAGAGAAAGAGAAAAAAGAAGAGAGAGAAGGCGAAAAGAAAATTTCCCAAATCCGCTACCCAAAATCAAAAAACCCTAGATCTTCACCTCTGCAAATTCCTCCTGCTTCACCTAATCCGTCTGGCAGGTCTAGATATCATAATGCAAATCTATTGATTACGATTCTCGAAAGTGTAATCTTTGTCTTAGTTGTTTTCCATTCGAAGTTACAACCTGTTAAGTGTATTTCAGGCGAACTTAGAGTTGGGAGAGAAATCGTCCTTTCCTATTCTCAAAATCATTCATCTCAACTGCTTTTGGTTCAGTCTAATCAATTCTGGGTGAGCTGGTTCTTACCTACTCATCCCAGATCAGAGGTTCGCAAGATTTATGATCTAGGGTTTCTCTCTTTCAAGTACAAAAGGAAGGGTAAATTTGGGGATTTCGATTTGGGTGCATTTAATGCTAGGCCTTTAATCGCCTTTGGAGTGGAGTGTATTATGCTGTCGTCTGGTAATTCAGTGCGTGTTCAGGAGAAGGAAGAGTTCTTAAAGGATTGTGCATTTAATGCGAAAGTGGATTCACTTCTGCTGTTTCAGAATCCCTTTCCCTCTATTAGAGGGGTTGGTAAGAATAAACCTTGGTTATCCAAATCTAGTATTCTTGGATTGTGTTTTCACACTCTTACTTCTAACTTCAGTTATACAAATTTTGTTTGCTTGGTTGGTAGTCTTTTAATGGATCCTCCTTCTTCATTTATGGAAGCTCTTATTTCATCTTCTGTTGTTACTAATAGCTCTAACCTTTCTAAAAATATTCTGAATGTTGATTCTGGTTCTGTCCTTGCTGAGTTGCCGTATAAGGGCGATTCATTGGTGGCGGACCCTGATGTTCCCCAGTTTGCTCAGGCCAATGTGGTTCTGGATGAACTGCCTCAGGTAAAACAAGATATTGTGGAGCTCACAAAATCTTGTTTAATAGGTAAAATGCTTAGCTCTACTATTGATACTCGTACTATTATCTCTCGTACTAAGGCTGATTGGAAATTTGTCAAAGGGGAGGTGGAATATCTTGAAATGGGGAATAGGTGGTTGATGCTTAAATTTTCTAACCCTGGTGACCTCTTGCTTGTCTGGAGTGAGAGGCCATGGCATGTTCAGGGGGATATCTTTGTGATCTACCCTTGGCGCCCTTCTTTTGATCCTTATCTTGAGGAGATTAAGTGGGTAGACCTGTGGATTCGTATCCCTAGGCTCCCTGCTGAGCTCCTCAAATTTGATTCTGTTGCTAGTCTATTATCTGCTAATGGCATTGGTGCTCTGATAAAGCTTGATCCTAGGTCTTTGTTAAGGCATAAAATCCGGTTTGCTCGTGCATGTGTGCGTGTGGATATCAAAGCTCCTTTGTTAGAGTTTGTTGAGGTTTGCATGCATGGTGACCTTGTTCAAGGCTATGTTATATGGTATGAAGATTTTTCTTCAGGTTGCTCATTCTGTGGGTCTGAAGACCATGTTATTGACTGTTGTCCTTTGCTAACCTCCCCTAAAAAGGAAATGAAAGTTCGTCTAATGAAAAATCCAAAGCAAAAGTGTCTCTATGACAATATAGCTAAAGCTGGCCAAGCTAACCTTGATACTACTGCTGAGCAAGCAAATGTAGTTCAAGCTCAGGCTAAGCATCTAGCTAACCAGTCATTGAGTAAAGCTGCTAAGAAGGTGGTACCTCCTAAAAAACGCTTTAACCCTGTTAGAGCTGCCTCTAAGAAAAATGATGTGTTGTCTGAAGGTGTTGATGATTCTCACCCTCTTGTGGGTATTCCTGAAACTGCTCCCTTGAAAATTAGTCATGGTTAGAGATGGCAATGGGTAGGATCTGGACAGGGTCCTCTAGGATCCAGATCCAGATCCGTTTTTTAGGCAAAGATCCATATCCTACCCGGATCCGCTGGGTAATAAGAATGAGGATCCAGATCCAGATCCATATGGATCCTACGGATCCGGGTCCTAAATGGATCCAAAACGGATCCTTGCTTATTGTCTTCAAACTATCCTAATTTTCACAATAATTAAATATTTTAAACAATAAAGTCATGTAATATAAACCAAAAAATACATTTTATTTTTGGAAAATAACCACTGTAACTACTTACAACTATTCAATTATCAAAATGTAGATTAGTTATCAACCCAATTTTCGAACTTAACTATCCAGTGAATTCGCACAAAAATTGCACATTAATTGGAACAAATCCAAAATTCAAGCGAAATCCGTTTTACATGTATTAATAACTAATTTTATCAAAATATAATATTAAATTATAATAATATTATAAAAACGGGTAAACGGATCTGGATCTGGGTAATTATTTAGGAACCGGTCCAGATCCATATTTTTCAAGGAGGATCCAGATCCTACCCAGATCCATAGGGTCCAAAATTTGAGGATCCAGATCCGTCAAAAATGGATCTGGATCCACGGATCCGGGTAGGGTCCATTACCCACTGCCATCTCTAGTCATGGTATTGTTATTAAGGAACCTGTTGAGGTTCCAAGGTCTGTTGGTAAGGCTGGTGCAAGTGCTAATCTTTCTTCTCTTCATGGTGTAAGTAAGCTCAGTTCAGATGCTATTCTTGATAAAGGTAAGGGTAAGCTTGTTATAGCTTCTCCTACTGTAGAGATCTCCTCTGATGATGAGGATTCAGGGAGGCTCTCCTCTGTGCTCCCTCTCTCTATTGTGGGCCCTCCTCAGATTGAGCCTGGTGTTGGAGACATAGGGAATCCAGACTTACCTCTTGTCCCTGCTCTCCCCCCAATCAAAGTGTTCCATACTTCTCATCTCTTCTCTGAGAGTTATTATGATGATATGCTGTGTGATGATGAGTTTGCTGCTGTCATATCCCCTCCTGGTAGTGATGAAAGGTCTGGAAGTGGGGCATTCTTTCTGGATATGCCTCTCAATGAGGATGATGATGTTAAGACTATTACTGAGAACTCCTTTCAGTCCCTTCACTCTGATAATTCTATTGTGCAGCAAATTGAACAGTTGGGGGTTGAGCAGGTTTCTCCTATGGAGCACACCTCTCAATCTGAGTCCTCGAAGAGAAAGGTTGAGGAACCAGAGGAAGAAAGTGCCTCCTCTTCCCTGAAGAGGCCTAGAACCTAATCTCTACAGCTCTGAAGGTATTAAAAGTTTTTTGCGATGGTTTTTGCTAAGTTTTAAATGAAGATTGCTTGCTGGAATATTCGAGGGTGCCGTAGGAAAAATGCCTTTGATGAGGTTAAGGACTTTTGTAAAGCTAATTCCATTAGTATATGTATGTTATGTGAGACGAAGTGTAAGTCTCCTCCTTTGAACCTCTATGCTTTAAGTTGTGGTTTTAAGTTTTTGGATTTCATTCCCACCATAGGTATGTCTGGTGGTTTATGGATCATGTGGAAGCAATGCTCATTTAATCCTTTCTCTTTGGATGTAATGTATAAAAATGATCGTTTTATTTCGTGCCAAATTACTCTCTCTAAGTCTTCCTTACAGTTTTTGATTATCTTTATTTATGCTCCTGCTAATGCTGTGTTTAAAAATGAATTCTGGCATGAGCTGATTATGTATTGTAATTCGCTTAGTGTTCCTTTTGTGGTCATGGGGGATTACAATGAGATTAGTAACTCTCGTGACAAAAGTGGTGGTGCTCCTCCCTCCTCCAAGAGGTTTGAACGCCTCCTAAACTTCACTTCCTTAGTTCCATGTAAAGCTCTCCCTTCTCAAGGGTCTGCTTTTACTTGGCGGAAAAAAGCGCATGGAGTGGACAATATTCATGAAAAACTGGACCATGGTTATGCTAGCATAGATTGGTTATCAATGTTCCCCAATGCAGCTATTACGAACCACATATTCTCTTCCTCTGATCACTGCCCTATCTCCCTATCTTTGGGCTTATCTTTTTCGTTAAAATCTACTCCTTTTCGTTTTGAAAAAATGTGGTGCCAACGAAAAGATTTTGACACACTCATTAAAAAAACTTGGTGTCATAAATTTAATGGCTCGTATATGTTTTGTCTAGTGCAAAAGTGTAAACAACTTAAAGCTAATATTAAAATTTGGAATAAGACTCGTTTTGGTAATATCTTCACACAACAACGTAATGTTGATAAAGATTTAGGCCAAATTCAAGCTCAATTATATGCCGATCCTAGTAATGCTGGGCTCCAACAAAAGCAACAACGACTTTTAGACAAGAAACAACAATTATTTAACTATCATCATAAGTTTTGGAAGCAAAAGTATAGGGGTCAACATCTCTCTTTAGGGGATCAAAATACTAAGTACTATCATGCGTTTGCATCGATCAGACGTAATCGCAATCAAATTAAATCCATTAAAGATGCTTCAGGTTCTTCCTTCTCTCACCCGGATGAGATTTCTCGTTTGCTTACCCAATCTTTCAAGGATAGGTTTACTTCCGATTCTCAATGTCAGTTTGGGAACCCTTTGGATTTCAATCTTGTCTCCCCTGTTATTACGGAGGCGGATAATTCTCTTCTTACGGGTCTGGTGACGGACGAAGAAATTAAAAGTGCTATGTTTGATTTAGCCCCCGATAAAGCACCAGGTCCTGACGGCTACCCTCCTTTTTTCTTCCAGATTTATTGGACACTTGGTCCGTCTGTTAACCGAGCTATCAAAGCTTTTTTCCATTCTGGGTATCTATTATCAGAAATCAACCACACATTTTTGGCTCTCATCCCTAAAATTGACAATCCGGAGATAGCTTCGCATTTCCGCCCAATAAGTTTATGTTCTACTATTTATAAAGTGATCGCCAAAATTCTTGCAAATAGATTAAAAGTTGTTCTAGGGCGGATTATTCATCCTCTCCAAGGAGCTTTTGTCCCTGACCGACTTATCCAGGACAATATCCTCATAGCGCATGAAGTTTTTCATTCTTTCCGGAAAAAATCGGGTAAGGAAGGCTGGATTGCCATTAAGCTCGATATGGAAAAAGCTTATGATCTGTTGGAATGGGGTTTCATTTTTGCTATGCTACACCATTTGGGCTTCAGTCAAACGTGGATTGATTGGATCCGAGCCTGTCTTTCATCTGTCTCTTTTTCGGTTTTAGCTAATGGTGTTCCTGGGGATCGATTCTTTCCTTCCCGTGGGATTCGTCAAGGGGATCCTTTGTCTCCTTATTTATTTATCCTCTGTGCAGAATTGTTAGCTCGTCAATTGCACTATAATAGTGTCTCTAATGGAAAGTTGGTTAGAGTAGTAGTGGGCAAATCTGGAGTGAAAGTTCCTTTCCTCACCTTTGCTGATGATACTATGATTTTCGCAAAAGCAAATGTAGATAGTTGCAGGGCTATTCGTTCTATTTTAGATAAGTACTGTATTATGTCTGGTCAACTAGTGAATTATAGTAAATCAGCTTTTAAATGTACCGATAACGTTGATCAAGTGAAGTGCGAAGAGTTTAAGCATATTTTAGGGATGTCCTACTCACATTCGTTAGAGAATTATCTGGGATGCCCTATTATTGATAGTCGAGTCACAAAGGAGACTTTTACGCCCATTGTGCATAAAGTCCAGGCCCAACTCCCCAAATGGAAAGCAAACTCACTCTCTCAGGCAGGTAGAGTTGTTCTCCTTCAAGCTAATCTCGCTTCGAAAGCAAATTATCAGATGCAGAGTTTCTTGCTGCCTTGGACCATTCTCTCCAAGCTAGATTGCTGCTATCGCAATTTTTTTTGGAATAAAGCTCCCAACTCGACAGCCCCTAATTTGATTGGGTGGGACCGTATTTGCTCCCCAAAGGTGGTAGGTGGTTTGGGTTTCCGTAAAGCTAGTGTGAACAATATGGCTAATCAAATGAAATTGCTATGGAAGCTTCTTAGAAATGAAAATAACCTCTGGGTGGTGCTGGCTAAAAAGAAATATTGTAAAAATAAGGATTTCTTGGTGTGCAAGGTTCCTTCTTCTGCCTCTTGGCAATGGAAAAAGCTGATGTCTTTGCGCTCGATTTTTAAATCTGGCCTCCGGTGGCAAGTGGGTAATGGGAATACCATTAATTTCTGGCATGATAACTGGGTTTTCCCTCACTCATTGAGCAAAATTATTCAACATCCCAGGATGAATAATTTATCTAGGGTAAGTGAATTTATTTTGGAAAATAGGACGTGGAATGTTCCGCTTTTAAGCTCCTTCCCCCGGATGTTTGTCTCAAGATTTCCAATATTTTTATCCCTAAAAATAATGTTGATGATGAGGTTTTTTGGGCTCTCTCCCCTGATGGCATTTATTCAGTTAAATCTGGGGCCCAGCTGATTATTGATCAGAAAGTTGGTGGTCTCACCCAGGTTGATTTTCAGTGGATTTGGAAGTCTAAGCTTTCTCCTAAGATTAAAAATTTCTTATGGAAAGCTTGTAATGATGGCCTCCCAACAAAGGCCAGGTTGAAACAGGTGCATGTTTACACTCCTCAGCAGTGTGAATTCTGCTCTTGCTCAGTGGAAACTTCGTCGCATCTCTTTTTTCAATGTCAGGTTACTCTTGACATTATGCATCAACTTGACGTTGATTATGGGTGGCCTCAAATTCCGGCAGCTGCGAATTTGGACTCGTTTCGAACCAATTTGCAGGTTTGTGTAGACTCGCTAGGAATCTCGAAGACTTGTCAGCTAGCTGTTGTTTGGTGGTTTGTTTGGTCCACCCGGAACAAACTCATCTTTTCGCAAGAAGCTTTTTCTGTCCGAAAAATCAGCTTCCTTGTTCATAAATTTATTGAGGAGAGGAACTTTTGTGATGAGTCTTCTCCTAGCTTTCAGCCTTGTTCTTTTAGTAAGCCCTTGGGTCATAATGCTTTAGCCCGGCGGTGAGCTTTTTGGGTTCCCCCTCCTGAGGGTGTATTTAAAGTAAATTTTGATGGGTCCAAGTATAGTGATGGGCGAGCCGCTTTTGGTTTTGTTATTAGAAATTTCCTGGGTGATGCTATTCTTGCAGGGTGTAACTCGTTGCCTTCTGATTGTTCTATCATTCAAGCGGAGACTTTTGGGCTTTGGGAAGCAATCATGGCTGCCCTTTTTTGTAATCTCCCTCGGATCATCATAGAAGGCGATAATCTCTCGGTTATCAACGCAGTCCTTAAAATTTGGAAACCTCCCTGGGTTATCAACTCTTTATTGCAGGATGTTTGGTGTGAGTTGGGTAATTTTAACAGTGTCTCTTTTTCTCATTGTTTCAGGGAAGCTAATAGGGCTGCAGATTGTATGGCTCATCAAGGTCAGGCGGCTCAGAATCTCTGTTACAAGTTCCCGCCGTTCTCTGTTGACTTCTCTCTTGTCATCCGTAAGGATGTTTTAGGCTGGCCTCCTGATTAGGGGTTTGTTCCTAGTTTTTCTTTCCTGTATCAAAAAAAAAAAATAACTCCAAAAGTTGAAGAATTACAAGTTTGTCCAATTTGTACACCGTTGCATGTGTCTACGAAATTTTGAAATCAAATCTACACTTATAATAAGCATTCACGATGGTAAGGCACAACTATTCCTAGTTTACTATGCCACATCAAATTTTCTAAACTACAACAATTTCAAGTTATAACCTCTCCAATGGAAAGTCACAACCACTTATAATTTTTGTAGGTCCTACTTGTCAAAATTTGTCCAAATAATAGTAATAAAAAGCATATCCAGATTATTGTAGAAAGTATGTAGCTTTGTTAGAAAGCTAGTATCTTTATCTTTTATATATTTACAAACTAATCCTTCCCTTCAATCATTATGCATGTTTAAAACCGTTCTAATTCTAATCATAGAAAATAATTCATCATCTGATTTACCAAACACTTCACATCACATTTAACTATGTAGATGATGTAAATTTTATTGAATATTCACTTCAAAAAATTTGCCAAATGTAATCCTTTAAAGTGACCACTTTGTTATTGCATCCCTCTAATTTCAATATATTCAATTACAACCTCAAATAAACCAAATTCTTTTAATTTGCAACCCAAAGCCAACCTATTTGTATGCCTTTTGGGTTGCAAGATTTTGATTTATTTGAAGTTACAATTGAAAAGATTGAAATGAAAGGACTACAATTAATAAAGTGACTTTTTAGATGGCGCATTTGGCAAAAAAATTATTTAACATTCATAAGAGCACCTCCAGCAGTTGCTTGGAGGTCCTAGCGTGCAATTTTTTAAAAGTTAGAACTAGTAGCTTTATTGTTAGAAAGAAAGCAAACTTGTTGCTTTGTGAAGTCAAGTAGCTCCACAAAGCTACTTGCTTTGTCAATTTTTTGTGTCCCCCACTTTCACTTTTCTCTTTAATTGTTGATATGGTGATAACATGTGGGACCTACAAAAATTACAAGTGGTTGTAGTTTTCCAATGGGAGAAGTTGTAACTTGAAAATGTTATAGTTTGAAAATTTAATGTGACACACAAAGCTACAAATAGTTGTAGCTTGCCATTATGGGTGCTCTAAAGTGCCGCACTATCTCCTAAAAAAAGACTTACAAATGACTTGATCAACTAAAGAGTACAAACTACAGTATTCCTACTTTACCCCAACACGTTAGACATACCTTTCCAAATACCATTAATTCTCTATAAAAATAAAAAAATAATAGTATATCATTAATTCTCGTCAAATATGCAACAATTTTCCCATAATAAAATCCTTGTACCTAAAACTAAAGTAGACTTTTGTTCCATTTTCCCTTTTTATGAAATCAACATTAAAAGTAAAAACTTTTACAAGTTGCAAACGTATTCCAAATTAACAAGAGATGACATAATCCAATCTTATTATGGACCCCACTTTCCATAACTGAGCCCACACAAACAATTTTACCAAAATTTCTCTCTCCTCCCAACTCCAAGCTGCCCCCACAAAATTATTTTCACCATCCATCAAACAAAAAAACCCTAACCCCCACCTACACTCTCAAAATCTCCCCTCTTTTTCTCTCTCCTCCCCACCAAATGGGTTCTGAATCAACCACAACAACCACCATCTTCCACAACAACAATCTCCCTTCTTCCGACCCCACTTTCTCTCTCCTCTCCACCACAACCGCCACTTCTTCCGCCGCAAAATCCACCAAACTTGCCGTTACTCGCCGCTCAAACGCTTCCAAAGACCGTCACACTAAGGTCAACGGCCGAGGGAGGCGCGTGCGTATGCCGGCACTTTGCGCAGCGCGCATCTTCCAGCTGACGCGCGAGTTAGGTCATCGTACAGACGGGCAGACTATTGAGTGGCTTCTTCGACACGCTGAACCATCTATTATTGCTGCTACTGGTACTGGTACTGTCCCTGCTGTTGCGGAATTCTCTTCTCCGGCGAAATCGTCTTCGATTCCGGCGAAAGCGTTGCCGTTATCGGTTGATTCTGGTTGTTATTTTCCGTCGCCGGCGGTTTTGGAGTTCGGGTATCGGCACATTCCGTCGTTTACTGCGTTGTTGCTGCAACCCGATGACGGACAACAACAACAATTGCAACAAGAAGATGAACAACAACAACAAGAAGCGGGTGTTTTGGGTTTTGCGAAAGAAGAGATTGAGAATTAAGGATAAAAGTGAATGTAATTTAAGTTGTGTGTTGCTAAGTTTGTAATTTTTTTAGGGTTAGGGTTAGGGTTTTAGAGAATGATGAAATTAGAGAATTGTTGTGAAGGGCTGAGGAATGAGCGGTGTTTGTTTCATCTCTGTGAAATTGAACTGTGAAGCCCTTTATTTTGTTCTTCATTTTCTTTCCGCGTTTTTAGGCGCTTCGGGATGGAAATATGCGGTTTGTTTATGTAAATTTTTGGGGAAAGTATAAAATCATCAAGCTTCTTTCGGTGAAATGGAAGTATAAAATTATTAAGGTTTTATTTGGTAAAACCGTCAAAGTATAAAATCATGAATCATGATGTGGGGTTGGGTTTTATTTTGGGGATGTTTGATAAGTTATCTATTTTTATGTGGTAGTAGTTATTTACTGGGACCCATTGTCAATTTCCTCCATCTTTTTAAATTGTTGTCCTCCTATCTCAAAGTATAGTTGCTGTTCTTTATTGACCGTCTTTAATACCTATTTTTGGCTTACAATATTTTTCATTGTGTATTAGTAAAAAAATATAAAAAATTGATATTATGAAGGTAAATATTAAGACGAATTTAATAAGATTTAACATGAGTATGTTTTTATGTACATATTAATGAGAATATTTGGTCAAATTTTTTAAAATTTGACTTCCAAAATATAAACATAAACTATATTATGGGAAAGAGAGAGTACCAATTTTTTGTTGACATTAATTGCTACATTTCTTTTTCTCTCTCCTATTATTGGATAATTTTACAATTATTATAGCTATTAGAACTTCTGTATTTTTAGACAATTTGTTTTTAATCTTAAAGCCAAATCATCCATTTTATTTTAAAATTGAAATAATTAAAATTTATACTCCTTCCGTCTTTTATTAGTTTACCCCTTTTGACTTTTGACACTATTCACATACATGACTTTGACTATCTTTTGTAATTTGTATTCAAGGAAAAATATAGTCATGTGAGATCTTGTTGGATTCGTCTCAATATGTATTATCCAAATATCAACTTTTTGTAATTTTTGCTT
The DNA here is from genome assembly GCF_026745355.1 of Beta vulgaris subsp. vulgaris. Classification (NCBI taxonomy): domain Eukaryota; kingdom Viridiplantae; phylum Streptophyta; class Magnoliopsida; order Caryophyllales; family Amaranthaceae; genus Beta; species Beta vulgaris. Next base: position 11,453,450 of record NC_079208.1, read on the forward strand.
ATCGAAAATTAGAGATATTAAGGTTCAAATTAGTATCTCGGCAAATGTGTCCCAAAGAAAGGGGTAAACTAATAAAAGACGGAGGGAGTACATTAAATTTTGTACTTCCTCCATTTTATTTTTTAATTAAACACACGGGATTGGCACTTGGATTTTTTTTTTGGGCAACCTTTCGAGAACTCGTGGTAAGATGAATTTCCTCTAGGCTGCCCTCGCACAAGGCCACTCACCCAGAGGCCCAACAAGCCCCAAACCCCCCCCCCCAACAGTATTGAAATTTGCTCCACCAAGATTCGAACCTTGGTCTCCAATGTGGGAGGTAGGAAGCCGTACCATTGGACCCAAGGGTCCTTGGTGATTGGCACTTGGATTTAGTAGAGGAGAGATATGGAGAGAAAGAAAAAGGGTGATCAAAGTGATGGAGAGAGAGATAGAGAGAAGTAAATACCAAATAAAGTAACGTTTTGTTTATTTGAAGATGGCTTAAAATGGTAAGTGTTTGATTTAATTTAGAATGGAGGAAGTATGTTAAATTTGTATACGTTAATTGACTTTATATTCCACATATTTTGTTAATGGTGATTAAATAGATCTAAAAATAAGGAACAATAATTCTAAAGGAAGAAGATGATTAAGTAATTGAAGTTTTTATTTTCATTTTTTTTATTGAAATTAAACTAGTCTTTTCTCCATTCTTCTATATTTTCAAGGTTCAATTAAATAAATAAACAAGATTAGTCTATAAACAGGGATATGTTATAGTGGCTGTAATTTTATTGTAGCTATTGAATAAATACATATCCCTTATTATATGGTCAACTTTTTTTATCTCTATTTCTCTCCTATTCACGTGGTTTTATTAACAATGTGACATATGCCAAGGGTGATGTTGTGATAATAACATAACAGAGGAAGTATAATCAACAAATATAATTAAGAATAGCATGAACGGATGTTCAATATACTAAGGTGAATTGTAGATCTCAAATAATGAATGTTGAAGAGGAGTTCTAAGAACTGTAGTGAATAAGTGCTTGAGAGTTTTTTTTTTCCCCCTATTTTCCTTTTTCCCCTTCTTTTTCTAATGCACACATTACATTTGTTTTTCATTCTTTTTTTGGGGTGACTATTCATTTTGTTTTAAATTGTAAACAACTCATGAATTAGTTTATGGTGTGTTTAAATACTTGAAATTCATTTGACATTATTGATTTAGGTAAATCAATTATTTGGATAAGAAGAAATTCAAGTTTGGAATTGGTCCGATTTCAAACACAATTCCCATAGATTTACATGTATGTACACGAAGCTATCATGTAAAGTTTGGACATGTGAATGGAATCACTTGTGAGCCTCCAACAAGTGTAATATGTGCAAAGGATAAGAGTTTTGAAAGTGTTGCATAATCTATTGGTACAACTAGAATAAACTTATGAGGTTGCATACTCATTCTGTTTGGAGCCTATTAACGGGAAAGTTCTATGAGAAAGTTAAAGGAGATTCAAATCTGCCAAGTGATCTTATTTGAGATATAGGAGGCCTTTAAACTAGAGAAAATGAGCACATAGTAACAGGAAATACGCTCTTATCGAGGCTCCGAAAGTGATATATAACTATGCTCGAATATTAAAGAACCTGACCATATGTAACAAGATATTTGGAGCAATTGATAATAACTTATGAGGCATGTAGGAAATTTCATTCATGTTATTTTATTTTTGTTGGTTTTTTGCTATGATTTGTCCTTTATCTTTGCTTTAAAAAAAGGATTCTTCTAATATTGTGATTAGCATATATGTATCGGTGCTTTACTTTATAAACTTTGAGTGTTCATTTTGATAAATTTTTATTGGGGAGTTGCTACTACTACTTGCAGAGGCGGATCTTCCTTTGGACGGGTAAGGCTTGCCCTCCTTAAAATTTTTGGCCCAGACAAAAAATATCAAGAAAAATAGTATTTATAGTATTTGGAGTGATTGTTGGTCCACACACCTCCCCCCCCCAAAAAAAAAAAATCTTGGTCCACACCACTAAAATATGGTTATTTGTTTGATGTACAAAACGTAAGAGAGATAAAGAATGAAAAGAACTAGGTCGTAGCTAGGAGTTAGGAACAGTGGAGAGAGTGGGGAAAAATAAAAGAAAAAGAGAAGAGAGAGAAAGAGTGAAAGGAACCGCTATTTTTTTAATCTTTTTTGAAGAGAGCCGACAATATGGACTCTGACAATGTTATTGAATTGATGGTTCCAACTTCCTTATTTTATTAGAGTACCATTAATATATAAATTTTACCAAACTTCTCATAAATCGATGGTACAGTTTTATAAAGGTGATGCCTAGTAAGTAGCAAATTAGAAGAATGTTTCGAAATCTTTTTTAAAAAAATAAAATTGTATGATTGTATATGTTTTTAGTTGTTTATTCCAATTTCAAGTTTTTCTTAATTAGTGTTAAAATTTGTCGCTTATACCGTTAGTAAGTGATCAACTCATATGAAAAATAGAGAAGTATAAGATAAAATAAGTTAAGCAAAATGAGGTAAAGAGAACAAATCTAAAATGGTCAAAATTTTATATAGTCAAATATTGCGAAAAATAAATGAAACAAACCATTAGGGTTACTAATAATAATTCTTTGTGCATCAATTTGAATTTTGCAAAATATTGTTTCACATTTTAATCGCCCCCCCCCCAAAGAAAAATGACCAAGATCTGCAACTGACTACTTGTATATGTTACTTGTCTTCCTTCAATATAATTCGGATCTACAATGACATAAGAATTATTCTAAAGGAAGAAGGCAAGCTTCAGAGCGTTCAGTTGCGAATTTTATGTGAGCATCAACTCGTCATGTATTCTAAAGCTTGAAAAGTGAAAACTTGCAAACATGTTATGATATTGCATGCAGTGAGTACACCTAACTTCACTAACATGTAAAGGCCCACATGCATAATTCTTCTCAGTTTCTTAGACTAATTAAAACCTATTTGTCATTAGATTCTAAAAAGAGAAAGATATGCTCTCCGGCATAGAGCAACAATGACCGTTGAAAATGAGGATAGGGTTAGTGCAAAGCCTAAAGGGAGGGAGAGTGAAGGAAAAAGCAATGATAAGCCGTTATAAGAGAAGTAAATCATGAGGAACACTCAACACACACTATATTAAGGGCACTTTTTTATTAGGCAAAAATCTAAGTTAGTCCATCGGAAAGGCCATCCTAATTCATCCTTGTCGATGATATAAGAAAAGAAATCATAACAAGCATCAAAAGAATATAACACTACGGGGGCTGTTTATAACCTACATTAGACCTGAAATTTGCTGCCTGCTTCACTTCTCTAAAGCAAACAAAAATGTGTAATGATCAAACTATATAAATTTCCGCTCTATGTCTATAATGATGTCATATATAACTCATATGACCTTCCCTCATCATTATATGGAGTTAATGGTGCATAAATTGTCACCTTCAAGATATCAAAAAAGACACATGATACTCGTAAGCTAACAACATATTTAATGTTACGTAGTGCTTGACTAGTGAATACACTGCTATTCCTCAACATGTTCTTCAATGGAGACTTGTGCAACGATATCCTAGTCAAATAATCTCGAACCTGAGCTTCGTTTCCGAACCTGCAAAAATTTGGGTGGTGGCTCCCCCCCCCCCCTAAGCTTAAGTCAGATGTCAGGAGTAAAAAGGGAAAGTTTAGAGAGAGAAAGTAGAGAGAGTTTTCACAGAGTAATAGTACACACTGCTCTGAAAAAGGTACCTTTCTCCTGATTTCAAGGACTATTTATAGTGTTTGGAGTGATTGTTGTACCTTGAGGTCACCCTAATTTAAGTGCACCTGATTGGCTAAGCAATGGGAGTGTGACACGTGGCAGGCAATGATTGGCAGGTATACATCATCCAATCATATGCAGTTGTTTTTTGGGGCTTTGGGCCTAAGTGTATGCCAGGCTACAGAGATGGGCTGATACTTTTCCTGAATAGAGATTTGTACTTCAGCTACCTCCTTTTTGCCTTGTACTCTTATCGCAGGTAAGAGACATGTGGACGCTCCATATGAATCCACGTGTCCCTTGGAGAGCAGTTGATTTCCAGGCTACAACATTTACCCCTAAAAAGGGTTTTTACTGTTTGGCGCCAAGACAGTTAAAAACCCTTTTACTTCAAGAAAACCACCTTGCTTTTTTAAAAAAATGGCAAAGTCCGCCATTTTGCCGATTTAACCGGTCACTTGCTAATGATCTTTTTATTCCAATGGTTATTTTTACCGGAGCAACAGGTTTTACACCCCTCTATAAATATGGACTTTTTTCCTTTCTTAAACTATTTCACACCTTGAGAGAATTCTTTTAGAGAGAGAGAATTCTTGGTTTACTTGGTTGAATGTCCACTATTGCCCTGATTGACAGACGGGTTCTATCCATGCTTTAATCTTTTAAGTGCCAAAGTCGCTCGTCCTCAAAATATGGAATGGCTACCATTAATGCAATATTCTAATAAGCGGTCGACCAATTTTCAATGGACGAGTCCTCTTGCCATAATTTTAACAACTGTCACTAGTGGAAAAAGGCCTATCTGATGCGGTCAAAATCGGGCTTACTGATTCGATTTTGCTCCTCATCGGATAGGCTCGCAGCAGATCCAATATATATACTGATGCGGTTCTAAGGTAAAATCGGATCAGTTAATCACATTAACTTATCCGGTTTTATCCTCAAAACCGCACCATATTATCAAATTTAATATAAAACATTTAACATCTCCCCTCTCACTGTATTTGGAATACTCAAAGTCTAAAAATATACCAAACATATATATACGACAATACTACATTATACATAATCAAAAATTATACAAAATACATATAAATAAGAATTTATATATATAAACTAAATTAAACATAAATACAAAGAAACAACATTTTAATATAAATAAAGAAAATTACACAAATACACAAAAATAAGAATTTAACATATATACATAAAATAAAAATTGCCTAGTCTTGTGAACCGGATCAGATTAAAAAAACCTCGTCAGTTTCTAAAATCTGATGCGGTCCACAAATGACCGCATCAGATTGTCTTCCTAGTTGTCTTTCCCATTTTTTATGTTGATTTTCAAATGCGTGTTGTGCATGTACATGTTATGTTTTATGCACATGTTATGTTTTGATGATGAAAATTAATATAATATGTTATTGCATGAAAGTATGTAATAGTTGCAACAGATGCATGAAGAAAGAAATTGATAAACGAAGACTTTGAAGAAAAGAAGAATCAAGAATGAAGTTCGAGTTTATAATTTCTTAGAATAGTAACTTTAGATTAAAATGTAATATGCTTAGTAATATGCAATGTGCTAAATATAGAAATATAAAGTTAATATAATTATTATCTTCTTTGAGTGAAGAAAGTAAATAATTGTATTAAAATTATATTTCTATATAAAGAGGAAATAAGTTTTCAAAATCAGAAATCAAAAGGAATTAGGAAAACGAGTTTTTAAGAAAAAGATTTTTCTGAAAATTGCGTTTATAAAAGATTTTAATAAAGACAAGTTTTATAAAGATTTTGATAAAAACGTGTTTTGAAAAGATTTTGATAAAAACAAGTTTTGAAAAAGATTTTACAAAAACCGTGTTTTTATATAAAACGAGTTTTTGAAAAAGATTTTTGATAAAAATCGTTTTGGATAAAAACCGTGTTTTTAATAAAAGATTTTTATAAAACAGAGTTTTATTAAAACATGTTTTCTGATTTTCTAAAAAGGATTTGGAAAAATAATTTTTAGATATAAACAGACTTTGAGTTGAAAAGAAAATCTATATGGAAAACTTATCTTTGTTTTGTTTAAAAGATAAAGATAGAAAAAGATAAAGTTTTATCCCTTAAATCAAGGATTAAAAGTAAAGATATTTTTAAGTGATTTTCGTCCTAACAAGTCTTATAAAAGGGAATCAGAATTCACTTTTAAATCTCACGTTTTCAGAGAGAAAAATCGAGTCTAATTAAAAGCTGAAAACTATTTCCTTGGCACTGAGCATAGCACTGAGCTAGTTAGGTTTAAGTTACTATTTCATAATTGTAATTGTCCTCTATTTGCTTGACTAAGAAGCACATCATTGAGGATCGTTCTTTCTTGTAACTTTTACATTATAAAGAGTGTCAACACTTAGAGTTAAGTGTTGGGAGTCATTACTAGGGTTAGTAGTGAGGGGAATCGTATTGTATCAAGAGTTTGATATTTTAGGATTCAAAGAAATAAAAGAGTTTTTGTTTCTTGTGGACGTAGATCTCAGAGGTGAGATTGAACCACGTTATATCTTGTGTCAAATCTAATATCTTTTAAGTTTATTATTCGCAAAAAGAAATTAGCGATTTTCGAGTGTTCGCTCAGAGCCTGGCACTGAGCTAAAAGGATTTTTGCAAAAAACGATTAGATTTCACCACTCAATTCAACCCCCCCTTCTTGAGTGTTCCCTTGGGTTCCAACAAGTGGTATCAGAGCAGGCTATTCTCGTAAGACTCACATCTAGAGAATAGAAACCATGAACACACAAGACGACTTTCGTGACAAGTATTCCAAGTGTCCAATTTTCAACGGGAAAGATTATGGATGGTGGAAGACTAGGATGAGGATCTACATTCAAGGTTCTGACTTTCAATGCTGGAGAATCATAAAGACTGGACCTCTTCCTATTCAAAACAAAGATGATGAAGGAAACCTGATCGACAAGGAGGAAGATGAGTACAATTCTGTTGACTATGGAAAGGCCAAAAGAATTTCAAAGCTATGAGTATTCTCCAATCTGGAATTGGACCTGATGAATATTCAAGAATCTCGCGTGCACCACTGCTAAGGAAATTTGGGACACATTGGAATTGGCCCATGAAGGTACAAACGAGGTAAAACAGTCTAGGATAGATTTACTAGTCCAACAATATGAATTGTTCACAATGAATAAGGACGAATCTATTAAAGATATGTTTACCAGATTCACACTAATAACTAATGAACTAAGATCCTTAGGAAAAATCTATTCTTCTGAAGATTTAGTTAGAAAAGTGTTAAGAAGTTTGACTAATAAATGGCTTCCCAAAATCACTGCTATTCAAGAGGCTAAAGATCTAACAAAACTCTCACTAGAACAACTAATTGGTTCTTTAATGACCCATGAACTTGTTTTAGATCCTAAATCAAATGAACCAAAGAATAAAGGGTTGGCCTTAAAAACTGAAGTAGAAACGGATGATAGTGAAAGTGATGAAGAAGTAGCGTCTCTAACTAGAAAGTTTCAAAATTTCTTAAAAGAGAACAGGAGCAACAACTTCAGGAGAAGTGGAAACTTCAAAGGTAAAGGCACTACTTCTAACCCTAAGAAAAGTGCTACTAACTCTGGTTGTTTCAAGTGTGGTGAGTTCGATCACAGGATTAAAGAATGTCCTTTGTGGATTGAAGAAAAGCCTAAGGAAAAACGAGAGCAGTCGAAGAAAGAGTACAAGAAAGCTATGATCGCAGCAGTCTGGGGAGACTCGGATTCTGACGAGGATCAGTGCCAGGCTCAGAGCCACGAAGCAAAATTATGTCTGAATGCTGTACAGACAACTCTGAAGACGGCACTGAGCCATGACGACTCGCATCTATGCTTGATGGCTAAAAGTTCGAACCCTCTTGAAGAGGAAGAAGACAGTGAGGTAAGTCTAACTTCTTTAAAACCTTCAATTCATCTTCTTTCCAAAAGTAAGCTTGTCATATTGCTTGAAAACGTAATTGATGATTGTCAAACAAATGAATGATAATTTTGATAACATGAAAAAGGAAATAAAAATTTGACTAGGCTAAAAATTGGATTAGAAACAGAATATAAGGAATTACTTAAGAGAAAAAAAAAACTCTGATGAAAAGGATTGACGAGAAAGACTTAGAGATAAACACACTAAAACAAGAAAAGACTCTAGTTGATAATCTCGTAAATAACTCAGTGCCAGTCACTGAGTTCGAAGCTGAAAAATCCAGTCTTGAGGAACAAATTAAAAATTTAAATCACGAGTTGAATGAACTTAAGAACTCAAGACAACAATCTAGAATTGTTCCACTCATGTTGCCTAGTGATGCAAAGATAAGAGAAGAGTTGGATAAAGTTAAAAGAGACTTAGAGACTTCCCGAAAAAGAAGTAGTGATTTAAATACCTCAGTTGAATTTTTGGAATCACAACTTTCTATTGCTCGAAAGATGCACGAAAAATGGACTAATGGGATGAATGCTCTAAATTACTTAACTTGCACCACAAACAACATGAACAAAAAGGATTAGGATATACTGACCAGCAACCCAGTGCCAGGCTCAGTGCCAGAACCTTCGAAAGAGACTTTCGAAAGAGAAAATACGTGGGCCTTCCTGAATATCTAATTTGCAATTTTTGTGGAATAATGGTCATCTAATTGACGACTGCAACAAAAAGAAAAATCGAATTGCAAAGAATGTCAAACATGTTACTCAAATCTGGGTTAGGAAAGACATACTAGATGCTCAACGTAAGAAAAAGGGACCCAAGCAAATATGGGTTCCTAAAACAAACAAGTAATCATGTAGAAAAAGGTAGCCCTTGAATTTATTTGTACTGAAGACCAAATAGCTGATATTTTCACTAAACCACTTGCTCGTGAAAGATTTGAAAAACTTAGATTAGCTTTGGGATTGATTTCTGGTACTTAGTTGATTTATGTTTATTTGACCCCTTTACATGCTTAAGATTCGAAAGATTATATCTACACTAAGTCAGATTTTTGATTTAATCCAAGACTCCTGAAAAGGCTATTGATGCTGTCCTGATAACTGACACCTAAGTTGCTTTAGAAAAATTCCATGACAAATCTCCAAAAGTATCGTGTTTTTAAAAATCTCCATTTGATGTTGCTTTAATAAAACTTCAATAATTTTCGAAAAATTGTTTTTGAAATTTTTTAAAACAAAAATATGCAAGGAATTAAAGGTGCATAGTGGACTCTAACCTAAACACAACTAAACACACCTCCTTTTCTCTCCAAAACAACCGGTCCCCTAAACCATCTCAAACCCTAAAACTACTTCACCTTCTCTCTTCCTCCATAACCAAAAACCTTCACCATGGGCAGAAAAATGGTTGCAAGGTGGCGATTTTCAAAGAAATCTTCAAATACTCCGGTAACTCCATCTCCTTCCCCAACTCTCTCTCCTCCTCACCCGCCTCCACAGCCTTCGCCACCTCCTTCCCCTCAAAATTAGCCACCCGCGACACAGCCACGTCATAAAACCACTAAACCACCGCAAAACAAACCCAATGTTCGTCGCCCTACCACCCGACAACGACCGGAAAAAACCTCCATCCCCCTCGACCCGCAAACGCAAAACTTCCACTGCCACCGACCCTCTGTCATTCGACCCGTCTTCATCAAAGCGTCGTCGAACTGCTTCCTCCGCCGGCATAAAAATTCTTTCTGGGCGCGTTTTCGCAGCCAAGTGGATTTCGAAACCTGTGTTCAAGTTTTTGCTTAAAGCCATTCAAACTCAAGAAGTTAAAGAATTTTATCAAACCCTAGAACTTTCAGATGTGTTGGAATTAAAGGCAAATGTTAATGGGGTTTCGATCAGGTTGGGTTCCAACAATGCGGTTTTACAAAAACTGAATCTGTTACTAAGTGACAGATAAGGTTTTTTCCACTAGTGTGTTGGCGATGCTAGTCTGACTTTAAAGACACTTTTTGTCTCCGGATAATTTGGACAGAAAATACCCTTCGTCTAGATGATTGGACGACCACTATTTGCCGGATAGGTTTAGCATGAGTTTTCTAAGGGCCAGAGACGCTCGTCCACAACTATAGACTAGCTTTAGCTTATGTGCTTCTTAAGCCAAATATCAAACCATCCAAGATCATGGACTGGCCATTGCCTAGTCGTGACTAAAGTCAAATAACAATTCGTCCTAGTTGTCTGGACGATCATTGACCCTAGTGATTCTTGAACGGCTTAAGCCTTGCCCAATCTCCTGATGGCGGTCCATATCCTTGTAAATGGCCAATTGTTGATGAATTGTTGTATCTTGGATGGATTTAACTTTACTCAAACCATAATTTACTCTACATCCCAGCTCTCCCCCCTTCTTGGACGAAGTGGATCCTTTCTATGAGGCCACTTGGTCCCAATAAGGAGAACGACTAAGAAACATTAATTAGCGAAGAATTTATAAGGATAAGAGTGGTTGAGTAACTGATGGACCCCGTCAGCTCTCCTTATATAGTCGCATTTTATTCGTAACAACTTGTTCCTTTACTAAGGTAGTTGTTACCTGGATGTTCTTAAGATTGTAAATAAGATTCCTTTACTAAGTATTCTTATTTATGGCCGCTTTGTTTTAGGATATCTGATGTTTCTCTTTCTAGAGATTATCAAGAGGATGCGTCAAACAAGTAATTAATTTTATAGATTTGCAACATGTTGGCAGATCTCCTTATGGAAGCAATGTGCATCAAGGAAATTAATATATAGTCGCATTTTTTAGGATTGTTTTTCTTTGGCCGAGTTGTTTCTGCAACCTTCTTGGGCTCCAAGTACTTTGCCTCCGCACAAATTTCAGTAGCATGGATGAATGCTTCATCCTCTCTAAGAGCCTCAGCTAAAGTAATGATCTTCTTCTTCGCAAAATTAAATTTAAAGCTTCCCGACCTCAAACCTTTGATGAAGGCGCCAAAAACCACCTCAGTGAGGTCTTGAATCTGTAAAGCCTCCAAATCGAATCTCTTGACAAAACTTCTCAAAGCTTCTTTTGGTCCTTGGATAATCTTCCCCAAGTGCATGTTAGTCTTTTGCTCTTGCCGATTTGCCACAAAATGACTGGTGAAGAGGTAGCTGAGTCATGTGAAGTTGTTAACTAAGTTAGGGGGAAGATTGTTAAACCATTTCACACCAAGTGGCATCATCCACCACCTGGACATACATTTGGTGCTTATATGTAGATAAGTGATTATCTGGATCAGTGGTTCCGTTAAAAGGTTCTATTGTAGGGATCTTAACCTTTGGGAAGGGGGGGCGCCTCCATGATTCTGGCCGAAAACGGGGTCAGCCAATTAATTCGGAGAACTCCCGACTGTCCCTGAGTGGGTATGTGCTACCTATGGTATTCCTTTAGTACCAGATTGGAGGAGGTGTTTGCGTGCCCTGGTCGCCTGCACACCATAGGTTGTAACACTGTGTTTTCCTGCCTTGGACGAACAGTGGAAGGAGCGAAACTTCTCCCGGCCTCTATTTTGGATGGCAACCTCAACGGAGGATCCCTCAGATATGGGGGTGGATCTTGTGGCTGAACGTTGATACAACCGTCTTTGCCTCTAGATACTTTCGAGCATCCGTTTCCATCTGATGCCCATTTGGATGAGCGTTATCTTAAGTTTTGACTACCAGCTTCTAGTTCATCTTCCTTCGCTGCTCGATAACCTCTAGCTGCCACTAGTAGAATAAATGCTATTTGCTGCGGTCAAAAAGTGGCATATTGCTGCGGTTTTGGTCGCGCAGCAATTAAGAGGGCAGCAATAGGTAATAATAATATTGCTGCGATTTTAAACCGCAGCAATATCGACAAATATTGCTGCAGTTTCTAGGCCAAACCGCAGCAATATAAGTATTTTACATTAGAAAAGTACAACGTATTGCTCAAATCTAATATAAAAATAACTAAATGATTAATTACAAAAAAAATATAATTACAGATTTAACAAAAAAAAATAAAAAACAACTGTTATACAAATCTAAAAAAAGAATCCTAAAAATAAAAAATTGAAAATAAAAAAAAATCTAAAACATAAAATTTACATATCTAAAAAAAAAACCCTAAAAATAACAAACTGAAAATAAAAAAAATTTATAAAACATAAAATTTACAGATCTAAAAAAACGATTCCTAAAAATAAAAAACTGAAAATTAAAAAAAAAAATCCTAAAACATAAAATTTACAGATCTAAAAAAACGAAAAAAAAGGAAAAAAATGAAAAGAACGAAAAAAAGGAAAAATAAAAAAAAGAAATGTGGCCGGAAATTTGTGGACGACTGGATCTGGCCGAAATAACAAACTGCCCGACGAAGGAACGACAACGAACGACCGATGAAAGTTGATGAAGAACGAACCAACGAACGGTCGACCAACAACCGAACCAACGACAACCAACAAACGGCCGACCAACAACCGAACCAACGACAACCAACGAACAGCCGATGGAAGTTGAGGAACGAACGGCCGATGAAGAACGAATCAATGAACGGACGACCAACAACCGAACCAACAAACGGCGGAACAAAGTTGAGGAACGAACGACCAATGAAGAACGAACGGCCGATGAAGAAAGAAGAAGGACGAACGAACGGCCGATGAAGAAAGAAGAGGAGAGGGTAGCCCGGAAATTTACACGAGAGAGAGAGGAAGATTTTCAGGAGAGAGAGGGAGGAATAAGATAGAGGGAAGACAGAGAAGGAGATTTTCAGGAGAGAGATGGAGAAATAAGAGAGAGAGAGGAGTGAAATCTGAGAGGGAGGAATAGGAGTGAGGAGGCGCCCATTTAGGTCGTATTTAGGGTTTCAATTTTTTTTGGTAAGATATATTGCTGCGGTTTCTGACAAGAACCGCAGCAATATATTAAAATATTATTTTTTTAATATATTGCTGCGGTTTTTGTCAGAAACCGCAGCAATATATCTGGTCAAATGTCAACTTTTTTTAAAAACTTTTTTCCGTTGAAACAATATTGCTGCGGTTTCTGTCGAGAACCGCAGCAATATGGTTATTTTATTTTTTATCTTTTATTTTAACGTGATATATTGTTGCGTATGGGTAAAACCGCAGGTTCACCACCGCAGCAAATAACATTTATTCTACTAGTGTGCCTTTCTTTGGCTGGCCTCTTAGAGAGTTCCTAACGAGCATGCCGACTTGGACCTGAACGGTCCTCCTGAGAATGTCCCCTAAGAGGGTTGACATCACCTGGATTTGGGTTTACTTGAAAAAACAACATATTGGTCTTGATTTGTTCTTGAACAACTGCAGTCATCTTATTCTGAAAATCATTCAGGAAGTTTTCTAGATGACCACCAGTTACTAGACGCTCAAGGTTTTCCTAAATGACAGGCTCTCGACTTTATTCAGAAACATTGACAATAGTCGGAGGCCTATCCCTTCCTCGAGGTGGCCTTTCATCATCCACCGTGTCATCTATTCGAACCTCAAAACTTTGGTTTCTTGCTATATTGGATGAGTGACAGTCAGTCATTGTTGCGTCTCCCCACAGAAGGCGCCAAATGTTACATAGTGCTTGACTAGTAAATACAAATAGGTTCTTCGATGGAGACTTGTGCAACGATATCCTGATCAAATAATCCCGAACCTGCAAAGTGGGATCCACCTTGGAGGTTTGGGTGGTGGCTCCCCCTCCGAAGCTTAAGTCAGATATCAGGAGTTAAAAAGGAAAGTTTACAGAGAGAAAGTAAAGAGAGTTTTCACAGAGTAATAGTACACAGTGCTCTGAAAAATGTATCTTTCTCTTGATTTCAATGACTATCTATAGTGTTTGGAGTGATTAATGTAGCTTGAGGTCACCCTAATTTAAGGGCACCTGATTGGGCTAAGCAATGGGAGCATGACACGTGGCAGGCAATGATTGGGAGGCACACATCATTCAATCATATGCAGTTGTTTTTTTGGGGCTCTAGGCCTGAGTGTATGCCAGGCTAAAGAGATGGACTGATACTTTCCTTGAATAGGGAATTGTACTTCAGCTACCCCTTTTTGCCTTTTACTCTTATTTGTAGGTAGAAGACACGTGGACGCTCCATATGAATCCACTTGTCACTTAAAGAGCCGTTGATTTCCAGGCTACAACAAATAGTGGATGACATTTAGGTCTTGTTTGGTTGTATATAGGAAGTCATACTTCCTAGGAAGTTATTTTTTCCATGTATTTGAAATTCCTAGGAAGTGTAAAATTGTGTTTGGTTGATAATGAGAAGTAGAACTTCCTATGGGAAGCTCTACTTACCTAGGGGGACCTAGGTAAGTAACTTCCTCCATTTTGGAGGAAGTATAACTTCCTAGGAAGTGCAACTTCCCATGATTTTGCCAACCAAACAACTTCATACACTTTTACTTCCTAGGAATTTGCACTTTCCATGATTTGTTTTGTCAACCAAACAAGACCTTAGCTTTGTAAAGTTCTATAAAGATGATACTCAAAATTTGAGATCAGATCTTATCTACGTCATTACTCCAACTTAAAAAGATTTTTAAGTAAGAGTTAAACTGAAACATTGGCAAAGTTTTCTCCAAGGAAATAAAGTAAAAGAAACAAAATATCTAACCTCATCCATTTCCACAAATGGGATTTGGAGGCTGAGGCTGAAAGTAGTGACTGTGAGGGAGTAATGAACAAACAGACGAAGGTGAAGGCGAGCCAAGGCCTCCTCTTCTCTTCTCATCATCTTCTCTTAGCTCTCTATCTTTAACAACACTTTACTTCCTTTTCTCTCTCTGCTTAAATATTCATATTAATGGAAGCTGCCATTAATTTGCTCTCTTCATCTTCTTCATTTCCTCCTAAGACACACTTCAGAAACAATGCCTCTTCTTCTCCCTCTCCTTCAGGTACTATTTTCATATTATCTCACCATTTTTATTTCCTTGTTAACTTGCTTTTTTTTTTTTTTTTGCTTCTGCATTTTATATAGAGTGGCACAAATAATGGTACAAATAAATGGGATAGAAGTTTTTTTGCTGCTGTGAAATTTAGGTGATTATTGGAGATTGTTGTTTGATACTTCTATTTTATCATTATTATGATAATTAATTTGCAGTTCTTTGTTTTTGATAAGAATTGTTAAATTTCTGGGCCCTACACAGTACATATGCTCTCCGAGTAAAAGTTTTAGATGATTTTGTTTTGATGAAGGATGTTGAATTCTCATTGTTACAGAATTTTTTATTTATCTAAATAAGAAGATATTCAAATGTCATACCAAGGCCTTGCTTGGTGGAGCTTTTTTGGAGTTTGGAATCAGATTAAGTAATTCGAATCCGTTACTCCTTGTTTGGTTTGGGTGGTGGGTTAACCATTTTCCTTACTTAAGGGTAACCCAAACCCCCAAAATGTTACCCTCCAAATTAGAGGAATAACAAAATCCTTTCCATTCCTTACAAGTGATTCCTTTCCATTGTTGAACCAAACACCCTGTACAAGTAATAATTGTTGTTACCATTCCTCCCCTCTACTTGATTCCATTCCCTTTCCATTCCTCTATTTGAACCAAATGCCTCCTAAGATTCATGCTTTTTCTTTGAATTCTAATAAGAAGAGTTCGAACATGTTACCCCTTCTTAGGACCATCAAATTGTTTTGTTCGCCGTCTTCCCTGATGACATTTCATATCTGCGCCCTATACATGGGCGTTTTTTGATGGAGAGTTTGACCATATACAAGTGCAGTGAGGTTCTATGCTTAAACCAATTTTAAACGATAATACATGGGATGACCCTGTAGCTTATTCGATATTGTTCGTCTTCTTCCAAGTGGGCAACATATGTGGTTTTGCCTTACATTTAGGAATATGGTACTACATTACTAGTCCACTACTATAAGTGATTACTACTAGAGTATGTAGCTTTTTTTTGCATATAAAATTAAAGAATTGTGGATCATTTTACTAAACTGGAGGGTGTAGGAGTGAAGGATTTTCTTGGCACTTTATAGGATTCTTTAGAGTAAGATAGTTCTCTTTGTGGAATGATGGGTATATGATTTCTACGTGATAAAGGAAGTTCGGGTTTAGTGCTTGTTGGTTCAAGCCATATAATGAAAAAGGAATGAGATAGAAAAGAGAAGGGGAATAGTAACAATAATCGGTATCTTTCTTGGGTGTTTGATTCAAGTCATAGAATGGCGAGGAAATGGTAACCACTACCACCAATAAATGGATTTTCTTATTTGAGGGGAAGAGAAGGTAACAAACTAAGGGAGTACATTAGTATCAAGTAAATGGTAACGGATTGAGGAGGGGTAAAGCTAAACAAGAAGAAAATGAATATGTAATTGATATGTTTCTTGGATCCCAAAAATGTTGAACCAAACATGCTCTTATAATGCTGCAATCTCTCACTTTCTAGTACATTGATGGATCCTCATGTTATATCAATTTTATGGCTGGGTATCATCATATTGTATGATATTTAACGATCAGCAGCAACCCATAAGAAGCAGGATTCCTTTTTTATTAGTTAACATTGTAAATTGATGTAGAACTAGCTTTAATTTCAAAGGGAGTTTCTAGGTTCGCTAGTTTACATTACTGCCAAGCTCGAACTGTTGGAGTTGGAGGCTATATGATCTCTTTTCCATGTCCCGATATATTTTTATATTTTCGTATCAATTTATGTGCTGACATAATTTGCAGTATCCATGTTAAATGAACAAGCATCTTTCTTCCCTCCCATGCCCACGACTTCCTTGTTGAGACAGTTTCCTGCCTCTGTTCTTTCACATGAGCAACGTGAGGAGTGCAAGCCATCCACGTCGGCCTTTAGAGAAGATAAAACATGTCAGGTTAGTCTATGCTTATGTGGTGATTGGTGCATCTATTGCTCAAGCTTGTTATTGCATATCTGTTGCTCCAGGAATCCTGCTTAAACTACAATCAATCAATTTATTTTCTGAGAATTTAGCAAATTGGTTTTGCTATCTTATATGACTTAGCTGATAGCTCTGAGGTTTAATGAAATATGTGTTTTCATTCTTCCCCAGTTACTGTCCACCTTGGAGAGAAAGAAGATTGAGCATGATGCATCATTCGAACAGCACACAGGAATTGCTCTTCAAAACGAGAGGGATCTTGAACATCAGCTTTCCCATTGGTCTGGTGTATCACTCTTGTAAGGTCCTACTTGTTAGTTATTTGGTATTGCAAAAATGAACTTCACGTGTTATTATCTTCTTGTTTCCTTCTTTCACTTATATATTCCCTAGCTTACATCCTTTGTTAAAATGCAGGTTGCCGTGCCTTGGACTTGAGGAACCAACCTCAGTTGCTGTGGCCAAGCCTATTATGGATTCGAAATCATGTGACGTGATTTCCCTTGCTGAGGAAGCTCTTTCAGCCTCAAAAGTAGCACTGTCATTGTCTGATGCAGTTGATGCTGATATAGATGAACCCCTTTCCTCTAGGTGAAGTTTCCCACCCTCTTTCATTGGAAATTATAGAATTAAGGCGCAGCAGAAGAAAGAGAGGTAGAGGGCAGAGGAAATTCACTAGCTTTAAAAATATTAGACAATGATTGTGTTCAAAAGCAAGCATCATATGAGGGATATGAGTGCCTTCAACTCCCTGTGTTGTTTTCGCTGCACAGAGAACAAGAATTAGCTTTTACCCTTTCCGTGAGAGTCACTATATATTTTGTCTAGGTGTGGCACTAATGTGTATATTTCAGGTTGAGCGATGCTCCAAGAGTGACGCCAAAAACTGTGAGGTCTTCTCGGCTTTTAGAAAGGAGAAATAAGACACGAAGGTCACCGAAGCCTAGAGTAAATCACGAGCTGGGTAGCTCTGGAAAAAAAGCTGAATCAAGAAGGTTAAGTGAAGGATACGATTTAAATGATCCTCTTCGACTATTTTTATGGGGTCCAGAGACGAAGCAATTGCTAACCATACAAGAAGAAAAAGAATTAATTAAAGAGATACAGGTACTGCATACAGATGGTGCTGTCAAGTGTAAACAGAGTTACTTGTGCATTATACAACTTTAATGACAATACTTTTGTTTGATTCTTTATCAGGACTTGAATAAACTAGTTGCTGTAAAGACAAAGCTAGAGTCTCAATTTGATCGTGAACCAACATTTGTTGAGTGGGCTGATGCTGTTGGGCTGAGTTCCGGGGCATTGCAATCAGAAGTACTATCTGGGAAGAGAAGCCGGGAAAAATTGATCTATGCTAACTTACGTATGGTTGTATATATAGCCAAACAGTACCAGAACCGTGGCCTCAGTCTTAAGGACTTATTACAGGTAAACTGTTATTTTCCCTTGTGGCTTCCTATTATGTGTTGTTTGTAATGGTCATATGCCCCATCCTGCATTGATGTTCTGTTGCCTTCTTTCTCTCTCTCCCCCCCCCCCCTCTTAGGAAATTTAAACAATTTTTGTTTCAATGTATTGATTTCTTAGTCGTGCAATATTGTTAGGAAGCCATGTCTGCATAAGATTTTCCACTAGCCAAAGACTGAGCAAGTTTTCTGTTGTTTTTTGTTAAAGGAAGGAAGTGTGGGGCTAATGAAGAGTGTGGAGAAGTTCAAACCCCAAGCTGGTTGTCGGTTCCCTAGTTATGCATATTGGTGGATAAGGCAAGCAATTAGGAAGGCCATCTTTCAACATTCAAAGACCATACGTGTGCCGGTATGAACTCTGAGTTGCCTTATTTGGGAGCTTTTGATCTCTGCTCACTGTCAATAAATTTTATGATCTTTCTGAACTTTTAATCAATGTCTTTTACATTCCAAACTCGTATATTCTTTATGGTTTTGATCATATTTGTCATTTAACATGAGAACATTTCATTGACTAGACATAGTATGTTGCAAGTTGGTCTTCCTTATTTAATAATATAACAGTGGCAAATCATCTGCAGGAGAATATGTATAGCCTCCATGCCAAGGTCTTGGAAGCTAGAAGATTATTTATCCAAGAAGGGCATCATCAGCCCACTACAGAAGAACTGGCGCTCCGTGTGGGAATTACAGTTGAGAAACTGCGAAACTTGCTAGTTATGATGAGACATCCTCTTTCGATGCAACAACCAGTGTGGGCAGATCAAGATACCACTTTTCAGGTGATGGAATCTTGTCCTTTTTAATCATCAATAATCAATTTAATCAGTAAAAATCAATGACTGCATGAGAATAAGCACTAAAGACTTGGAAAAAGGCACTATTACTCTGTTTTAAACCAGAAAAATCAGTTTATATCAGCATAAAATCAATATCAATTAATAATGTAATATGAAAAGTAATTTCAGTTTAGTAAAATTAGTAATCATCCAGTCAAATGTCAGAAGTAGTTGGCCCACCTTAGTACCATGTCTTGAAATTCTCAGTCACTATGGTTTGAAATAACAAGAGCATTTACGTCGTTTTGATATATAAAAGAAAATGAAATTCTAATACTCAGTCCTGAATATTGGTGACATTACCCCAAACTCTCGTACCTGAAGATATTAAAAGTTTTTGCTTCAAAACCACTGATGATAGTTCGACTGTTACCAGTTTCCCACACCCTCTTCATTACTAACCTTAGTAAATGGAAAACTCAATCTGAAACCTTCAGTATCTGAGGAAATGTGACAACTATTTCCAAAATAATACACTCGACCATTATTTCTGATGAGGGAGTATATGTATGAAAAGCTCTATTCTTTATATGTCTAAACTTTAGATAACTAAACAAGAGATATGAGGGTTGTGGAACTCACTAAGAGTAAAGTTTCGGAAATGCCCATAATAGACTCATGAGACACAAATATAGCTACGAAAATTCAGCCAGATAGCCATACTCTGATTACTCTCTCGATATTGTCTCTCATTTGCTGAGGATTTCCTAGCTTTTACATCTTTCATGTGCTCGTGTTTCAGTGGATTTTCTTTTGCCTTGCTATTTTTTCTGTTTTCCACTCATCTGTTGGACAAATTTTCTTTTGCAGGAGGTCACTGCAGACACTAAAATTGAAAAGCCTGATGTTTTTGCAGAAAAGGAAATGATGAGGAAACATATACGTAGCCTTCTCTGTACTCTCGCTCCGAGAGAGGAACAAATTATCAAGCTGAGGTTTGGCATTGGATCAGGTTCTGGAAAAGGGTGTTCATTATCTGAGATCGGAGTTATGTTCGGTTTATCCAAGGAAAGGGTCCGACAATTAGAAAGTCGAGCACTGGACAAGCTTAAGGAATCACTCAATAGCCATGGCTTAAAAGCCTATACAGATCTACTTTTGTAAAGCGATTGGGCCTTTCGTCACCATGTCGATCCTTTTGCTTCTTAGTCTTCATGTAAATCATGGTTAAAATTTTACTGATTATTTTGCTACCATTGTTGGTAAATGGGTTTTCATGTAAATTAGACGTAATCTTTGTATCTAATTTTTGCTTACAGAGTGTACATAAAGTAATCAACTACCTATGTTTACCAAACTATCTATACCATATTATATTTCATTTGTTGTGCTTATAGAAACTTACCAATTGCGCGGATTGTTTTTACAAGAATAGGTTGGATTTAACCAACTGTGGCCTTTTTTTTTTCTTTTATAAGATATTTGCCTATGAATCTTCAAGAATTTTGTTGATACGTACATTTGATGCGAACTTTGAATTTTGTCCTTTTTTTATTGTTTTTTGTATCTTTGTGCATGAATCAATGGAACTCACAAAATCAATAATCTCTCCAAACAGAATTTGATAATGAGTCAGCCTCGTGTTGTTCAAAACAATCTGTTCCATTTTGTCAAATGACGGTTGCAATAATATTTGTTGTTACAAAAAGAATTTACTTTCCACCCACGAACTATTTTATTTCTAATGGTCAAGGAAGAAAATTAATGCGCCATCCCTACGAACATTTATCTTGTTCATGATTATGGATGCACTCAAGCCCACTTCCCCTCTAACTTTTCCAAACTAATATTTTTCCCTTTTTGCATTTTTTAACAAGTTATGCAAATTACTTTTACATATTTAAAGTTCGCTTCTTATATATGGAATTACAATTATGGTACATAAAAGTCTTCAAATCACCACAAAAGTTACCCTATATCCACCAAAATGTAAGGTTCAACCGTTCAAGTTTTTGTTTGTAGATGGTTCCAAAATCTTTTGACCTAGGCTTAAGCTGAATGAAGGCTACCCACAAGTGAAGAATAAACTGTATTGTCCGGAGTAAGGCCTGCCTCTATCATTTGATCATACAATTTAAAAGCTTCATCTGATCTCCCCACCTTTGCCAAGCCTGAAATTATTGCTGTGTAAGTAACTACATTTGGTGTTAACCCTCTAATTGACATCTCATTGAACCATTCCAGTGCACAATCCATCTTCCCATTAATACATTCACCATGTAATATCGACGTGTACGTATATACATCCGGCGTTAATCCTCTATCCTCCATCTCATTCTTAAGCTCACGAGCCTCCTTCATCCTACCTTCCTTACAGTATCCATCAATCAAAGAATTGTATGTCACAACATTAGGACCTTCCCCCTTCTTCTCCATTTCCTTCAAAAGCCTCTTTGCTTCAGCAAATTTACCTTCTTTACAATGTATATCAATCAAAGTAGTATAATTGACAGTATTTAGTGACAATCCTTTCTCTAACATTGAGTACATGAATGTCTTTGCTTCCTCATTTTGATCCAACTTGTGCAACCCACTTGCAATAATGTTATACATATATGCATCAGGCACAAATCCTTTCTTCTCCATGGTATCCTTCAGCAGTAGTGCTTCATCAATTCTTCCTTTTCTGCAATAACCATGCAGCAGAGTATTAAAAATCACATGGTTCAACTCAAGCCCTCTCCTTTGCATTTCATCCACAAGAATCTCTGCTGCATCCAACTGACCCGCCTTGCATAACCCGTGTATCATAGCTCCGTATGTGTGAGTATTCGGAGAAAGGCCTTTCTCAGTCATTTCATCAAAAAGATGGCACGCCGCCTTCATGTCTTGTTTCCTGCAAGAAAAATTGATCATCACGGTATACAAGTGCGGATCTGCCACCACACCTATCGCACACATATCCTGGTACGCCTTTTCTGCTTCTTTAATCATACCATTACTTGCATACCCGTCAATTACAAGTGTGTATGTGGCTGCATTAGGCTCCACATTTGCCTTCTCCATAAGCCTTAAAACTTCTTCAACTTGCTTAAAGTCCTTTTTCTTAATGTAAAAATCTATCATGGAGTTGTACGGATATGAATTCTGTTTGATCTTTCTCCTACTCATTTCACCTATCAATTCCTTAGCCTTCTCAATCTCCCCTCTCTTACACAGACAATCAACCACAAGCGACATCGAATACACAGTAATTTCGACACCCGAACTAACCATCTTAGTAAAAAATTGAATCAAATACTCAAATCTGCCAGAACTCTTCAGAGAAACCAAGCAAACCATACAACTCCTCTCCTCAACCTGAAACCCTCTCTTAGTCATATAATCAAACACTTTGAAGGCATCATCAAACTTCTTATTATCTGCATTAATTCTCATCAAAAGATCATAAAATTTTGGCACAATCCCAGGCTTACTACCAAATTGTTCTACAATAGACTCAAAATCTGCAACTGGGCATTGTAGATTTTGATCAATAGACAAGGAAATCAATAAATTTTTAGCAATTGCAAACTTTTTGGCTTCTAACAATCTAAAAATGAGGGTAATATGGGCCCGAAGATCGGGTTTTGGAAATGATTCGGA
Organism: Beta vulgaris subsp. vulgaris; assembly: GCF_026745355.1. NCBI lineage: Eukaryota > Viridiplantae > Streptophyta > Magnoliopsida > Caryophyllales > Amaranthaceae > Beta > Beta vulgaris. The sequence goes on from NC_079208.1 coordinate 11,475,994, forward strand.
TGGATTTTTCCGCAAGAAATCAAAAAATTGCAAGCAAGAATTAACGGGGACAAGTGGGTCTGAAAGAACAATATGTGTAACTGCAGAATTTGCGTCGCGAAAAATAGGTGATTTCTGAATGCCTTTGAAGTTTGAGGAAATTAGAAATTTAGAAATGTTTTTTGCAATCTCTTGATTAGTTTTTAGATGAGGGACATGATTTCCGAAGATATTGGATAATTTTTTGGTCGACATTTATTTTACTGTGATATGTTTTGATGGAGTGCTGACACAATTTTTGATAGTTGAGAATCAACCTGATTGAGCTCAGCCAAACTAAGGAAGATTCTACTCAAAATTTCCAGGACAATCTAATGAATTATGAGAAGATTATCAAAGAAATGTGACTAATGTGAGAAACGGTACTTCCAGTTCTTGTGTGATTGTAGCGATGTGCGTTCCGAGTGTTTTGTTGTCAGTTTTGAGGTGGTTTACGAATGTCACCTATTCGAGTCTGGTTGCCAACTCGTGAACTTAGGCGATACAAAGTTGCATGATACTATGATAGGTTGATAGCACCCAATTTTATCTAAAAAAAAACCTTGTTATAATTATTGTGTATTGTTGCTTTGCTTGAAGTTGTTAAAATGAAACAAGGGCATTTAGGCAGAATTGATATCTTTCGCAAAACGATAAGTTTTCAGTCTCATGGTTCAAGCTCCAGAAGGCGTGAAACCGTTTAGATACAAATGAGTGTCAATAACTTAATATAGAAAATAGGAAAAATTGACATTGGGGGGGGGGGCAGTTATGGGCCATTGTCTTTTATAAGTCTCATCGATATATTATTCGGTTTTTTCACCAAATACCCGAGTTTTCATAAAATCAGCAAGGCATCCCTCAACTTTTCAAAATTCACGAGGTACCCCTAAGTTTCATAATAATACACCCAAATACCCTTAATGACTAACGGTGTTATCCGCCATTAGTCGTTAACCTTAATTTTTTTTAATGTTAATTAACCACTAACCCTAACCCTTAGTCCTAACCCTAACCCTTAGTCCTAACCCTAACCCACCTTCCCACCTTCCCATTTCCCACCACCCCATCAGCCCCCTCCCCCACCCCCCGTAGCTCGCAACCCCCTTCCCCCCCCCTCTCCACCCTGTCGAATTCCCCCCTCTCTTAACCCCCGTCGAATTCTCCCCCTAACCCCCCCCCCCGGTTGTGTGAAGTTATTTTTAGTTCATATATGATTTCTATTAAGTTGGATTTGCATGTTTTATATCGTTGTGTGAAACATGTTGGTTAAGATATTGATATTATGTTTATATGGAAGATTGATGCAAGCATATGAGATTTGAGAACTTTATCTTATTAACTCACATGAGAGATTAATATTTATGTTGGTTTGGATCATGATTGGATCATGTTATTCCCTTTGGATTATATAATTACTTTATAAGGACCGAGGGCCTTATTTGATAAGTTGATTATTATACCTATGAAAGGTTGGTTGACTGTTGACTTGGTTCAACAAATAAAGGAAGGTTGTGGATTAAAAGTTGGAACTAATATTGGGTTGTTAAGTTGATGATCACCTTATCTAATCCTAAGATAATAATGGAAGTTTATGGTTGTTGATGATTATAGTATTTGTCCTACTTGTGAGTCATAGCAAGTAAATAAATTATTAATTATGTAAAGTGAAACGTGAATAGCAATATCTTTAGACTTGTGCACGTTTGAAGTGTTGGACAAGCATGAGTTGGAGTACATGGTGGTAGCCCATGGGTTTTCTTGGGACCGAATTGATAACCGTGTCTTATTTTTATTTTAAAGGTTCCTCGATATTGTAGGTCAGGGGGAATACGGAGTCGCGCCAGTATTTCGTCTTCTAGATTGAAGACTGGTTTTGGTTTATACAACTCATTTCATTGACTATTCTATCTAAATTAATTAATTTGTTAGTTGTGGAGTTTAGTTCGGTAAAAGTAGTCTGCTATATTATTGTATTATTATTCTTTCTTGCTTGTTATTTATTAGTATCATGCTAGGTTTATTTATTTATTTATGATGTAGTACTCCGAGTTCATGATTACGTGCTTTACGTGTGTATGTTGATCATGGCTATGCCTTATTGATCTTGTGATGACCCATTTGGTGAGCAAGCTGTAGGGATCAATAGTGCATTATTTATCATAGGTTTGAATATGATGTATCATGGGTTCGGGATTAGAGAGCTTGTGTTGACTATATATGTTATTTGACTTTATACTTTTATTCTTTGACTTTGACTATTGTTGTTGACTTGAGCTTTTGTTGGTTTGACTTTAGAGTTTGACTAAGTTTTATTTCTAAAGTTTTTATTATGTTTTCTGCTGTGAAATTCTGAATAAGCCGATATGTTATCACACGAGCGATACTACTTTGATAATTCTCTAAGTTTTATATTGAAAAGGTAGTTTGGAAAATAGAGAATTGTCGGGGTGTTAGAGCGGGTAACTCGTGAATTTATGAAAATTCGGGGATACTTGGTGAAAAAATCCTATATAATTTAATATAGGACCTAAGTATGTAAGCACTGACGAATCCATGATTTTCAAATCGAGAGTACTGTGTGACTAAATAAATAAGACCGGGTGTAATTTGTTGTTTAAGTATGATTAGCAGTTATTTTTTGTTTTGTTAGTTAACTATTAGAGTATTCTAAATAGTTTAGGATGTCTTTTACTTACATTTTGTAACACGCATTAGAATATAAATCTTATCATCAATAAACTCCTCTCTCTCTCTCTCTCTCTTTCTCTCTCTTTCTCTCTCTCTTCATACTGCCTTCTTCGCGAAACTTCATTAATGGAGTTGAACCACATATTTTAACATTGTCTATATCCACTACACAAATTAACTAATTACAATCTACTAAATACTACATATAAGATCAAATCAGTAACCAACAATCAATTCATCATACAAATTAGCCAATTCAAACAAATTCATTTTTTCATTCATAATTGTTATTAATTTATTATGTGTGTATATTATAAATTTGAAACTAAACATTAAATAAAGCCATAATTAGTAATAATTTGTTATTAGGTTGATAACTAATTACAGTACAATCTACATCACGTAAATTTGCCATTTTGACCTCTTGGGAGTTGTGACTCCAAACTAATGTTTGACGATTAAGAGCATGTACAGTGGGGTTGGTCTTACTTGATCTTGAAAAAGTAAGACTTATTTTTACATGGTTTTATCAATGGGGCAACTAGCTCTTGCAATGGGGTGGTCTTGTCTGTCAGACCAACTGGGTCTTGGATGGCGTGCATAGCAGTGAATGGCGTGATACCATGTGTCCAAGATTGTTTTATTGTGGCTCTTTTTTTTTGTACAAGATTGCTTTTTGTTTTGAAGTAAATAAAAGAAATTAGCTTATATTTTAAAAAAAAAATTACAGTAACAACTATGATTATTTTATTTATAAATTGAGCCTAAATTTGATATATTTTACCATAATATTTCCCAACTTACGTTTCTTTCTAATCATTTCTCCAACCTAAAATTATTAAAATGTATATATAATAATTAATCATCACTAAATAAAATCTGAATGCAAATTATCTACTCTATATAAGAATAGAATATTTTGGATAGGAAAAAGAGTATATAATGGGGTATAGCAAAAATAAGAGAGAGATATAGAAAAGCCAAGTAAGACTAGCCTACCCATTGTAAGGAAAAAAGATAAGTTAGTAGGGAGTTAGTGTGATGTAAGGTGTAAGATGAGGAAAAGGAGAGAGAATGAAAAAAATGCGATGATCAACAAAAACTCACCCACCCATCGTACATATTTTAATGTCTTTTACTTACTCTTAGTGGCTTATTTAAAAAAAATGAGAGAGGAAAGTTGGGAAACGAGGAAAATAAGAAAAAGTTGAAAAGGTAAAAAGTTTGACAATGTCAATTCATTAGTACTTTTCCTTCTTTTCCTTTGCAACTAACCACTTTCACTGTGGATACTGCTCCAGTGTTGTCCTTTTCAAAACGGTAAAATTTGATTATTTTGTTTAATATTTTCACAATTTTTTTATATTCGGGGTATTACAGTACCCCCAACGGTCCATCTGGATCCGCCACTGATTAGCAGCCTTAGAGTAGTGTATCAAACTACAAGACAAGATCGATCCATAGCTCAAATATTGATTCTACAGCCGCAATAAAACAACTTTTCAAATTTAAGGTTAAGCTCCTCCGCCCTTTTGGTCAGCTCTCCCGTGGCACAAAAGTGGAACGAGCGGGTGAAATTAGGTGAGAGAAAGTACATAACTAGGTTCCATCATGGCATGGTCAACCAAGAATTCCACGATGAGCCTTTTCCTTCTTCAGTGGCCAAGTTGAAGCGTTCTAACGATTCTTCGACCTACCATCACAGGGTTTAGAAACCCCGGGCTTTGCTTTCTAAGACCGATGTAAGAAACGATTGGATTGATCTCTCTTCCTTGAGGTGGATCCCCAGGGGATGCCCCCTTCGGCTTGAATAATCCACCGACGACAGATGTTGCTACTTCCGAGGATACGCCTTTCAACTTGAGTAATCCACTTACACAGGATGTTGTTGCTTTTGGGGAAAGAAATCCTCCCATGGAGGACCTGGTGTGCCAGGCTAGTATCAAGTTCGAATGGGCGAAGGAATTAACCGCATTGAGGATGAGTCCAGCGGTCAACAAAGGGCTTCTATCTACAGGTGCTTTCATTATGGATCGGTCGACTTGTCACGATCGATTGCTCACAAAGAATTAGGCTTGGGGAGGTGATATAAATCGCTATCGATACAATACGTGGCGTGGGTGAGGGTAGAGGAGTAGGATAGAGAGTGAGTATAGGATAGAACCTCCGGATTCTAGGGAGATTTTTTAAAGAAAGGTGCTAGTGCCGTTACTGGCTACCGATTTAGAAGGAATGTTGGGCAAAAGGTTGATGGATAAGCTATTGATATGATGATGCCGAATATACTCATCTTTTCATTTCATCTCAATACACTTAAGTACACTTGAATTAAATTCACTTTAGTACACTTGAATTAAATTCAATAAACTTAAATTAAATTTAATTAAGTTTAATCCAATTTAATTCACTAAAATCAAATTCAGTTCAATACTCTTAAACTAAATTCCAATTCACTTCCATCCAAAAAAAATAACACAGAAATTATTAGAATAGGCGGTCTAGTTTTAACATAAAATTAGACAAACCGAATACTGAATTTTCTAACAAGTCCATTTCATTTTACACTAACCCAACACTATCATATTCATCCCTTCTCTTCTCCTTCTGTGTTTTCTTGATTCTCGAATTACAACTAAAAATTTCAAAAAATAACTCGGTAATCTTATCGAACGGATTAAACTAGTTATTAAATGGATTAAACTAGTCATTGAATGAGTTATAGAGAATGTCATTACTGAATAAATTAAACAGATCACGAAATAGATTAATCTAGTCTGTAATTAGATTAAACTACTCACTGTATTTTTAAAAAAAATTAACATATTCCCTTTTTAATATTGAATTTAAACCAAACCTAATTTTAAACTAGAAATAGGCCATCTCATACAATATCGAGTGAAAAGAATACAGGCCTCGGGCCCTCGGCCTAACTTGTTTGTTTTTCCACAAAACAAACTCATTTCTCCCAAAACTTCCAAAAAGAAACGAGGGAATGGGAAGCTGAATTGTTCCTCTTCCTGATTCCTCCCACTTCCGGATGTGCTCGCTCACTACTCTCCCAAACTCCTCGCATCTTTTTGGTCAAATTGCTCAACGCTTAAAACCTCCCTTCTCATTTCTTCATTTCCTTTTCTCTCTCTGCGATTTCTCATTCAAATCACCAATTATTCTTCCTCTGTTCTCTCTCCTTAATTTATCAAGGTAATCTTCTTTTTTCTCCCTATTTTCCTTTTCATTTCTATTATATTTTAGGAACTTAAACAACAAATCATCCAATCTAGATCGAATCAATTTTCCTATAAACGCCTTTCCTGCATTTTGTTTTTCAGAGTTTGCCTAATTTTGTTACTGATTATTCAATTAGGAAGAATTAACGTAGTTAAAACTCATGGGGTTAATTATAATCCTATGTTAGTGTTCTGATGTGTGAATTATTAGTGATGAATTGCGTTAAAACCTCGTAAGATAGTCATTTATTTGTTTGATTCCTATGTTCGAATTTGAAATATTGTTTAATTACAATCTATCATAAGGAAAACAGAACTAAGATATCCAGGAAATAATGGATTAGTGATTTAGTGGACAGTGGTACCTATGTACTTGCTGATTTGCTCTATAATAATTGCACTTAGAATGCTATTTGATGGTGCTTAATTACTTGACAAATTCCTTTTTTCATTGAATTGTTACCATGACTTTTTTGAATTTTACCTTTCAATTGCTTAAATAGCTTACAAAGTGGCATTGAGAACATAAACAAGTACTAGCAAGGAGGTTGGCTACCTTGTATTTTCTTCGGAATATTAAGTCGTGTCGTAGATAACTAATTAGAGTAGTTATGATTTATGAATGTATGATTTTGACGCTTATCGAACTAGAAGGGACAGTGTACTTAAGCATCATATTTGTTCTTTATCTTTATTTGTTATATTGACTAATGTAGAGGAGGTTATGATTCTTTTCACAGTTTGGCTAGATTGTAGTCGTGGCACATTATGGATGGAAGCAGAGATTCAGGAGGTAGAGTTTTCCGGAACAGGGAGCGGCCATCATATGCACCATACCAAAAGGACCACAAGAGTTTTAGGTAATTTATTAGATGTATTTCTGTTGAGTGGGGTGGGGTGGGTTGTTAGCTTGCTCTACCAGCACCTATTATGTCATGAATTCATTGGTTCTAGGCTTCTAGCTGATTTCGTTGGTAGTGTAATGGATGTTCGCCCCTTCTATAAGAAAGGGTAATACATATATCTTCCAAACAAATGATAGTGTCCTTTTTGACTTCTAACAAATATTAAGGTTATGCAAGTAATAAATTGAAAACAACTAACAATGATGGGTTTGCTGTGGACGTATTCAAAGGTTTGTAAGTAATAGATCTAGATCAAAACTAACCAAGAAGTATGATAGTCTGTTAGGAACGCAGAAGGCTGATATGGTAATTATGCCGTTATCAACCAAATAAGGTTACAACATGGGACAAATGTGGACAAAGTTTTTGGAATGAAGGGATAGTTGCAAGCTGCTTATATTATGAGATTTATGTTAAACTGCATGATGAGTTTCAAAGTAACATGTACTTCTTTTATCAAGGTAGAAGTTCCTCATTATTTGGATTTTGGAGTGGGTATCTAATATCTATGATTAAAGTCATGTACATGTTACTCAATGCTAAGGCCCAGCCCAAACCTCCCATTTACTATACGTACAGCAGGAGAAGGAAGAAGGTTGGAAATGATAAGTAGCTGCTCTTATCTGAGATGAGTCATTAAGGGGGGATGTATTAGAATACTGGAGAAAAGAATCTGTTAGGCAATTATGCCACCTGTACTTGGCAGGCCACTAAGGCCCACTCATCAGTAAATATCTTGTAATAAATAGCCTGTAGTAGAGAGGGAGGAGGTATCCAGAAATTGAGTGTGGTTGTTCTAGTGGGAGAGTACCTCACCTCTCGAATGTGAGGGAGTTGTAATTGTGGTTTACCTTGAGCTTCAATACAACTTCTATCTGTGTGCCTATATTGTTGTTATTTTTCTGCTTGTTTGAGTAGAGAATTTGTGAGACCTTAGCAGTTTGTATCAGAGCAAGTTGCGATTTAGCTCTGGGAAGATGGTCGGAAATACTAGCAACACCCAGCGCATTGACCAACTGGAACAAGGGCTGCAGGAGTTACGGGCCCTGATTCCTGGGGAGGTGGAAACTGCTATCGGAAGAGCCTTGGTGGACCTCCAACAAACAATCGCTGCTCAGGTGGCCGGAAGTTTGGACAAGGCAGTGGAGCGAGTGGGAGCAGAATTTGCTCAGTTGACGGAGCGTTTGGAGGGAAGAATCGCCCGAGCTCAAGCTGACCAGGAGCAACTCATCGGAGACCACCGAAGGCGGCACGATCAGTTACAGGAGGAGGTACGACGCGCTTCAACCAAAGAGACGGGGCCGGAAAATTCTCGTGTGGGGGGTGAAAGGACCGACGAAGGAGGTGGGGATCGTCCTGACAGGAATTTCAGGGAGGAGAGAGAAAACCGGGAGTTCGAGCTGGGGGCCCCGCTTGAGGAGGAATTGGGTGGAAGATTTGGAGGAGGGTTTGGTGGTGGATACCGAGGAGGCGGAGGATGGCGGACGAAGAAGTTAGATCTACCCACTTTCAGTGGAGCCAATCCCGACGGCTGGATCATTAGGGCGGAGAGATTCTTTCAGTTCTATCGGCTGACGGTGGAGGAAAAAGTGGAAGCGGCGGTGGTTTCGTTTGAGGGAGACGCGCTAATCTGGTATCAATGGGAGCAGCGCCGGCGACCGATCCGTCGGTGGGAGGACATGAAAGTGATGATACTGAAAGAATTCCGACCAACCGCCACTGGGTCGTTGCACGGCCAGTGGTTAGATCTCCGGCAGACAGGAAGCGTGGAGGATTACAGGCGACGATTCATCGAACTCATTGCACCGTTGGAGGGGGTGTCAGATGAGTTAGCCTTAGGTAAATTTATCAGTGGCCTAAAAGAAGAGGTCAAGAATGAATTATGGGTCACTGGGCCCAGGACGTTGGAAGTGGCCATGGACCAGGCCATGAGGATTGAAATCAAACAAAAGCATATGGGCCGAAACACCAACCTCACATATTCCTCATTTGGATCTGCCCGGAGTTACCAACCCAGCAACCCTTCAAAATACTCTAGCCCAACCCAATCCGCTTATTCAACCTATTCCACAGCCTCCAATACCTCCTCCAATACCTTGACCAGCCCAAACAAAACACAATCCACCATCACCAGAGCATTACCCATAGCCAAGCCCATTGGAGAACTCAGGAGGTTAAGTGAGAAGGAACTCCAATATAAGAGGGAGAAGGGCCTTTGCTTTAAGTGTGATGAAAAATGGCACGTGGGCCATAGGTGTAAACAGAGAGAGCTTAGCGTGTTGCTCACATGCGATGAAGGAGCAGAGGAGGAGGAAGGTGAGTATGCATATGAGGCCATGGAAGAACCCCCACCGCTAAGTTTTAGCGTTGCCCCAGATAATTTTAACCCCACCCATCTTCAACAACCCAACCCTGAAATCTCCTTGAACTCGGTAATGGGCCTGACCAGCCCGAAAACTTTGAAGCTTGAAGGCAGTGTCAAGGGGGAACGAGTGGTGGTGATGGTTGATCCCGGAGCGACACACAATTTCATCTCCCTAGAAACTATTCAGAGGCTTAAACTTCCAATTAGCCCAACAAAGTCCTTTGGCGTGTCATTGGGAACAGGAGCAGCAGTACAAGGGGAAGGGAAGTGCAAAGGCGTGGAGGTGATATTGCAAGGGGTCCGGGTGGTGGAAGATTTCTTACCTCTACCATTGGGAAATTCCGATCTGATATTAGGGATCTAGTGGTTGGAGAAATTGGGAACTATGACCACAAATTGGAAGACACAAACTATTGTCTTCAAGCAAGGGGGAGAGACCGTAACACTGAAGGGAAATCCCGCATTGAGCCGAGCTTGTATATCCCTAAAGGCTATGATACGCACCATTAAGAAGGCTAAGGGAGGCATTTTGGTGGAATTGAATCAGCTGGAGCATGAAGCTGAAGGGGAAGAGGGACAAGGGGATCACGCAACCTGCCCAGCTGAGTTGGCAGCAGTGTTGGCTACTCATGAGCAGGTATTTCACATGCCTTCGGGCCTCCCTCCTAATCGTAATCATGAGCATTCAATTACACTTAAACATGGAACTGACCCCATTAGTGTAAGACCATACAAGTATCCTCAAGTGCAGAAAGATGAAATAGAAAAATTAATTAAAGACATGTTGTTGGCTGGCATAATACAAGCATCTCACAGTGCATATTCTAGTCCGGTATTGCTAGTTAAGAAGAAGGACGGGTCATGGCGGTTTTGTGTGGATTACCGGGCACTAAATAAGGTGACGGTTCCGGATAAATTTCCTATTCCGGTTATTGACGAGTTATTAGATGAGTTGCATGGGGCCATAATTTTTTCTAAGTTAGACCTCAAGTCGGGGTACCATCAGATACGAATGAAACCGGATGACATTCCAAAAACGGCCTTTCGGACACATGAGGGGCACCATGAATTTTTGGTGATGCCTTTTGGGCTCACCAATGCCCCGGCTACGTTCCAAGGGCTCATGAATGAAGTTTTTAGACCGTTTTTGAGGCGCTTTGTGTTGGTTTTCTTTGACGACATATTGGTTTATAGCACTACTATGCAGCAACATGTGGGGCATATGAATGAGGTGATGGGGCTGCTAGCTGCCCATCAATTATATGCCAACAAAAAGAAGTGTGAATTTGGGAAATCGGAGGTGGCTTATTTGGGACATGTTATTTCGGCCAAAGGAGTGGCGATGGATACTTCCAAGGTGCAATCAATGCTCGACTGGCCGATACCCACCACATTGAGGGAGTTGAGGGGCTTCCTTGGACTGACGGGGTATTATCGAAAATTTATAAGGGGGTATGCGAGCATTGCACAGGCCTTGACACAGCAGCTCAAGAAGGAGTGTTTTGGGTGGACGCAGGAGGCTATGACAGCATTTGAAGCACTGAAACAGACGCTTACTACAGCACCTACCTTGGCTATGCCTAATTTCCAACTTCCATTCACTATTGAGGCAGATGCAAGTGGGTATGGTTTAGGGGCTGTTCTTCTACAAGCAGGCCATCCGATTGCATATTTCAGCAAGACATTGGGGCCACGAGCCCAGAGCAAGTCCATTTATGAGAAGGAGCTTATGGCGGTGGTGTTGGCAGTCCAAAAATGGAGGCATTACTTACTAGGGAGGCATTTTACTATCCATTCTGATCAGCAAAGTCTGAAGTATTTGTTGGAGCAAAGAGAGATTGGGCCGCAATATCAAAAGTGGGTGGGAAAATTATTAGGCTATGACTTTGACATCAAGTATAAGCCCGGGCCGAGCAATAAGGTAGCAGATGCCTTATCCAGGGGTTTTCCACCCTCCTTGGAAGTCACTGCGCTGTTGACTACCCATATGGAGCAGTGGGCTGACTTGTTTGCCCAAGTGCAGCAAGACCCGTGGCTCAAACAACTTACTACAGCTGTACAGCAAGGTTCTAACACCCTTCCTGGGTTATCTTTGGAGCATGGAATATTGAAGTATAAAGGGCGGACGTTGCTACCCAAGAGTTGTGCCCTCATTCCCACACTTCTGCAGGAATATCACGGGTCACCAGTAGGGGGTCATTCTGGAGGTTACAAAACCTATCAAAGGTTAGCAGCCGATTGGTTTTGGCAAGGTATGAAGAAGCAAGTGCAGCAATGGGTCCAGGCGTGTACCATCTGCCAGCAGCAAAAACAAAGCACTCTTAGCCCAGCAGGACTACTTCAACCCCTGCCTATTCCATTGCAAATTTGGGAAGATGTGTCAATGGACTTCGTGGAAGGATTGCCTAAATCCTTGGGTATGGATTCTATTCTTGTGGTTGTGGATAGGCTGTCCAAATACAGCCACTTTGTGGGCCTCAAACACCCATTTACGGCTCAAACAGTGGCTAAGTTGTTTGTCAAGGAGGTTGTGAGGCTACATGGGTTCCCCTCTACCATAGTCTCGGATAGGGACAAGGTGTTTATGAGCATTTTCTGGCGTGAATTATTCAGGTTGCAAGGGACACAATTGAATCGAAGCACGGCCTATCACCCTCAAACCGATGGCCAAACCGAGGTAGTCAATAAGTGTCTGGAAACTTACTTGAGGTGTTTTGTGCAAGGCAAGCCTCACTCTTGGGCTGGGTGGTTACCGTGGGCGGAGTAGTGGTACAATACGTTTCATTCATCCACCCACTGTACCCCATTTGAAGCGGTTTATGGCAGGAAAGCACCCATGTTACTGAAGTTTGAAAAGGGTAGCACCGCTGTGGCTACACTGGAAGAGCAATTGTTGGCTAGGGATTCTGTACTGGACGAGTTAAAATTTCAGTTATTACAGGCTCAAAACTCCATGAAGCTTCAGGAGGATAAAAAGAGGAGAGAAGTGTCATTGGTACCTGGGGATTTGGTTTACCTTCGCTTACAGCCCTACAGACAACAATCCTTGGCTAAAAGGCTCAATGAGAAACTGGCCCCCAGATTTTATGGGCCCTACAAGGTGTTAAGCAAGGTTGGCCAGGTGGCTTACCAATTGGAGCTCCCTTCACATGCCAAAATCCATCCGGTTTTCCATGTTTCGCAACTCAAATTGGCGGTTGGCGCCCAACCTGTCTCTTCTCACATTACCACCCAACTCACCGCTGATATGGTGCTGGAGGCAGAACCGCAGGAGGTACTTGGAGTTCAATTTGCTGACCATGACCCCCTTCAGGTCACTCAAGTATTGGTGCACTGGAAGGATCTGCCAGCTTGTGATGCCACGTGGGAGGATGCTCAAGCCTTACAATTGCGTTTTCCTGATTTCCACCTTGAGGACAAGGTGGCAGTTTGGGTGGGGGGTATTGCTAAGGCCCAGCCCAAACCTCCCATTTACTATACGTACAGCAGGAGAAGGAAGAAGGTTGGAAATGATAAGTAGCTGCTCTTATCTGAGATGAGTCATTAAGGGGGATGTATTAGAATACTGGAAAAATAATCTGTTAGCAGTTATGCCACCTGTACTTGGCAGGCCACTAAGGCCCACTCATCAGTAAATATCTTGTAATAAATAGCCTGGAGTAGAGAGGGAGGAGGTATCCAGAAATTGAGTGTGGTTGTTCTAGTGGGAGAGTACCTCACCTCTCGAATGTGAGGGAGTTGTAATTGTGGTTTACCTTGAGCTTCAATACAACTTCTATCTGTGTGCCTATATTGTTGTTATTTTTCTGCTTGTTTGAGTAGAGAATTTGTGAGACCTTAGCACTCAACTAACAAAAAAGATAATGCGCATGTTATTCTTGATAATGTGAGGTGGATAGAAATAAAAGAGGGAAAAGAAAGCGTCATTTGATCATACTATCTTTTCAATGTTTGGTCCCATAGTTTTGGAACCATTCCTCTGTGGTCTGTCACGAAATTGAAAGAGAGTATTTAGGAAGCTGTGATTATAGGAAGCATTGAATTATAGTAACTTGTTTTAAAGAACCTTAAAATTTTGGAATTGATGGAGTTATGTGGCATAACATGATTACTCTTTGATTTGACCTATTTTCATTCTCTTGAAAGGTTCTATATTCTTCTCAAGAGCTACTCAAGCTTTCTCACAATGATAAATGTGACACGCTGACAGCTGTATGCAGTTAATACTTAATAAGCCCTTCTAGTTGGTACTTGTAGGAGTCTTCTGCAAATTGATTTATGATGAGGTCTTTAAATCTCCTGAAGATACTGGTGGTAGCATTGAGCATAAATGTAGGTGGTTTTGATACCAAATGATTTAGTAACAGATGGTCAGTTAAATCGATATTAATTTCAATGCTTGCATGATGATTGATAAAAATTCAATTGTAGTATTATAATTTCTATAATTTGCTGTTCCTCGGAACTTTTGATCAAATGGCTTTTCATATTAATTTAAACATATAGGAGTAAGTTTTTCTGAACATTCCATTTAATCCTAATTTTTATTCCACTTATATTGAGTATTCTAAATCGTGCAAATCTCAATTGTAGAGTTTATTATAGGATACAGGGAGTATATGGCTATATGCATAATCTCTTTATCTCTAACAAACACAAAAATACTTGCAGTTTAACTAATTTGTTTTTCTTTTTTTACCGCCAAACCTGTTAGTATGTCATAGGTAAAAATATCACACAATTTGTAGACATAAAGTGATCTAGCTCTACTTGGGCCAGTTTTCTGATTTCTGGATTATTTTATAGTGCATGGTCTCCTGTAAGATGAACTGTGTGCTTCTGTGTGATTCATTGAGATCCTTTACCAATTACTTACTATTACTCTAAATGTAAAATCTTCTTCCAGGCAAAACTATTTATGTAAGAACTGCAAGCGGCCTGGGCATTTTGCTAGAGAATGTCCAAACGATTCAGTGTGCAACAACTGTGGGCAGCCTGGGTATGTATATAAAACTTTGATGCATAAAGTCGGGTTTAGTAAGGGTACCAGTCTATTCTTCCCTTCTGCTTGAATGGTGTGTGAAATTCTTTCAGAAGTCAGTGTCATATATTTGCTAATGGTAACCTGAAATCCTTCCATGTTTTTTTTGATTGGGGGGTGGTTGGGGGTGGCTGTTTTGATGTTTATTCGAGGATGATCTGTATTGACTCAGGTTATAGATTGTGGCACATAGCTCCTTCCTCACTCTACTGAATTTTAAATTGAGGCTATGCTGTAAAGAGACACGGTCAGTTACAAGAATTTGGAGGCTGATTTGTCTAGATTCACCAAATGCCTAATGTCATATGTTTACCCTATAGCTAAAGCAATCAGGCTGTTAGTGGTATGATTCCTGACACTGCTGCTAAAGTTTTTCGAGGTTCTGTTTTGGGAGGAAACTGATTAAGAATATTAATTATTGCATCTTATAAGTGATCAACTAGAACAGTGATAGAAAGGTCTAGTGAACTTCCTTTTCATTTCTTTCAAGCTGAACAAATTCTAGTTCAATTTCATTGTGAGGAATATGAGAGATTGGAGTATATAGAGAGGTGCACCCTTCACTCTTAGGAATTGGTGGCATTTTGTAGAGAGTAACTAGTACTTCCCCCTTCTGAAAATAAAGCCAAGTTGTCACCTCCCAACATCATGAAGATTGAGTGTATAGATTGCACTTTGTGCATTCCACATCACTTGCTCATATAGTCATATGGCAACTGTATTGTTATTATGCTTATCCTACCTGCAGTACTCTGAGGTTTAGCGACAAGTTCTTTGAGAAGATAGCTTGTGGTTCTAGATTGCTTAGCCGAGTTACAAACTCTGATATCTAGGCGTTTTCAAACTCCACTTGTGATTAATTTCTGCAATGGGGGAATAATGGGGGAATAATGATGTACTGTGAACTTGCTATTACTGAAAACCTAAAGAAAGGAGTAAAGTTGTTGTACTTCATTGTTCCTTTAAGTATCAACAGAATTCTATTAATTTCAATGTTATGCAAGCTCTTCAATGGAGGAGCTAATGGTTCATGTTCAACTCTTCTTGACAACTGAACACCTTGTGCTCAGGCAATGGTCGATGGTCCAACCTCTGAAGTATGAACTATTTTCTAATAGTTATTGGCATTAAAAACTTTCAAAACTTGGGCATGCTTGTATTCCATTCCATGACAGTTGATAATCTGAACGTTGTTTTTGGGGGTCTATGCTTGTTGGTAATGTTGGCAAGGTGTAGCCCTGCATGCCTCATAACTAGTTTGTGGAGCACTTTAAAACTCTGTTGTGCTTCTGATAAAGGCAATTAATGATGCTATCTGTGAATACAGATTCTGATTTATAAATAATGCTTCTGTTAAGAAGCTCTGCCTTGTCTCATCTTGCATCATGGATAGTAGGACTACTTCAGCAAAATCGTTGGAAACTAGGACAATTCTCACATTTTAGAAGTCAGTTACCAGGTGATACGCCAACTTGAGGAACCAAAGTCACTGTTTTATCCGAAAGCAACTTTGTAGGAATTGTACTGAGTATGTATCATCTGTAAACTTGTAGAGTTGGAAACTTTGGTTGGACCTTTTTTCTTGAGTATACAATGGGAAACTATTGAAATCACCTCAAAAAGGGTTGTGGAATGGGTTTTCTTGCTGTTTTGAGAGCCTGTAGTATGCTAAATGTACAAGAGAAAATATGTATAATGTATGTTGGTGCTGACCTGCGGAAAGTTTTATAATTCTGGTTTTTCTTTATAGAGCTTCACTTGGTTAATAGTCTATTTCGTGACTTTTAGGCACATGGCTGCGGACTGTAACTCAAAAACAATGTGTTGGAATTGTAAAGAACCAGGGCATCTGTCTACCGAATGCAAGAATCAACCAATCTGCCACTCCTGTGGGAAGATGGGTCATCTGGCTCGTGAATGTCCAAAATCAAGCGATCCTAGAGTTTGCAGCAACTGTTTCCAGCCAGACCATTTGGCAGTAGACTGTATCAATGAAAAGGCATGCAACAAGTGCCGAAAACCTGGTCACCTTGCTCGTGACTGTCTCAATGAGCCCATTTGCAACATCTGCAATTTAATTGGACATGTGGCCCGACAGTGTCGCAGTCCAGCACTTCCTCCTCCATATCCACCGCCACCCATGCTTGGTGGCCCACCACCTATTCCTCCGCCAATTGTAGGGGGCCCATTGTATGACATTTACTGTCGAAATTGCAGACGTCCTGGCCATATGAGTCATCAATGCATGTACATGATCATGTGTGGTACCTGTGGCAGCCGTGGTCATCGGGGATTTGAGTGTCCTTCAGGTCCAATGCTTGATATGGTCTATCGTCGATTTTGACAATCTCCTGAAATATGAATAGTGGAGTTATAGTTTTTTCTTTCATCTTTGCTTTGTTAGTATACAAGTACAGAGTTGTGAACTTTTTCTTTTATCAAAGAGGTTATGGTCTATCACCTCCCCCAGATCGGGCTTCTTCGTGGCGTACTTATAACATTTAGTTTGCGATTAGTCTTTGTTGCATATGCTCCTTGTTGTTTATATCTCCCCCTAGGGGTGTAAATGAGACGAAACAACTCGCGAGCTATTCAAGATATACTCGGTCAAAGCTCGATTCGAGTGAGCTCGAATCGAACTCGAGCTTGACTCGAGATGTTGACGAGTCGAGTTGAGCAACTCGATACTCGATCCGAAAATTCGTGAGATTCTCAAATACCCAATTATCAATAGCAATATACTAAAATTTAACATTTTTCTACCTTAAAGGTTACTTTTAACATGAGACACTTGTAAGCTGCTCAAAATTTACTCTGTGAAAATTTGATTCGGTCAAAACTCGACTCGAGTCAAGCTCAACTCGAAATGCTAACGAATGGAGTCGAGCTAGATCAAACTCGAACCCGAACTCGACTCGCATCGTTGACACCTCTATCCCTTTATTTTAAAGGGGCGACTGTTAGAAACAACGACTAGGTGCCTCCTACGTCCTAATGCATTAGTATAGATGAGGCCGTTGAGGCAAATTTTTCGATGTATCAACTATTCTCATATTCTTTTACATCAAGTTTCAAGTCGCTAATTCAAATTCTCTAGTGATGCAAGTATGCGACATAATCAACTTTATACAAGAGGAACTTTTAAAGTTAGTGTCACACTCACAGGAGCATGTTGCATTATAAACATTTATGATAGTTGGACTATTCCAGTTTCCCGCACCCTCACTTAACCTTAGTAAGTCAAAACAATAAAATAAAATGTTAAATTACTTATAAAATCAGAAAATTATGTGAAATAAAAATAATAATAAATTACATTATTTCAATTAAAATATTTATTTTGAGTATGTCAATGATATCCATGTTAATTTTGAGTCGTGATCATTTTAGTTGGGGTTAGTTTCCGGTCAAGCCAATTCCTTCTTTGGTTTGTTCCGGGTTGGATTAATTTGAGGTTAAGTCTTTGAAATCTAGCTATTTGCTTATTCCGGGTTCGGTTCAGGTTATATCAGGTTTATGATGAACTTTGCATGAATCATTTTCAGGTTCAAATCGAATCTTGAAACGGAACAACCTTATAAAGTCTTTAACTAATTTGAGACGAGACCATATATCTAAACCATATTATCACCATTGATTTCAAAACAAAAAACCATATTATCACCCTGTTTCTTCTTCTTCTCTTTATAATTAAAAGCTAATTATGTTCAGATGGAAAAAGATAGAGCTCATTACACTTGTAAATTTGAAACCCATCAATACATTCAAATGAAAATCTACCAACATATATAGCCACGTCTCAAACCACGCATCTTCGAAGAGTCAAAAAAATATATACAAAACCAGAACTATACCATCTTGCATTGTGTTTGATTTTAACCCTTCATAAATATAGAAAGACGAAGAAGACTTTAGAGTGAAACTCAACGCTTGATGCAACAGAAAAACTTTGGTTGACAGCTGCTTGAAGTATGTTAAACTTTAGTCAATTAAACTTTCCCGAACTATTCATCCATAAGTAGCAATGACATTCCCATTCTAGTAACCTGAGAACACACCGTTAATAGAATCACAAGGTAAAATTAAATTTCAAAGCTACCTATAAACAGTGGCGGAGCCAGGATTTCAAAATCGCGGGGTCACAAAAAAAAACTTAACAACAAACTGAGATAATCGAAGATCGGGTTGTTTTTTCATTGCCTTTGATTTTTTTTTATCTAGGTGTATCACTCATCATTTTCTATATTCATTATTTAATACAAATTAAAACATATGAACTAAATATTAAACCATATGAAAATCATTCAATAAATTACCATCATGAAGAAACTAAATCATCATAGAAAATTATAAATCAATTGACACTATCTAATTTATTTATACAAATTCACATTTCACAAAATTCACACATTCAAAAAAAAACATAACAACAAACTTCATAAATTCGAAAATTCACACATGTATGTAGATATTATTATAATTAATATCAACCAAATAAGATTTTAAATATGCAATTTAGGAATTAGAAAATAATAATGTAAAAGAATTAAAATTTAAACTCTTTCAAATTTCAATACTTGATGGCTCATGGCTGCCGCGGAGCCGCGGAGGTCGGAGGAGCGGTGCTGGCGTGCAGCACGGTGGTCCGTGGTCGGCGTGCGTCCCGATGGTCGAGTCCGACGGACTCCAACGTCTGAACGTGATTACGTGAAGTTGTGAAGGATACTGGGCAATTAAAAAAAATTTGTAGCATGATACTGATGTGTATTGGGAAAGGAATGAGGGAGAAAGTGATAAGTTTTTTAAAAAAATTAATGGGAATGGGGACCCACTGTCATTAATAAGATTAAATTGAGTCTGCAATTGGGCCAAGATAAAGGGGAATTAGCGCTGAACTCTCCTCTTTTCTAGGCTCTAGCACTGATTTAATTTTTTTTTTTTCGAAAAAACTTAAATTTTTTTTTTTAATTCGCGGGGTCACGTGACCCCACGTGACCTATACTAGCTCCGCCAGTGCCTATAAAGGAATTTGGAGTTTGGACTAACAGCAAATCTTCCGCGAGATGCTCACACTAAGTAAGAGATGTCAACCAGAATATCAAGCAAGCTAATCTGAAATCTACACTGCTTCACATATATTTGCTCTGAGTATTAATTTTTTGTTACTTTACAAGAAAGGACTTTTAAAAAGCTGGCAAACTTTCTCCAGAGGGCAAGAGAGCTTACAAAATAACATCCAATGCCCACGTCCACAAAACACAATCTGTAGTTCGCTCTCTGCCATACAGCAATTACGTTATTTTGCTCAAAAAAGCCACCCTTGGTGTCTGGTGAAGTCACTAGTAGCCTAGTAGGCATCAAGTCAGCTGAAGGAACTCCTCCGACTGGAAGAATTCTGAGGCCAAGTATGTCCATATTCAATTGCGAAATGTGGTGCTGTATAATCTACTGAATTTTGTTGCACTTCAACTTCTCAGTTTCAAGGACCTGCTTCAATGATTCTAACCTCTCAAGCAAGTCTATGTTCTCCTGGTCACAGAATGGAGAATCACAAAGATCATTAAAATTCCTTCTTGACAAGGTTTGATGGAATGAAATCAAGTGATCTAAATGGGAAGCAAAGAGAAAGCAAATATAACACTCCATACCATTCAGGACAGCAAGCTTAAAATAGATTACCTTTTGCAGCCTTTCAATTCTTTCATCAACACTAGCTGTGTCCTTTGCTATATTACCACGGGACTCCTTTACCTGAAATAGAGATGCATCCTTGATAATTGACTATAGCTCATGTTGAACTTTACAGAAAAGGAAAGTCAATAGCCACTGGAATAGTGTTGAAAAGATCCCACAAATTTCAGTAAAACCACTAGCATGGTTATGTGGCAGTCACAATACTTACTCGTGTATGGATGTTGCGTTTTACGGAGTTACTTAAATGCATTAAGGCACAAAGAATAAAAATTGTACGTGCAACAGCCTGAGTGCACCCCTCCCCACATGAAGTCGCCAAGACCGGCTAGAGACTAGAGGGTAGAGAGGCAGGATGTTTTGTTGCATCTGCAAAAGTAGATGATGCATTTTTTCCAAGATTGCTAATGGCCCCAAACCAATTTTGCTTGTCCACCTAACATCAAGGCACCCGTTTTATTTCCGCTCAATTATATAGTGAATTGATGTTTTCACTGTAAGGGGCCATTTGGCTGGAGGGTTTCAGGAAAAGGAAAGGGAATTGTTCCTCTTGGTTCCCTTTGATTGTGTTTGGTTCAACATACATTTTTTGTTCCCTTTCCCCACTTCTCCTTAATGGAGAACCCAAACTCCTCTAATATGATTCCCTAAAGAACCCCCCCCCCCCCCGGATTTGAGATCCCCCATCTTCAGTTTCAACTCTTACCCCTCAAACTGCCAAAGTGACCATTGTTCAATTGGCCATCACCACTTACCCGTCCCACCGGTCACCACCATTTGCAACCATCATGAACCACTAAACCCCACTGCCACCATTAATCCTGCCACCATCACCATTACAACCGTTGGCATCCCCTAGAGAGGATACATCCCATCACCACCATTAGTCAAAATTGCCACAGACATCAACCATCGCTGTCGTCCCATCACCACCAACCAACACTCATCGGACCATAAAATCTAAAACTTTCACAATTTTGATGACCTCCGTGAACTTCAAGTGTTAGGTGGTCACATTTGACCCCCAAGACTCTAAAACTAGAGTCTTTGAGATGCTATCAAAGACCAATTAACTGTAGAATTAACGGACCAAGACGGAGATGCTAGCTGTAGAATTGACGGTGAAGACTAAAGAGAGGTGTTATTGAAGCTTGACATTGAAGATGATAAATGTGGAGCTTGTGGAGGTCGACAATAATGGTGCAGAGTTTCATCTTTTTCTTTTTCGGTGAAGTTGAAGATGGAGATTTATGGATGATGGTGAAAATGGTTATAATGGAGGGTGGCGGGCAGAAAGGGGCACTTCATGGTCTGGAAAGACAGTGTTTGTTGAATCCTGGGTGAAAAAATAGTCAAATCTTGGGCTAAAAAAAAGTAGTGAACCAAACACATGTTTTAAGTTCCCTTTCTTGATTTTCATCCCATTTCCCTTTCTTAATCACTTTCCCTTTCCTGTTGAACCAAGTCTTATATGGAATTCGCGTATTCTAGGGTTCTAGAGAGGTTTAGAGGAAAGCTTTAGAGTGAGATCTCTTGAGAGCTTGCACTCATCTTTCATCTTCTCCATTAAATCATAGTGCATAGTTGGTGAATCTTCTCTCTGGATTCTTAATACACTTTTTACCTATAATAATCTAAATACTGCCATCTTAAGTGTTCATCATGCTATCAAGTAATGTTACACCTCTAGTCTTCTGCTATTTTCATGCATCACAGAGTGAAGTATACGATCATAATTTGATTTGGTATCATTGTCATCCTACATTCCTAACATGAAAATTAGTTAAAACTTAAAAAACATTCTTTATTTCTTTATGATAGACAGACAGAGTTCTTATTTCTGTACCTACCAACATGCCCTATTAAAAATCAAAAGCTACCATTACAAAATGCAAGAGCACAGGGTCAATATGCTACTAGCTCTTAGTAAGCACAGATTTCACACCACGCCCAAAATTGTGTATAGCTATACATAAAGTGTAACAACTAAGCAAAAGCATAAGGTAAAAAGAAAGTAGAGAAAAGGTACATTTACATAAGGTCCAGCTCTGTAGCCAGAAAATTGATAGCAAAGTTCAAAGAACACAGCATACCTCAGTGAGCTCCTTCATACATTTAGTGGCTCTCTCCCTTTCTTCATCAAACCTTGACCTCCACTCTGCTGACTCATCCATAGCTTCTCTATGGGCAAGATCAAACTGTCTCCTGCACATTAAGACTTACTATTAAAACCAAGATCTTCAGTGCAAAATTTCAATAAATCGACAGCATGAAGTATTACCAAAGCACTTGACTAAATCTGATTCATGAATCACATTCTCATTGTTCAGTCAAAAGCTAATTAATATCATAGCTAATATTGAAAGCAACCAATTTCAGAGCTTCATTGAGAAAAACTGCAGGTGTGAGGTGAGAAAGCCTTTCATGGTTCTTAAAACTCATGTAAATTTCAAATTCAGAATACCAAATGAAACATTTAAGCATCACGTTTAGCTCCAAAAATTAAGAAACCTATTTATCCAAACAAAAAAAATAAATAAAGGAAACACTAAATGACCGTTTGGCAGGCACTAAATGACAGCAGTGTTGGTCATAAAATCATGAAGTATTATTCAAAAGGAAAATCCCTATTCCCTACTTCAAACCATGGCAATAAAATCTCAACCCCAAACATGTGAATTTCTTCACAGTTCTCCATTCCCACTCAACAGCACATCTAAAGTGGTAAAGGATGGTATGCAAATTTATGAAGAAAAACATATGATGGGAGATGAATTCTCGATACCATGAAACTGATACGAGTTTTTCCTTAAAAAACTACATTAAAAAAGCACTACCACTACTATTACCGCCTACCAAACTGGCCATAGGAACTTTAAAAGAAAGATGGTTTAGGAAGACCATTTTACACTCTACTACTTCCACCTTATCCATGATCAACAGTGGTGGAGCTAGCTAGGGGCATGGTGTGCACGTGCACGTGCACCCCCAAATTATTAAAAAAAATAATTAAAGACAAAACAGAATTCTGCACTCCACGCATCTACTTGGGCTTCAACAGAACCGTGCACCGTGCACAAGCTAAACGCATCCACTACGCACTTGCCATCACGTTAAAGCACATGCTCTCATGAAGAAAAACTATTCTGCAACAAATTTTTGTTCAATCCTTGATCCGATTCTCATTAGCACTTTGCATCGAAATAATTAAGGAAAAAAAAAGAACTTGCAAATTGTCGGACACATTGTTATTGGAGCTCTTAGTCATATTCCGTCAATATTTTGCTACTCTATTGAACGGATATTCAACTTCATCCTAAAAAATTTAGAAATTGAACGAATCAAATGGTTTCACTTCTCTCACATAAATTACTCACATTTGCACTAATTCCATGGACATGTACCTTTACCAAACCCTAGTTTGAAAGAAAATCCATGCATCCAGTACGAGCTCGGCGCATGGTCATGCGCCACACACAGTACCTCCACGTCCCACGCAAGAATGTGGTGTCACGCGCATGCTTGATTTTCAACCGGAATTCGATTTTATGTGTCTACAGTGGTACACCCCCGAATTTGAAATCCTGGCTCCGCCACTGATGATCAAATCAACTTATATGGTAGAAACTAAACAAGCTCAACGCGCTCTTAAGGTTTGAAGAATTTAGTTGAAAAGGAGTGGCATAAGGAGTAAGTTTGCAGTGATCATCCTATAAGCAAGCAAATTGCTTCCTATCACTTGCTATGATTACCATCTTCATTATGTCGTTGATTAAATACATGTGACAAAAAGCTACTCTATTGCCTCAATTTATAAATCTCCCAATTTACATGCTATCTTTTCACATCAATAATAATAGTATAAATCTCCCACTTCACATGCAATTCTTTTTTCACATCAGAAATTTGTAACACAATAGACAAAGGGTTTAACTTAACAAATGGGCATTCCGAAAAAAATCTCAAGTAGCTGCATATATGAATCCAGAAAAAATAAATAAAATAAAGAAAAGGGTTTGAAGTTAATTACCTTATTAATTCGGTATCATCAGCAGAAATCCGATAATCAATGATCCATAACCTGAAGTAAACAACAATACCCAACATCATAACAATGGCTAAACCAAGGAAAAGGGGTCGATTTGGGAGACCCATTTTCTCTCTCCTCCTCCTACTACTACTACTACGCGGCTGTACTAGTGTTCCTCCCGAAAGATTCATGACTGTTTTGTTTTCTGGTTAAACATGTCGTACTCGGAGTTTTCAAAGATGCAAGTTGCTGATATTATAACATATGATGGTCCTTACCAAAAAAATAAAAATAACATATGAATATGATGGGCTAAATTGTAGTTCATCAGGATAAGTATTGTAGGTGATTATTATTGGATTAAGGACTGCCCATATAGATGGGCTGTGCTAATGAAGTTGATGTGGAAGCCTGAAATAGTAAAATGAACTAGAAAGGGTAAAGCCGAGATCTGATGTTGCTATAGGTGCTCATTCGGATTTCGGACCCATAGATTGATTTTGGGTTGATCTAATGTTGGTCGGCACTAATCCGATCAGGTTGAAACGGGTCAATTTGGTATGTTGGGTAGGGTCGAGAAACTATCGAGCCTAATCAAATAAGTTATTTACTTGCTCAGGTTCAGTACGGGTACGTGCAAGATATTTATCAAGGTGGAATTATTTTTGGATTGAGCCAATCCGGTCCAAATCCGAGACGGGTTAAAAAGGGTTAGTTTAGGTTTATGTATATTTCGAGTCGGATCACCTTATAACCGATAATCTTGGTTTCGGCTAGCTTTGAGTCGGGCTTTATTGGTTCACTTTTTTCATGCGATTCCTATAGTCATGTTATGTTTTGATCGTGACGTTTTGCTATATTCATCTTTGTCGTTCTCATATTACCTCGAGGTTCATTGTTATACCCGTTCATTCTTCATACCCGGTCATTATATGTTCCTTATTTGTCATTTTTGAAACTATATTTATATTGGTTTGCTAAAATTAATTGCTATTTGCAAGATGATTCAATAAGAAGATAAGGTCGGTAACTAAGATCACATAACTCAAGTTGGATAGATAATGGAGAGTATGGTTGTAGAACTGCTAATCAATCAAGTCGATTGCAAGCAGAGCTCTACTCGACTAGACTCCAATTAACTCTACTTGACTCAAAATCGTTAAAGCTCGTTAGGCTCTTGCTCAACTCATGCTCGTTAAGGTTTTGAGTCGAATTCGAGTTGTTCGTGAGCTGCTCAATTTGATTAGCACCTATATAAGATTATATGTCTACCATTTATATGATTATAAGTCTTTAACCCCACTTTCTACGAGTTTATAATTTATGGGACATTAAAATTCATCACTATCAATTATGTAACTGATAATTATATTGATAAAAGTCTATAATAATTAATGAGAAGTTTCGTTACAACTGAAGTCTAAAACTAACAAGGCATTTTTAATAAAATGATTCGACCTCTATCTTTATGTACTTGTTCTATTTTGATTTTGACACTTACCGATGCACAACTTTAGACAAAATATCGTTGATTACCAATTAGTTAAAATTATAAAAAAAATTGATATTATGAATAAATACATTCAGACACATCCAACATCTTAGATCATACTATTTCTTTCTATATGTTAATAAAAGAAATAAGGTTAAAATGGGTTACATGCACAGTTAAAAGTCAAAGTGAAACAACTAAAGAAAAAGAAATGGAGTAAACATTATAAGTCAAAACATATAATATTTGTTCTGGGATGTGGTCTAAATATTGATTAATAAGAAAATGTTTAAGTTGTATATTTGAATATTTTATGAGTTCAGTATACCAAAAGATATTTTTTTGAAATAAATATAAAAAAAATTGACTTATTATAAACAAGTTGCGTAAATTCGGATTATGGGTAGTAACGTGGTGGGTCAATTATCATTTATTAGTCGAGCTATATCATTTATATATGAAGTCAAATCGAACTTTGGGTTGTTATAAGTTGGGTCAATTATCTGTTAGGTTGTCTGGAGTCAAAGTTGTTACAAGATTGATATAATTTATCTCTCTGTAATAGATCAGATGATGAGGGTAGGTTCTTGTGCGATAAACTACTAACGTTATCCACCACATGCATAGTGGAAGAATCCTAATGCTTTTGAAGTCGTGTTCAATTAGGAGAATTATATCTGTTACGCCCATATATGAGCAGTATAAGCTCTATTACTCTTTTAATACTTTATTTTATTGCTTGTACTCTTAAAATACTGGATTGTGAACTTATTTGTTGTGGATATCATGGTTATGAGTAGAAGAGTTTCAGATGTAGGGACAATAGTTCCTCACTGTCATTAACGGAGCAAGCATTAAGATGCTTAAGCCATGTGGGAAATATCTAAGTACAAGTGAGTGTTGACCTACCTTCGGGAAACAAGAAGCATAAGAATTTTAGATTATTGATCAAAGGACTCTTAGCGTGGTGTGGAACCTTTGATGATTTTAAGCATATGCCATATGGTGAGATAACCATCACATGTGGTGATTTTGACATGTTGATCGATTTGCCTTTAATAGGCATGTCTCTCCTCATTGACGTGAGTCATGAGTACTAGATGCTTAATATTGTTAAGACCTATCGTGTAGAAGCTATCTTATAGCACCATGGTCGCTTTGTACTAGGGTCTTTATCTCCAAGAACTATGTCCGAGTAAGAAGTTTGGATTTATTAGTGTTGATCATTTATTTTTTTTTTGGTGAAAAAAGTAAGCCACAAATTATATAGTCATATTAGAACGAGTTTTAAAATCCGCAATATAAGCCGTATTACAATAACTAGGGGGAGTTGGGAACATCCTAGTTACATTGCAACTACCATCCTTAATTCTACTTTCCTTGGCAAGCAAATCCGCAACTTGATTGTCCTTCCGGCTGCAATGCTCAATTGTCACTTGGGGGAGATCCCTCCATAACTTTCTGCATTCAAAAATAGCACTCATATATTTGTCAGCACAACTCTCATGATTATACAACAATCCTACTACATTCATGCAATTAGTAAATATAATGGCCTCAAGTAACCTAAACTGCCTAGCAATAAACAAACCCTGTTGAATGGCCATGATTTCAGCCATGACCACATCTATCGCAAAACTCCTAGTCCCGAATCCTATGATCCAAAACCCCCTCTCGTCTCTAGCCACACCCCCGGTACACATGGGGTCCGCTAGGTGTGTGAAGGATGCATCTACATGGATGGTCGGACGAGTGGTCTGCGAAGGAGGAGGCCCCGTGCTTCGAGGGGCAAGAGAGGGTAGGACAATGGACTTTTTGGATTGAATAAGAAGAAGAGACAGCGATATGGCTTTGGGGATGATAACGTCAGCTGAAGAAGGGGAAGCCCCATTAATGCTGCAGTCATTCCTATTCTTCCATATTTCATGACATAAATATGGAAAGATGGCCGCCCACTCAATCCCTTTAAACCTAAAATCAACCTCCAAATTGTTTCGGAGCCAATCATTGAAGGATAAAAGGGGGAGGGGATCAAAACCACATGCTTTCCAGATCTCCATAGAGAACACACAATCACGGATCACATGGGCTGAATTTTCACTAGGAAGGTGACAGCAAGGACAACAGGAGTTAGGGACAATATTTCGAAGGGCAAGAAGCATTTTATGTGGGATTCGGTCTCTCCACATGAGCCAAAAGAAAAACTTTAGCTTTGGCTCCATCTTTGACTTCCGAATCCAAGACAGGTTGACATGGGGGGAGTTAATTTGGCTATCATAAGCCTGAGCAAGAGAAAAACCCTTCAAGGATACGAAATGAGGGATGAGCAAATCTCCTCTAGTCTCCTCTTGGGGGGGTGGAAGACTAGTAATGCGGTCCTGGATTATTTGGGGGAGCTCAAATGAAATCCTAGTAAAGTCCCATTGACCATGGGAGGATAGGTCACACACCCGTAAGGAACTCTCCGACTCCAGCAAGGGTCCATGGATCAGGCTACGAAGACACCCTATAGCAAGCCAATTGTCCTCCCATAGATTAATTGATTGTCCATTTCCTACACTCCACGAGCTATTGGATTGGAGAAGATCCCACCCTTTTCCTATGTTTTTCCACATAATGGAGCCATTTTTGAAAGGAGTAGCATGGTTATGGTGGATGTATTTAGATTTGATGCAGTCTTGGGCAAAGATGGGGGCCCTGAGAGATCTTCCAACCCAGTTTCATCATATATATGCAACATTGGTCAATTTTTGGTCCCTTATCCCCAAGCCACCCCTGTTCTTAGGTCTAAAAGTCACCTCCTTCCCCACAAGGTGAAGTTTTTTATGATTTGTGGAATCCCCCCATAAAAAGTTGTTGCATATAATGTCTAGGTCTTTAAGAGAGGCAGCAGGAAGAAAAGCAGCTTGCATATAGTAGGCCGGGATTGTGGAGAGCATAGAGTTTACCAAACAAAGTCTCCCTGCCTTTGATAGGAACTTAGTTTTCCATAATGCAAGCTTTGCACGAACCTTATCCACCACAAATTGAACTTGGGCACGTGTAGGTCTTTTATGGGAGATGGGTAGGCCTAGATATGTCCCTAAATTGTCATTTTCTTTAACCTTGATTGTCTCTTGGAATAATGCTTTAAGGTCCGAAGGGGTATTGGGTGAGAAAATGAGTTTACTCTTCAGTTCGTTAACTTATGGCCCTGACGGAAGACAGAAAGTTTCAAGAGTATCACGGACAGAAAAGGCTGCTGTTTCATCAACTCGACCAAACAACAAAAGGTCATCAGCAAAGAGGAGGTGAGATATAGGGACTTTCCTTCTCCCAACCCCAAAAGGTGTCCACTCAGAATTCTCACAAGCTAGATGGATTCCCTTAGAAAGAGATTCCAGGCAGATGTTAAACAGGTAGGGTGACATGGGATCCCCTTGGCGCAGACCCCTAGAATGGTTAAAGGGTTCAGATTTTCTACCATTGATCAGGACGGATGAGGATGCTTGAGAAACACAGTTCATGTTAAGATTGATCGAATCTAAGTCCAGGTTACAGCCTTGGAGGCACGACCTAATTAACAAAGCCCCACTCTACTCTATCATAGGCCTTTTCAAGGTCAATTTTCAGAGCAAACCAGCCCCACTTACCCTTTTTCTTATTCATGGAGTGGAGGACCTCCGAAGCCACCACAAGGTTAATATCCGCCCCCTCCCCTTAATAAAGCTGTTCTGATTAGGTGAGATCCAAGAGGGGATGAGGGGCTTAAGTCTGTTGACTAAAATTTTCGTCACAAGTTTGTAGATAGAATTGCACAGGCTAATCGGTCGAAATTGTTTGATTGTCTCAGGAGAGTGTTGTTTTGGAATGAGACAGATAAGCGCCTCGCACAGAGATTCCGGAATCTTGCCCCTCAAAAACCAAGTTTGGATGGTTTTGCAAGTGTCAGGGCCAATAATATCCCACGATTTTTGAAAGAAAACAGGATGAAAGCCATCCGGGCCAGGCGCTTTGAGGGGTTTCATGTTAAATAGGGCACTTCGGATTTCCTCAAAAGAAGGAGGGGAAGCAATGCTGGCTACAGGGAGGTCACCCAAGTACGGGGTCGACAGTCTTGGATTGGTCACATGAGCTTATCCAAGTCCTAGATCAAGAAGTGTTGATCATTACTATAGCTAAAACTAGCAGGAAATGCAAAGGTCTCGTTTGATGGAAGAGCTTTTCTCATTGTCGAGTGACCTGAAAGTAAAAAAGGGTTAAGTATATGTTTTTCCTTCTTATCCTTTCTTTTTGAATTCTTGAAATTCAAATTGAATTCACTTATAACATGTTGAGATACTTTAAAATTCATCATTATCGATTATTTAACTGATAATTTTATTGATGAAATCTATCAATAATGATAAATTTCGTTATAGCTAATAAATCAAAAATTAAAGAGGCATTTTAATAAAATAATCCTAGCTACCTCTATTTTTATTTACTTGCTCCATTTTGAGTTCACACTTAGTGATGCACAACTTTAGACAAAATATCGTTAATTACCAAATAGTTTAAAGTATAAAAAGTTGATATTATGAAAAAATACATTAAGACATATCCAACATCTTAGATCACACTATTTCTTTCTATAAATTAGTATAAAAAAAAGGTTGAAATGCGATAAATGCACGGTTAAACATCAAAGTGAAACAACTAGATGAAAAAGATAGGGAGTAAACATTTTAAGTCAATAAACAAATAATATTTGTTCTTAGATGTGGTTAAAACATTGATTAATTAGAAAATGTTTAAGTTGTATATTTAAATATATAATAATAGTTCAGTATAACTAAAGATATATTTTGAAATAAACATAAAAAGTTTTGGTTAATTATAAATGAGTTGCGTAAATTCGAATCATGGTAGTAACATATCAGTTAAATTTGAGTGACAAGTCGTAATTAGTCGAGTTATATTAGTCGTTTCTCAAGTTAAATCAAATTTTAGGTTGTTATGAGTTGGTTCAATTAAATGTCAGATTGTCTCGAGTCAGAGTTGTTACAAGATTGATATGATTTATTTATCTGCAATAGAGATGATGAGGATGGGTTTCTTGTGCGACAAACTCTAGCGTTATCCACCACATGAATAATTGGAAGGCTCCTAATGATTCTGAAGTTTTGTTCTATTAGGAGAAGTATATCTCTTATCGCCCATCTATGGGAATTGTAAGTTCTATTACTCTCTTAATACTTTTTTATATTGCTTGTTCTCTAAAAATACTGGATTGTGAACTTATTTGTTGTGGATATCATGACTATTAATTAGAGTAGTTTTAGATTTTGGGACACTAGTTCCTCACTAACATTAAAAGGAGCAAGAATTAAGAAGCTTAAGCCTTGTGGTCGTGGGAAAGATCTAAGTACAAGTATAGGTCAATGTAGACCCGCCTCGGAGCATATGAATTCTATACTCTTCATCAAAGACTCTAGTGTGGCATGGCGTGGAAGTCAACGAATGTATGAGATTACTATCACCTTTGACGATTTGATCATAGGATGAGATTACCATCACCTCTGGTGATTTTGACATGCTAATCGAATTGTCTTTCATAGGTATGTCCCTCCTCATTAACGTGAGTCAAGAGTATTAAATGCTTAATATTGTTCAGACCTAGTATGAAAACTATCATACAACACTATGGTTGCTAAGTTAAGTCTCTTATAGTAGGGTCTTTATCTCTAAGAATTATGATCGAGTAAGAAGTTTGTATCTTCTTGGTACTGATCAATACTAGCTAAGGCTAACTGGAAATGCAAAGGTCTTGTTCAGTTCAAGAGCTTTTCTCATTGTTAAGACAATCCGTAAGTAAAAGAAGGGTCAAGTATACCTTTTTTTTCCTTCTAATCATTTTCTTCTTGAACTCTCTTATGACACGATAAGATAATTTAAACTAATGTAGAACATATAATGATCTACTCCCTCCGGTCTTTATTAGTTTATCTGTTTTGACTTTTGACATTATTCACATATATGACTTTGACTATCTCTTGTAAGTTGTATTTAAGGAAAAATATAGTCATGTGAGATCTTGTTGGATTCATCTCAATGTATATTATCCAAATATCAACTTTTTGTAATTTTTGCTTATCGAAAATTAGAGATTTAAGGTTCACATTAGGTGTCTCGGTAAGTGTGCCTCAAAAAAGGGGTAAACTAATAAAGTCTAAAGAGAGTATATCACTACATGTATAGGCTGGGTTGTAACTTATTTAAAATAGTACTTCCTCCGTTTCCTAAAGATCTTCCTTATTACTATTCCTACAGATATCAAGTAGGATCAATTTGTGTGGGGTATCGGGTGGGTAAAGTAGGAGAGAGAAAAGGGTTAAGATAAATAAACAAATAAAAAGGGGATAAAGTAGGAGAGAGAAAGGGAGTAAAATTGAATTAATAATGTAATGATGGATCATATGATAGGGACATGAGAGGGTAAAAAGGACAAAAAAAATCCAAATAAGGAATAAAGTAAAAGAGAGATGATTTTTTAAAAACGCACTTAAACAAAGAACGGAAATATCTGTAGGAAACGGAGGGAGTAGTATGATTCTAATATAACCTTTAACTTTGCAAACCTTCTAAAACAACTTAAAGTGAAAACTCTCACCAAACACGCCCTTCACCAATATAACCACTTGATCACAATTCACAACCCGAATTCCATCCAACATCCCAAACCATCCCCATCCCCATCCCCATCCCCATCCCCATCCCCATCCCCAAACACTACTTAGTTACTTACATTCCAAAATCAACCCAAAATAACTTTAGTAAAAAGATCCTCAATCAATCCTCATTTCCAGCCCAATCCCCCCATAAGAAAAACACACAAACACAAATAGGTGACAATAATAGGCCCAAAACAAAACATAACAACAAATTCACATTCATCAAAACCCTAACCCTATAAACTCTTCCCCAAAAAAAAAACCCTAATCATTTCCTTCCCCTCCATCGCCGCGCACATACAAACCACACTCACATACTCCCTTACTTTCTCTCTCCTCAAAATGCCGCCAAAGATCGACCCATCTCAAATCGTCGACGTCTTCGTCCGAGTCACCGGCGGTGAAGTCGGTGCCGCGAGTTCACTCGCCCCAAAAATCGGTCCACTCGGTCTCTCTCCTAAGAAAATCGGAGAAGACATCGCCAAAGAAACCGCCAAAGATTGGAAGGGTCTCCGAGTTACCGTTAAACTTACCGTTCAAAATCGTCAAGCTAAAGTTACCGTTGTACCTTCTGCTGCTGCTCTCGTAATCAAAGCTTTGAAAGAACCTGAACGTGATCGTAAGAAGGTTAAGAATATCAAACATACTGGTAATATTTCTCTTGATGATGTTATTGAAATTGCGCGTGTTATGAAGCCTAGATCTATGGCGAAAGAATTGAAAGGTACTGTTAAAGAGATTTTGGGGACTTGTGTTTCTGTTGGTTGTACTGTTGATGGTAGTGATCCTAAAGATTTACAGCAGGAGGTTGAAGATGGTGAGGTTGAGATTCCTGAGAATTAATTTTGTTTTGGGTTTTGGAAAATCCCTAAATTTATTGTTAAATTAGGGTTTTTGATGGATGAATTTTGCAGTGTCAGGAGGAGAAAATATGAGTTATATTTCGATCTTTTGATTATGTTTCTTCTTCATTCCCTTTTTTATATTGCAAATGTTATCGTGGATAATGTTGGCGATTATTTATACAAGTTTTTAGTTGAGATGAGTTTAGCAATTTTGCAAATGGTGGATTGCATTTTCTTTATGCAGTATTTTATCATTTTGGTTGCTTAATTGGAATATCATCTTAGTTTATTTACCAAATTTCATTAACTATTAAATTTAGATGAATGTCCTTGTTAAATTTAATTCTCGATATTAAAGTCTTAAGATGTGAATTCTTTATGTGGGTTGATGTTGATTCGAATCAATTGTTGAAGCTCTACATTGGAGTATTGATGATGAATGCTTTAATCAAATTATGGTGGATGTTTTGGGGGTAGGGAATATTGTGCAAATTCCTGGAAGGAATTCGAAATGGGGAATAAAGAACGTTGATATTGATTAATGAAATAATGTTGCTTAAAAGTTACAATTTTTGTATTTTGGAAATGAAATGTAGTATAGAAAGTGAGTGAATTTGGGATTGATATGAATTTTTTGATACCGGGGAAGAATTAGGCAAAGCTTTCAACTTTCAAATGCTTAGCAATGAATAATTTTTGTATATAGAAAGAGAAAATCTTTTATCCACCACTAGTAATGGTGAATTTATCCTACTCAACTCCAACTTATGTCACAGCAGTTTTTTAATATTTTGTCACATCGGCTTTCCATTACTTTGATTCATTCTATACTTTACAGACTACATTTTAAATTGATTTTACAAAAAAAACAAAAAAATAAAAAAACAAATTGTGAACTTTTAAATAGCTAGAAATTTAACTCCTAACATGTCATAGTTTTGGATGGAGTTTTTGATTATCAAATTCAATATTATTGCATAATGTTTGCCCAAAAATATCAAATTCTTTGCTCAAGATTCCTCTTAAGACTACTAATATTCATACCCTAACAAACTCAATTTAAATGAAATGAAGTACATGCACAAATGTAAGGTCATACTCTTCGTAGCTCATGTGTGCATGGAGTTGCATGAGCTATTGATCTCGTCCTATCGGAGATCTATTGTGAATTTGTGATCTTGTCCACGAGAGAGAGAGAGCTTGTGTATCTTTTCAATTTTCATTCATCAAGACGTTTACTTGTTTGGATAAGGTTCTGGGAAAAGGAAATGGAGGAGAGACGAATTCATATTCTCTTCATCTTTAATATCATTCTCCTTTATTTTTCATGTCCCTCCTTTCCCTCTTATATTGTTATTTGAATAAAGTGTACGTCTAAATAAAGTACTTCCTCCGTTTTCTTTTAGATGTTACACTTTTTAAATCACGGAATCCTAGGTAATTTTTGGAGAGGAGAGAGATAGAGAGAATGAAAAACAAAAGGGTCCCATGTGAACGTGTGATAGGAGAGAGATAGAGAGAAGTTATTACCCAAAATAAAAGTGTAACATCTAATTTAAAACTTCTCAAAATAGAAAGTGTAACATATAAAAAAACGGAGGAAGTACAAGTTCATAAGACTTGCATAGCATGCTTTAGCGATCTTGAAGCTATTTCTCATGGAGTATATATTAGGATCAGGGATGGCAAAAGTTGAATCAATCTGGTAACTCGATCTAAATTTAACTCTAAGTTTTCGGATTTGGGTTGAGATTTCCGACAAGAAATAAAAAGTGGGTCAACCAACCCAATCTGAAACATTAGTGGGTTGACCTTTTGAAACCGAAAATAACCAAAACAACCTGATTTATAATTTGAGTTAAGTTTCGGATTGGGTCAACTTGTATTAACTCGATTATAACTTATGGCATCTATTTCCTAATTATAAACTTGTACAGGGCCAATACTATATCTTAATTTTAAACCGTGGCTAATTTTATGACTTTGAAGTCTGAATCTTTGTATTAATTGACATTCGAAGTTAGAATTTACAATGCTTTAATTTTATAATGTATAATTATTGCAACTATAAAATATACTTCATAATTGAGGTAATATTGAGTTTAGGAATGACAACGGGTCGGACTTGGACCGGATTATGCATAATCCGACTCCGACCCTACAGAAAGCCGGATTTTAAATTTGAGTCCGACTCCGACATCCGACCCGACTTAAAATCTGAACATTCGACTCCGAGATCCGACCCGACTTAAAATCCGAACATCCGACTCCGAACCTGATCCGACTTATTTTTCTTCTATTTTTTTTATAATAGAATAGTCTTCTATAATACAATAATTTAATAATTGCAATTTATTCTAATCATCATATGAAAATCTTATATAGTACAAATAATCTAATTATTACTATTATTTTTAACAATCATTTTTTCTATGGGAAAATCCTATATAATACAATTGGCTGAAAGTCGAAGTCAGATTATACATAAATAATACATTACATAAATAAGAAAAAAGGATTGATTGACTCGAAGTCGGAGTCGGAGTCGGAGTCGGAGTCGGATGTCGGATTATTTTATGAGATCCGACTCCGACCCTCCTCCAACTCGGAGTCAGATTTTTTAAACGGAGTCGGAGTCGAATTACTTTTTTGTCGGAGTCAACTCGGATTTTTTTCCTTCGGATCAGAGCGGACTAGGGTCGGATTCGGACTGGATTGCCATCCCTAATTGAGTTGTCGTGTTCTACTTTTCATGTGTCACGTGTTTGTTCTCATAGGGTCTTGGAGGAAAGGGAAAGTGAAGAGCTTTGCCTTTACAATTAGGCAACTGGGGAAACTTTCCATGGATATAAATACACTTTGCAACTAGCCAAGATCTCTTGTAAATTTATAGAGAGCCTCCACGTTCTATAAGTATGAGACAAATATTTCCTTATATATCTAATATATCTTCTCGGGATAATATTAACCCTTTGTATAGTCTTCAATATAGGAGGGAAAGGAAGCGGAAGGGGAGAGGAGGGGAGTCCATTCCTGGTATGGGGAGTCTATTCCTGATATATTTGGGTGTACCATGCTCATATTACACCCAAGGGCAGTTTTGTAATAAATTCTTGAAATGAGTAAAATTTTACTCATTTTAATCACTTGTTTCTCTCCCTTCTTTACTCTTCTTCTTATATTATTTCTTCTACTTCCATTTTCTATTTCCTCCATTGTTTCTCTTACCTCTAATCACTCCTCCATTGATTCTAACCTCCGAATTATTTTCCCCTCAATCGTATCTGACCTCTAAAATATACATCCTTAATTGAAATCAATGAATATCAAAAATTAATATTTGAGCTTTGAATTTCATTAATGGCAGAATTAATTTTAGAATTGAAAATTCAAACTAGAGTGTCCAATATTCTTCAATGGTGGAATTAGTGATCGATAATGCAAAAGATGATTTGGTAACCATAGTTTAAGTTTCTCTTGCTTCCATTGTTTCTCTTACTCCAATTTTTTTCTCTCTTCCATTGTTTCTCACCTCCAATCGTGGTCAACTATATTGATGGACAATAAAATATGATTTGCGAAAGTTGGGCTTTATCAACGTCAAAAACAAAAATTGAAGATTCAAAGTTCAACAATAGTGGACTTAGTTTCACATTTGAAATCAATACGACAGTTGCAAAATGAGCAACTTGTGCTCATTTGAGAAAATCAGAGAAAAATGTTTGTTCATTTTGGGTAAAAGTGTTTCCTCAATTTTCTTGAATGAATAGAAATCTTTGGTCATTTGAGGAAGTCTGTTCATTTTGGCAAATGAGATAAGTGAATAGAAGTAAGTAGAATTTTTCTCATTTAGAATATATCACATGAGCAATGAGCAAAAAGTAATCTTGGTGTACCATGAGCAATGAAGTTGTATTGGATTCTTGGGTAAGTTCACACAATCCGTTTTAGAGGTCACGTGTTCAATACTTACATTTACATAATGCTAAAATTTTAAATTGAGGGGTTGACATGAATATGGAGTATTTGCATTGGAGATTTAGAGAAGAATGTCACGTGGCATATAGACTTTCGTAGGAACGTTTTTTCATATATTAGTGTAGATAGATTGCAAAAATTAAAAATAAGCTTGCTATGATAAGAGGTTTTAGATGTGTCGTTAAAGCACCAATGATCAATTTTCAAACTGTATTTATAACTTCAAACAAAAAATTATTGAGAAAGTAAAGGCAAGTTAAGTTTTGATCCACAAGGAAATTGTGATTAATTAAAGTCTAAACAAGCTGAAATTGCCTAATTGAAAGGTAGTTAGGGTTTTGAAATGGTTTACTAACAAACTACAAAATAAACTATGACTTAATGAAACAAGAAAATAAATGATGGGTATAAAATATCAATGAGAAAACACTAGGGTCAAGGCTACTAACATGAATCAAACAGAAAGAATGGTTATCAATGCAATTGCGGGTTCAAAAGCTATAATTATGCAAGGTTTAACTCTCCTATAAAATAATTAAGTTCTCTCTCGAATGAGCATAATATTAATCGTTTAATCACCCAATTAAATCCTATCTTGAGTGGTGTTTAGTTAATTAAATAGGAGATTAAATAAACACGAAAAATCACTAATAGCAGGATTCTCTTATTTTCTATCCAATATCTTGGCTTAGAAATTAAGTTGATTTATGGGGATAAGGTTTTGGTTCAACATTCGATTAAGAATGCTTGTAACCAATATAACAAAGTAAACATGTGATAAATATATATCTTAATGCCTCAAAATACTAAAATCAATGCATAATCTTCATCAAATCAGTACAATTACATTAACAACCAAAGAAAAACCCTAATTCATACTTCCACCTAGATACGAAAAAGAAAACTACTCACTAATCATGGGATTCATATAAGAATATGAAAATTATAACTATAGGGCTAAAAATGATTAATTAAATGTTAAGGGAAGAAAAAGTAATAATTGTGGAACTATAAAGTATAAATCTATCTATGAATAAAGAAAGAACATTAAGAAGAAGAATGAAAACTGAAAGTTGCAATCTTGAATTAATCAAAATATCTTAAAAATGGAGAACTTAATAACCTTTAATCTCAAAATCTCAAGAACTAAAATAAGGCAATGTATTTTTCTCTCTAGCATAAATCCTAATAAACATTCTAAGTGTAATGACAAAACATAATCTGAAATATATCTAACTAGAGTTTTAGTTGACATGAGGCATCATAAAATAATTATGAAATATGATAGGTGCAGGTGCACCTATTCTTCAATCTTTCCGTCATTTGGCTTCCGCAAAGCGGTGCGGGAGCACCTCAGAATATGGTGCGGGCGTGCCATAGCAACAGTGGCGGAGCTTATATGGGGCACAAGGGGTCACATGACCCCTTGAATTAATTTATTTTTTTTAAACTAATTTTCGTAAAAAAAAAAACCAAAAATTCAGCGCCAGGCGCAAGCAAGCAACGTTAACCGCTAGAAAAGAGGAAACTTTGGTTCCTGTACTCCTGTACTCTTGTCTGCCACTTGCAGGCTTAGTTTTAACTTTATTAATGAGAGTGGGTCCCAACTCCAAATTCCTATCAGATTTTCAATTAAATCAGCCTAAAAAATTAAAAATAATCTTGGGTATACCATGAGCAATGAAGTTGTACAGGATTCTTGGGTAAGTTCACACAATCGGTTTTAGAGGTCACGTGTTCAATACTTACATTTACATAATGCTAAAATTTTAAATTGAGGGGGTTGACATGAATATGGAATATTTGCATTAGAGATTTAGAGAAGAATGTCACGTGGCAGCACATAGACTTTCGTAGGAACTTTTTTCATATATTAGTGTAGATAGATTGCAAAAATTAAAAATAAGGAAAATTGCTATGATAAGAGGTTTTAGGTGTGTCGTTAAAGCATCAATGATCAATTTTCAAACTGTATTTATAACTTCAAACAAAAAATTATTGAGAAAGTAAAGGCAAGTTAAGGTTTGATCCACAAGGAAATTGGAATTAATTAAAGTCTAAACAAGCTGAAATTGCCTAATTGAAAGGTAGTTAGGGTTTTGAAATGGTTTACTAACAAACTACAAAATAAACTAAGACTTAATTAAACAAGAAAATAAATGGTGGGTATAAAATATCAATGAGAAAACACTAGGGTTAAGGCTACTAACATGAATCAAACGAAAAGAATGGTTATCAATGCAATTGCGGGTTCAAAAGCTACAATTATGCAAGGTTTAACTCTCCTCTAAAATAATTAAGTCCTCTCTCGAATGAGCATAAGATTAATAGCTTAATCACCCAACTAAATCCTATCTCGAATGGTGTTTAGTTAATTAAATAGGAGATTAAATAAGCACGGAAAATCACTAATAGCAGGATCCCCTTATTTTCTATCCAATATCTTGGTTTAGAAATTAAGTTGATTCATGGGGATAAGGTTTTGGTTCAACATTCGATTAAGAATGTTTGTAACCAAAATATCAAAGTAAACATGTGTAAATATATATATCTTAATGCCTCAAAAAACCAAATTAATGCATAATCTTCATTAAATCAGTACAAGTACATTAACAACCAAAGAAAAACCTTAATTCATACTTTCACCTAAATGCGAAAAATAAAACTACTCACTAATCATGGGATTCATAAGAATAATATGAAATTTATGACTATAGGGCTAAACATGATTAATGAAATGTTAAGGGAAGAAAAAGTAATATTTGTGAAACTATAAAGTATAAATCTATTTACGAATAAAGAAAGAACATTAAGAAGAAGAATGAAAACTGAAAGTTGCAATCTTGCATTAATCAAAGTATCTTAAAAATGGAGAACTCAATAACCTTTAATCTCAAAATCTCAAGAACTAAAATAAGGCAATGTATTTTTCTCTCTAGCATAAATCCTAATAAACTCTCTAAGTGTAATAACAAAACATAATCCGAAATATATCTAACTAGAGTTTTAGCTGACATGAGGCCTCACAAAATAATTCTAAAACATGATAGGTGCATGTGCACCTAATGAATATGCAATCAATTCATTTCTCACCAAAGGCTCTCCTTTTAGGTTTCAGTAGCCTTACAATAGCCCTACAACCCCAAACCCGAAGGTAATTGAGATTAGGCCTCCTACCAAACCAAAGTTCATATGGGGTAACCTTGTTCCTTTTATTTGGAACCCTATTCAAAATATAGCAAGTCGTTAGCATGGCTTCACCCCAAAACCCGTTACTTAAAGAACCCGGGTTAGATAACATGGAATTGACCATTTCCTTTAAGGTCCTATTTTTCCGTACCGCAATCCCATTTTGTTGTGGTGAGTACGGAGCGGTAGTTTCATGAATGACTCCAATTGATGAAAAATAAGTTGGATCATAATATTCCCCACCCTTATCAGTCCGAAATCGCTTAAGCAATAAATTAGATTGTAATTCGACTTCGGTCTTATAAATCTTAAACTTATCAAGCGCCTCATCTTTAGAAAACAACAGGTACACATAACAAAATCGAGAAAAATCATCAATGAATGTTATTAAATACTTCTTATTTCCCAAAAATGGTGTGCTATGAAAATCGCACATATCACTATGCACCAATTCTAGCTTGTTTGATTGCCTTTGAACACTACGAAAAGGATTTCTTGTAATTTTGTTTAACATGCATGTTTTACACTTCTCTACATTCATGTCAACTTTAGGAATTAAACCTTCTTTAGACATATCATATAGTCTATGATAATTAACATGACATAAACGATTGTGCCATAGAGAAGAAACATCCACCATGTAAATAGAATTCACACTTTTATAATCAATTGAAAGTTTAAACATATTATTACAAAAGTATCCTTGTCCTACAAATACACCACCCTTACTTAAAATAAACTTATCGGCCTCAAACACCATTTTGAAGCCGTACTTGTTTAGTAAGCCTCCGAACATCAAGTTTTTCCTAACTACGGGTACATACACAACTTCTCTCAAAGTCAAAGTCTTCCCGGAAGTGAGGAGCCAACTCCACTTGGCCTACGCCTTTTGCCTTTACCATGGAGTCATTTCTTGTTATTTGAGTACAAACACT
Organism: Beta vulgaris subsp. vulgaris; assembly: GCF_026745355.1. NCBI lineage: Eukaryota > Viridiplantae > Streptophyta > Magnoliopsida > Caryophyllales > Amaranthaceae > Beta > Beta vulgaris. The sequence continues at coordinate 11,517,093 of NC_079208.1, forward strand.
TAAGCAACTACAGGGGGGGGGGGTGAATTGTAGTTGGGGAGATTTTCTAACTTTTTGCCGAAATAAAAGAATGTTTATCTAAGAAAGAGATAAATGCATAAACTAGAAAGAAATAAGAAAACGTGAATTTTTACATGGCAAACTTCCTAGGGCCAATAGGAAGAAAAACCTTGACCACTAGGGATTTTGACTCAATTTTCTCTAATAAATTTAGGCCAAAGGACTCTCTTTTGTACAACCTAAACTCGGACCTACTCTGTTCCTCTAGAACCTGGTTCCCTATCAACTTGTTCCCCCTAAACAATTGACTTTCTCTCTTGACTTCACTCGAAGTCTTTTCTCTTTCTCTCTTTTCTCTCGAAACGATTACAGATTTTGATTCACTCAACTCAATCTCTAATACACTGAGTAATAATGAAAGAAGAGTAAAACCGAATATACTTTCACAAAAATATTACATTAAAAATTCTGAAGCATACATTCTAAGATCGTTACACAAAATTATTTGTAGAAGACAATCTTTCCCATGATCTTCTCCACGAACATAGTGGAGCTGATTTTCAGCCTTACTCCTTCCACGATCTAGCCGTTGCAATCCGTTGGAAGTTATGCGGTTGATTTCCACACCTTCCGCCATTATCACACGCGCATCCATTATCCCACGCCTCAGAAGTAGGTGGGTGGTTGTGGTTCCTAAAATCTAGGAACTACTTCACCTATCCTATTTAGGCGCTGTTAGTTGGTGCCTTTGAAGGCTACTTATCACGTATCATTTTGAAATAGCTGCGCACAAACTAACTTCAAAGAATATTAAGGAATCACATAATTTCACAATATATACGTCCATAATATAAACTGTTTATAACAAACACAAATAAGGTTTATAACATAATTTTTGATTAACCTCCTAATCAGTTCTCTATAAGTTATTAAACATAATATTTGTGATATCTAAGAGATAATAATACCTAAAAGAAACTAACAAATCTAGATTAGAAAATAAACAAAACAAAGACGACTAAATTTAATAACATAAAATTAAACTAATAACACACGAACAAAACGAAACTAATTTTACCAAAGTTAATTATTTGTCATTATCAAAATAGTGAAACAACATTTCCCATGTACAAGACCGTCCATCATCCAAAGCTTGATAAGTTTCGAAAAAGTGACGATCTTTACACACATGCCTTGATGCCCCAGAGTCCACCCACCAAGAATTAGGGATGGCAATGGGTCCTGGACTCGACCCAAACCAAACCCGCTAGGACCTGACCCATTTATAAGGTCTGGGTCCAGAAATTTTAGACCCAATGGGTCCGGGTCGGGTCTGGGTCCCGAAGAGCATGTGTCGGGTCTGGGTCCGGGTCCACATATGGTAGACCCGCCCCACGGACCCATTTACATATTAGATTTTTTTTTTTTTTTTTTACCTAAACTCTAAAATTTTATGAGTTGTGATTTTGTGAACTCATTAGTGTTGTAACTCCACAAAGACATGTAACTTTATAAGTTGTAACATTTTAATATTTATGAGTTAATTCTTAAAATTTTATTTAGAGAATGTTTTAACCATGGATACAAGAACCTATATATATTAGGGCGAAATTTTTTAATTACATATATTAAAAAATGTGATGAAAACTTAAAACTAAGAAGGACCCATTTAGGACCCAATAAGGACCCATGGACCCGCTAGACCCAACAAATCTGGGTCTGGGTCTGAAAAATCTAGACCCAATGGATCTAGGGCGGATCTGGGTCTGGGTCCAGGTGGACCCGACCCAGACCCGACCCAGACCCGACCCATTGTCATCCCTACCAAGAATCATCATCCTGCACCACATTGATTTCAGAAATCATTGCAATAAAATTCCTTTCTTCATTTAAAGAAACATCATGTGCAAACGGACCTTGATGAGGATCAACCTTAAGATGATCCTTGTTCTTCTTAGGCAAAGAGGGACAATTCCTCTTCATGTGAGAACCACCACACCCCCCACAAGACATGGTCTTGCCTTTTTTCTTATCATTCTCGGGGTGATTTTTGTTGGACTTCCATGGGGGTTTCTTGGACTTTTTAGTCCAACTTGATTGTCCTTCTTCCATCATGTTGATAGAAGAAACGGGACCATTTTTAGGGTCCTTAGAGACATCTTGAGACCGGATGCCCTCCTCAATTCGGAGATGGGCACCCAAATCTACCAAGGACATAGTCTCCTTCTTATGTTTCAAAGAATTCCTAGTGTCCTTCCAAGATGGGGGTAATTTGTCAATGATGGATGCAACCGAGAATGATTCATCCATCACCATACCTTGTTGTCTAATTTGGTTCAACATATGTTGAACCTCATGAAATTGCTCCATGACGGAACGACCATCAATCATTTTGTAAGAATTAAAATTGCTAACTAAAAATTTCTTACTTGATGCGTCCTCCGCGACGTACTTTGCCTCAAGAGCGCCCCAAAGTTCTTTGGCGCTCTCCACGTATTGGTAAATATCGAACAAGGTGTCCGACATGGCGTTCAAGATATGGCCTCGGCAAATGTAATCATCATTTTCCCACTTTGTTCTTGCACGCGTTTCCTCCGGGGTTTCGGTTTTCCCCTCTTCCGGCAATGGTGGCATGGGGGTGCTAAGAACATACACCACATTCAATGTGGTCAATAGAAAATGTATCTTCTTTTGCCAACGACGATATCCAATCCCTTCAAACTTATCCAATTTCTGGAAATTTGTAGTTATTTCTTTCAAGGAAGCCATCACTCAAAGGTTTAAAATTCTTGTAGATTGTTATATGTCTAAGTAGTATGAGTATCTTGTGGGAAACCGGATGGTACTTCCAAGCACGTAATGATACACTTTCCTACAAGAATTTTACCGACCCACTATGATCAACAAGGTTCACGGTAAACTCCTGTGAGATACAAAGAAGATTCAATGAAGTTTGGTTGATGACAAACTACATTCACTACAATGTGTTTGAAGGATGTGTTTTACTTTGAACAAGGAGAGAAATCTAGAAATGAATCTCCTTAGGCAAGTTTGTGAATGAATCTAACCACTTTCAATATGTGACATCTTCATATATATACCTTAGAAGATTTACAGAAGAAAAGACTGAAAGCACGCAACCATTTAGACGAAAAGACAAGCACCAATTCGCAAAACGAATCAGTTCGTCAAACAAACGGACGAACCGGAGCTAGCGCTCTTCTTTGGAGCTGGCGCTCCTCAGTGGAGCGGGCGCTCCAAGGAGGAGCGAGCACTCCTCAGCCTGCGGGTTGGAGTTTGCTCGCAATTCCAAATCCCTGCCGGATTTGTGCGGACGCTCTACTTGGAGTGAGCGCTCTACAACGCCTTTTCGTGATTTCCTTCTAACTAACTACGTTTCATTACGCCACAACATCGAAACGCAAACATCACATATTAACAACGAACACATTTAATTATAAATGTTCTAACAAACTTAAAGTGTATAACTTCTTACTATTAAAGATATAACTATATATGTTCTATATTATATTCGATAAAATTCAATGTTTTGTTTTTCAAACAACTCTCTTTCAATTGAATTTTATTTTGTTTATTTCCTTTTTTTGTCTTGATGATCAAACCCAATCAAATCTTACGTTATTCCTGCATCAAATGGATGTATCAGGATTCATGTATAGTCTAGTTCATTGAACATGTATGTCAAGGCAATTCAAACACGTGAAACGAAACACTCCCCCTCCCCCCCCCCCCCCGGGATTTTGGCAATCTAAACAACAGTGAAGATATGCTAAACATTTCCAATTTTGTTTCTGATTGCATTAATGTGCTAGCTACAGCTACACCTACACATAACCTCCTGCAGGAATAGGAGCTAACCCAACCATGCATACCGACCACAAATAATTCCAAACTTCGAACATGGTTAAAACAACAAAAAGAAGGAACCAAAAAGTTAGATATACTATTCATGTCCAATTTTAATTATATGATATCATGTATCATTACGTGGCATTATAGTAACCACAAAAGCAATGATGCATTCAAGAACTGTAATAATTGGAGTCTTAGAGTAATCATGATTGTGATTGATTAATGAAATCCTTAATTTAGCAAAAGTCTATTTTAAGAGTTTTATGTTGAATAAAAGTGAGTTTAGTAGTAATGGTGAGCCCACAAAAAACGTGGCTGATAATGAGTGGTTTGGTTAGGAAGAATCAAAAGTAGAAAGGTGGTCTAAGTTGGCTTTGGCCGGTGAGGTGATGCTGTGGTGCGTAGTGATTGGGGCGGTGCCTCACAAACCTCATGTGATTAGGACAGCCGCATTTTCTCTATTGACGTTTATCCAACCACAAAACCAAAACCAAAACCCTTAACCAAACCCTACATCAATCTCGAAAATTGCAGAGTGTCAATCAAACCAAAAAGTAGTCGCGAAAATTCCGATGCTAAAAAATAGTGTTCATGCTACTAAAACTAATGTTCGTGTAACTAAAAATAGTGTCCATGCAACTAACAAATAGTGTTCATGAAATATAAATTGTTTTATTCCTCTTTATCTGCTAGATGTTTGCAAATATCTAGCAAAAAGAGGTTTATCATTCCTCACATCAAGAATACAAAAACTATGCAAAATATATTATACCCTCTCCATTTTACCATGTGTAAAGAGAAGTATATATATAATTACATTTTAATGAAAATCTTTTTATGGTGAGAACCGTGAGAACAACTAAAATTAATGAAATTCAATAAATAACGATCTTTAGATTAAAATATCCTAGGGTTGATATTTATTCTCATATAACTAGCTATTATCACATAATTATGGTATTCTCACATGAGCCCAAATCTATATATTAAGATTATATATATATAGGTTTAAGTTCATATGAGAACCACCCTTATGGTGAGAACCTTGAGAATCACTCATTTTTCCTCATTTTACGAAGATTTTGATCATTTCATAATAATTTTACTCATTTTTTGTTTTACTTATATTATGGTTTTGCTCATTTTACATTTTGCTCATTTTACTTTTTTTTCTCATTGAATTTTTTTATGCTCATTTTACGTTTTTCTTCATTTACATTTTTGTTCATTTTACGTTTTTGATAACTTAATGTTTTCTACACATTTTATGTTTATGCTCGTTTGTTACATTTTTTTTTGCTCATTTTACGAAATTTTTGCTCATTTTAAGTGGTTCTCACCATATATATATATATATATATATATATATAATATATATATATATATATATATAAGGATTATTTTCCTTAATATTCCTGAACTTCATTGTGAAATATTTTAGATTTAGCGTTACTAAAAGGAGAAAAAGATCAATAGAAATTCAAATAGTCTTTGTAGTAGACCTGGGTGTACCATGCTCATGGTACACCCAAGGCTATTTTCAGCAAATGAGCAAAATGAGCAAATGAGTAAAATGAGCAAATGAGCAAATGAGCAAACATTTCTACTCATTTAAGAAAATGAGCACACTTTTACCCAAACGAGCAAACTTTGTCATTTGCTCATCATCTTCTTCCTCAATTTCAGATCTGGAAATTTCTTTTTTTTTTTCGCGAATTTTTCATCTCCATTGTTGTGTTTGGAAGGAAGGAGGAGAGAGAGAACTATTGAAACAACAACAACATAACAACAACAGATCAATTGAACAAATGAACAACAATGAACAAAACAACAAGAACAACACAAATGAACAATGAGAAATCGAACAAAGCGACGAATTTCAAGTCGTTTCTTTTTGTTTCGCGAATTTCAGATCTGTCGACTTTCAGATCGTGGAATTTCAGTCGCATCATCATCATCATCTCGCGAATTTCAGATCGTGGAAGATTTGATTTCTATGTTTCCGACGAGAAAAAAAAGAGAGAAAGAATTGAGAAAAATGAGCCCTGAAACAACGATGACGACAAAAATGATGAAGACTTGAACGGTCACCGCCGTCGTCGCACACCCCGTCAGAAATGAGCAGCGGCAGGCCCGACAGCATCGCCGGAAAAAATGGCAGTGAAAGCACAGGAGAGAGAGAGTACGCAGAATTACAAACGTGCCCCTGAAGTTGTAATTTATTACAAAAATACCTGGGTGTACCATGCTCATGGTAGTGTACCATGAGTGCTCTCGTGAGTTACTTGTCAATTTTTTTAAATAATTACTTTTCTACAAAAAAAATACTACGTTTTGTCTTCTAAAGCTATTGCAAAATCAAATATCATTATATTAGTAATTTTGTAAACGTTTTTCAATACATCACCGTGTTGCTAAAAGCTAACTTAAAATATTACTTTACCTATCGTCATTTATCATCTTTACTAAAATTTAGACTGTTTAACTTGTTCACACTTCGAAACACTACTTGAAAAAATTATTGTTAAGCACGCTGTAAGAAATTGAAATTAATGTGATCCACAACTTGATATGCTATTTATAAATGTGTAAGGAACTAACAAGCTAAATTAGGGGTTCAAAGATCTAACATCATCATAAGTAGTTGACTTTGCTGCAAGATTCGAAATTTATTCCGCAAGATAATACTAATAAATTATAGAAACAAAACCATTTCTAAGCTATTCTTCTCTACTCCTAACGAATTACAACCACCAAATATACACCAAAATAATATAATAGAAAGTCATGCAAAATCCAATTTCAAACACATTTAGTGGTTGCATGGCCGTGTCATATCATATCCCTAACTTTCCTCCGCAAAATACACAAACAGGAGTAACGTATATAAATTATTGGCATTCCTAATTAGTTGTGCAGAACTAATTATAGCTCAGCGAATTTAAAATCATGTGGTTGTTGCGTACAATTTGAAGAATTGAATAGCTCAAATTCGAAAATTCGATCACATGATAAGAGGTGAATTAAGGTATAGATGTTAGCTCAATATGAAATGAATGGATACGGTGAAGTTGTTATAAATCAATTATTGCACATCGACTGTACTCATACCGAATTATTTTTAATTAGCTAGTTATAAGTTATAAACCCGAGTAATACTCCAAATTATATTGTCTCATATAAAGGTTTAGCTGGTAAATCATAGAAGTAGTACATAAAATTTTATCCATCATGTGTCAAATGGTTGATGAGGGAAAATCGGCACCAAATAAATTCAAAGCCGAAAAGCAAGTTTTTGATGAATGACAAAAAAATGTCGGAAGAATTTACTTACCACTTACCCAATAAGAAAAGAGACGATAGATGAATCTAGAGGCATATGGGCACAGATAAAGTATAAGAAGATGAAGTTCATAGAGGAGAAACTATCTTCATTGTATTTCATAGAGAGAAAAGGAAAGAATACAGAAGAGAAAGAATAGAATGTGAAGCTATATTGTTTCTTCTCTTAACAGCTGGTATTTATAGTAACCAAAGCTGTAACTAACTGTAACTAACTTTACAATTAGTAAGCTGACTAGGATTATTACATCAACTTTATTATATATAACTTATACTCCCCCTTCAAGCTGGACTTGGGAGACAAGACCAAGCTTGGAACATATAGAAAAATGTTGTGGAGAAGGTAAAGCCTTGGTAAGAATATCTGCAAGTTGCTGAGTGCTTGAAACATGAGAAGTAGTGATAAAGCCTGCAGCAACTTGTTCTCTTACATAGTGCATGTCTCTCTTGAGATGTTTTGTTTTCTCGTGAAACATTGGATTGTGAGCTAAGTGTTCTGCTGAAGTGTTGTCACAATACAAAGAGATAGGAAGAGATACTGGAACATGTAAGTCTTCTAGCAAACCATGAACCCACACAAGTTCACTTGCTGCACTGGACATGCTTCTATATTCTGCTTCTGTAGAAGACTTACTCACTGTGGATTGTTTCTTGGTCTTCCAAGACACCAAGTTAGACCCAATAAACACTGCATATGCACTAAGTGATCTAGAACTGAACTGACAGCCTCCCCAATCAGCATCACTATATGCATGAATATTAAGATCAGACACTGTGTGGTAGTATAAGCCAAAATCCAGTGTACCTTTAAGATATTTGATGACATGTAGAGCAGCTCTTAAGTGAGGAGCACGTGGACTATGCATAAACTGGCTCAAGTGTTGGACAGCATAAGACAAATCAGGTCTAGTCAGGCCAAGATAAAGTAATCTTCCTACTAGACGTCTGTACACATTAGGCTCAGCTAGAAGATCTCCTGAGTCAGTGGATAACTTCAAACCAGAAGAGAGAGGAGCATTTACAGGAGTACAATCTTCCATTCCAGTGTCTGCAAGTATGTCCTTAATATATTTCTTTTGAGAAAGAAATGTACCAGCAGTAGATCTGTTAATCTCAATGCCAAGAAAGTAATTTAGCTCACCTAAATCTTTAATGGTGAAAGCTAAATCAAGAGCCTTTTTAACCACATGAATCTGATCAAGAGAAGTGCCTGTGACCAACATATCATCCACATAGACTAACACTATCAAGAATTCCCCATCTTTTGTTCTAGTAAAGAGTGAATAATCTTGTGTAGATTGCTGAAAACCAAGAGACATCAAGAATTTTGTTAATTCCTTATTCCATTGTCTGGAAGCCTGCCTTAAGCCATATAATGACTTCTTTAACTTGCATACTTCTCCATGTTTAGCCTTAGAGTAACCAGCAGGTGGTAGCATATATACCTCTTCATCAATAAATCCATGTAAAAACGCATTGTTTACATCAAGTTGACACATATGCCATTGATGTATAGTGGCCAAAGCAATCACAACTCTTACTGTGGCCATCTTAGCAACAGGAGAGAAAGTCTGAGTGAAATCCTGTCCTTCAACCTGTTGATAACCAATAGCTACCAACCTAGCCTTATATCTCTCCACTGTGCCATCAGGATGTAGCTTAGTTTTGTACACCCATTTAGATCCTATGGCTTTCTTCCCTTCAGGTAGTTTGGTTAACTCCCATGTTTCATTCTGCTCTAAAGCTTGTAGTTCTTTATTCATTGCCTGAATCCAATTAGGATCCTTCTTGGCTTGATTATAATATTTTGGTTCAACAATTGCACATGAATTGACAGCAAATGATTGAGATTCAGAATCAGAAAGAGATTGAATATTAGTTTTGTGAGGCACATAAGTATTCACAAAATCAGAGAATTTTGTAGAAGGTATAATTGTCCTTTGACTGTGTCTTACAACTGGAACAGTAATAGAAGAAATATGAGTGGTAGAAGAATTAGTAGAAGAAGAATCTGCACTGGTAGGGGAATCAGAATGTATGGGAGATGAATGAGAATTATTATGAGAGTGAACAGTAGGAGAAGAAGTATTAGGAGTAACAGAAGTAGAAGTAGAAGGAGAAATAGAAGGAGAATATGGAGTGAATGTGTGTAAAGATGAGTTATCTTGTCCAAAAGGAATAAGATCAGGCTTATAAGTCTGTTGTACAGAGGCATCAAGATGAAATGGGAATGATTGTTCAAAGAAAATCACATCTCTAGAGATTAAAGTAGAATGAGTATCAAGATCATATAGTTTATATGCTTTTTGTCCATAAGGATAGCCTATGAAAATACACTTTCTGGCTTTAGAATCAAACTTATCCTTGTGAACCATTCTGTTATATGCAAAACATAAGCAACCAAAACTTCTTAACCCATCATATTTAGGAAGTGTGCCAAACATGATTTCAAAAGGTGTTTTCCAAGATAACAGTTTAACAGGTAATTTGTTTATGAGGTAGGTTGCTGTCAAAATACACTCTCCCCAGAACTTCTTGGGTAGTTTAGCCTGAAATCTTAAAGCTCTAGACACCTCCAGTAAGTGTCTATGTTTCCTCTCAACACGACCATTCTGTTGAGGAACATAAGGGGCACTTTTCTGCATTATAATACCTCTGTCAAGAAACATATTTATACATTCTGTTTTCACAATTTCAGTACCATTGTCTGATCTCACCATCTTCACACACTTGTTAAACTGTGTATCCACCATATTCAAGAACCCAGCAATTGTTTTAGCCACTTGAAACTTATTATTCAACAAATAAGTCCATGTAACCCTACTGTGATCATCTAACACAGTCAAGAAATAACTTGCACCATTCAAAGCTTTAATTCTATAGGGCCCCCACAAATCAATGTGTATTAAATCAAAGCAATTAAGAGCTCTACTTGTACTAATAGGAAAAGGTAATTTGTGATGCTTGGAATTGAGACAAATAGAACAATTATATTCAGTCAAAGTACCACAATTACACTCAGGTATGTACTTCATTTTAGACAAGGAGACATGTCCTAATCTGTTGTGCCATAACTCCAACTTATCTACACCAACTGCCTTACTACTATGACCACCAACAGCAGTTTTATTTGGCAACTTATTTGTATTAACATCAACTGTGTGACAAGCTGAGTTCATACTACCTGTACTGGAACCAGTAGCAGTAGGATTCCCATGACTGAAGTAGTAATACAAGCCACCTTGCTTCTTACCAATGCCAAGCACCTGAAGACTATATTGGTCCTGAAAACAGCATGAATCCTTGGTAAACTGAACCAAGATACCAGCCTTATCTACCAATCTACCAACAGATAATAAGTTGTGTCTGAAACCATTCACTAACAACACATCATGAATGACCATATTTGCACCCAGTTCAACACTACCAATCATTTGTACACATTTGAATGTACCATCAGGCAATCCCACTCTAATTTCTTTATCTAACTTTCTTTTATTAAAAAGAAATTTTTCATCACAAACCATATGGTCACATGCACCAGAATCTACTATCCAGACACAAGTAAAAGTATGTGTGAGTGTATTACCTGCAAAGCTAGCAAATGAGTTATTGCTAGTAGAAGGCTGTTTTCCTTTCATAGCACGCATCACTTCTTGACATATAGAGTTCATCATCTCCTGATTAAGTTGTCCTCCATGACATTCAGAATTGTCAGTATTTATAGTGTGATCAAAATCAAGTGGTGAATCAAGCATGCCACTATCTGAAGAAATGTTGACATTAGCTGCAAACTTCTTGCCACCATAGCTGTTGCCAGTAGCCAAACCATGACCATTACTAGCTGACTTGGATGTTTTTATAGCACTGTACCACTCTGGATATCCTATCAGCTTAAAACATTGGTCTATGGTATGACCTTTGTTTTTACAATGATCACATTTCTTGTCTTGTTTTTCCTTTTTCCAATCTCTCTTCACCTGAGACTTCTGTATACCACCATTATAACCTCCTGATGAAAATCTCTGAGCAGCCATTGCACTACTCTCAGTGATATCCATAACTCCAGAAATTTCTCTTTGTTTCTCAATTTGCTGAGCAATTGAGAATGCCTTATTGATAGTAGGTAAAGGTTCCATGGAAAGAATGTTAGTAATAGTGCTATCAAATCCACTATTCATACCTAACAAGAATTGCATCAATCTATCTTCAGCCTCAAGATCTGTTAATTTCTTGAGAAACTGACAAGTACATTTGTGTAATGCACCACATTCACACACAGGAAATGACCTCAAAGCCTGAAGTTCATCCCACAATTTCTTGATTTTGCCATAATAAGCAACAATCGTCATGTTTTCTTGTCTTAATCCATCAATTTCCTTCCTCAATTGATAAACAAGAGGTCCATTTGACTGACCAAATCTTTCACCTAACTCTCTCCATAAATCAGCAGAAGTTGAGATATAGGCAAAATCATCAGCTATAGTTGGATTGATTGAACTCAAGATCCAACTCATGACCATATAGTCAGCCCTAGTCCACCTAGTATAATCTTTGTGTGTAATAACAGGCATAGGTAGTAAACCAGTTATGAAACCTTCTTTATTTTTAGCTATAAGTGCTCTCCTTACATTTCTACTCCATCGAGTAAAATTAACTCCATTAAAAGGAACTGAAACTAAAGATTGTGTAGGATTATCTGAATTTGCAATAAAGAGAGGATCCAGATTACCTCCAATCATCATATTCACCATATTACCTTATTCACCGTGCTTTCATTAGACGCATTAGGAATTCTAATATCGTAGATTCCGCCATTGATACAGCTTCAAGAATCACCAAAATGTTGAATAAACTCAACAATTTAAAGAAATTTCTAGATTCAAGATCAAGAAATTACAATCAAGTAACTTCTGTTCATCAATTACAGTTGATTAAATCAGAAACAACTGTAATTATTCTATGAAACCTCAATCTCAACGCGAGATTTCCGCTCTGATACCATATAAGAAGATGAAGTTCATAGAGGAGAAACTATCTTCATTGTATTTCATAGAGAGAAAAGGAAAGAATACAGAAGAGAAAGAATAGAATGTGAAGCTATATTGTTTCTTCTCTTAACAGCTGGTATTTATAGTAACCAAAGCTGTAACTAACTGTAACTAACTTTACAATTAGTAAGCTGACTAGGATTATTACATCAACTTTATTATATATAACTTATATAAAGAAATTGTAGAATGAATATTGAATTTGACCGCAAAAGCATTCGTAAAACAGGGTAAATTTATTTTGTAACATGATCGAATAGGATGTATGATATTGAAAAATAGTTTAGTTTCATAGAAAATGGTTCATATAATAATAGTCACAACTCTTATTTACAAACTAATGCATTAAAATTAATATGTTGTAGTTCTGATAACATTTTTGGGAAATTATACGTGATTGCCTCTTAATTTGAGTTTTTCTATTTGGTGACAGGACAACGATTTATATCAAGTGACCTCCAAATTTATGTAAATACACATAGTGACTTTATTAATCTTATATTAAGCTAACCCATCACAACTACAACCACAATCCTACCACCATGACAAACACCCAAACACCATCCCAACAACCCAAAAAATATCACATTCGCTCCCTTTTCTCCACCACCCATATCTTTGAGGACTGAAGAAAGAAGATTAGTATTCTAAGAAACGAGGTCAAAAAAATGAAAGATTGAGCTTAGGGCCTGTTCTCCCCAACTTATTTTCAGTTCAGTTCAGTTCAACTCAGTTCAGTTCAGCTCCATTCTTTTATAACCATTTTGTTAAATATTATTATTATGTTGGTCTAATTTATTTTACTAATTACTCTTATTATTATTATTATTATTATTTAATTTTATATCTTTATTATTAACTATTATTATTATTATTATTATTATTATTATTATTATTATTATTATTATTATTATTATTATTATTATTTCTATATATTATTTTGTTTATTATAGCTTTACTCATTATTATTACTATTATTAGAAGGAACATGGTTTAGGTCAAAATCACAAATAAACTCACATTTTTAGCCCATAAACCAATCAAATCGCGTCAACACGGTTTATGATGTAATTTTGCGTGGTCCAACCCAATCATTATTTTTATTACTAAATATTATTATATTATTAAATCTAATTATTAAAATAGTAATATTAATTTACTTTTTATATATTATTGTTATTATATAATCATCATCAAGTATTAATATATTAATACAAATAATATAAAATAATAATTATTAATTATCATTGTTATCATTAATTATTATTATTAATAATAATTTATGTTTATTAATATAATTTTTTCATAACTATCATTTAAAAGTATCCAAAATACTTTTATTATTATTCATTATTATACTTATCATTCTAATTTTTATTTAATATTCATATTATTATTGTTTAAGTATTATTTATATATTTATTACATTCAATTTAATTCAATTCAATTTAGTTCAACTGTTTTATGTCGAATAGAACATGCCCTTAGTAATTCAAATATCAACGTATTGCAATATGAGCTTATTCGATTTACGAGATGGATTATAAAATTCATAGAAGCCAAAGAATGAAGAAGAACTCAGGCTTGAAGTCAATCACATAAGATTTGGAGGCAGCAAAAAAATAGTTGCAGGTTACATTTAAAAAAAAAAAAACTCAGTGCTAGTAGTGTTATGTACTGTTGGCGCTATATGATGTCAAATTCATTAATGAATGGTATAGTAATGGTGAATGCAAATAGGAGAGAGAAAGAGTTATATCTAATTAGTTAGCCATCAATTATTGGAATAAGGTTATTAGATAGAATTTGTCAAAATTAAAAGTCACTTTGTATAATATTTTTTTTGTCCTGTCAACAACAAGAACAACAACTAAGCCTTATTCCCAAGGTGATTGGGGTCGGCTAACATGAATCGTCAACTGGAATCGTGACCAGAGGAGATGGCATCGTCAACAGTGATAAAATTTATTTTATTTTATTTTTAAAACAAGGTTTACACCAAAAAGTGTTTAGAAAAGGTTTTCAGCAAAAGGTTTTAATACCAACACAATTGAGAAAAGCAAATAAATGCAGTAATCAGACCCCTTCCTCCACATAGATACTACCCCTCCATCCACTTCTATCCAACGTCATGCTCTCCTCAATCCCAAGTAACCTCATATCACTTTCAATTACCCTCAGCCAAGTCATCTTAGGTCTTCCCCTACCCTTTACAATTTGATTACTCCTCCACTCTTCAATTCTTCTCACCGGTGCATCTCCTGATCTCCTTTTCACATGACCAAACCATCTTAACCGATTCTCCCTCATCTTTTCTTCAATGGATGCAACTCCAACTTTTTCCCGGATCACTTCATTTCTTAATCGGTCCTTCCTTGTGTGGCCACACATCCACCGCAACATACGCATCTCCGCCACGTTCATCTTATGAACGTGGCATTGTTTCACCGCCCAACATTCGGTGCCATATAACAAAGCAGGCCTAATTGCAGTGCGGTAGAACTTTCCCTTCAATCTTTGGGGAATGCCGAACAAAGGAATCCGGTGGCACTTTTCCACTTTAACCAACCCGCGTTAATTCTATGCGCCACGTCTCCATCCAGTTCTCCATCCTTTTGGAGAATGGATCCTAGGTAACGGAAGACGTTCGATCCTTGAACCACTTTGCTATCCAAAGTGACCGCCCCGCCTCGCTGCTTGTAACCCCACTGAACTTGCACTCCATATACTCCGTCTTACTTCTGCTCAATCTAAAACCACGGGCTTCTAATGTATGCCTCCACAATTCCAACTTACTCTCAACACCTTCCTTTGTCTCATCAATCAACACAATATCATCCGCAAACATCATACACCATGGTATATCATCTTGAACTGACCTCGTTATTTCGTCCATGACTAGAGCAAAGAGAAAGGGACTAAGTGCAGAACCTTGATGCACTCCGATCGTAATAGGAAACTCTTCTGTCCTCCCCACCGTAGTCCGCACACTCGTAGTTGCCCCCTCATACATATCCTTGATGATATCTATATATTTCAGTGGAACACCTTTCCTTGCCAACGCCCACCAAAGTATTTCTCTTGGTACTCTATCATATGCCTTCTCCAAATCAATGAAAACCATATGTAGATCCTTCTTCCTATCACGGTAGTGTTCCATTGTTTGTCTTATGAGGTGGATGGCCTCTATAGTCGATCTTCCAGGCATAAATCCAAATTGGTTCTCCGATATCTTTACATGTTTCCTAAGTCTTTGCTCAATCACCCGTTCCCAGAGTTTCATAGTATGACTCATTAGTTTGATTCCTCGGTAGTTGGTACAATCTTGTACATCGCCTTTGTTCTTATACAAAGGAATCAAAGTACTCTTCCTCCACTCTAATGGCATTTTGTTGTGTCTCCAAATCATGTTGAAGAATGTTGTCAACCATTCGATTCCTCTCCCCCTAAACACCTCCAAACTTCTATAGGTATACCATCTGGCCCCGTAGCTTTCTTCAATCCCATCTTTTTTAATGCTGCAACAACTTCTCCCTTTTGAATCCTCCTCATAAACTCACGATTTAACATACTTGGCGGGATGTGTACATCCCCGATGGCTTGTGCTCTGTTCACCGTTGAACAAGGTATCAAAGTACGATCTCCATCTATCCTTTATCTCCTCATCCTCCACAAGCACTCTTTGGTCCACACCCTTGACGCATTTTACCTTTCTTATGTCTCTTGTCTTCCTGTCCCTCATACGCGCAATTCTATAAATGTCTTTTTCACCTTCTTTCGTATCCAATCTTGCATAAAGCTCTTTGTTTACCTGTGCTTTAGCTTCTCGTACTGCCTTCTTGGCTTCTTTTCTAGCCTCTTTGTACTTCTCATAATTCACATCGCTGCTATCTTTTCCCAAAAGTTTATAACTTTCTCGTTTGTTTTTTATCGCTTGTCTCACCGTCTCGTTCCACCAAGATGTGTCCTTACTTGGTGGTACAGTTCCTTTAGATTCTCCAAGGACCTCTTTCGCCACTTCCTTTATACTAAGTTCTATCTTTGTCCATGTCGAATCTACCTCCATTTTGTGTTACAAGACCAGATATCTTTACTAGCCATCTTAGCTAAGAAGTTCTCTTTGTGCTCCCCTTGGAGCTTCCACCACTTGATTCGCGGCTCCACATTGGGTTTTCGCTTTCTTAAAGACTCCCTACCCCGGAAATCAAGCACGACTAGTCTATGTTGGGTGGTTGCGCTCTCACCCGGTATCACCTTGCAGTTTGTATAACTCTTCCGCCAAGCATTCCTTACTAAAAAGAGGTCAATCTGACTCGTGTTACTTCCACTCCTATATGTCACAAGGTGAGATTCTCTTTTCTCAAACCAAGTGTTCATAATACTAAGACCATAGGCTAATGCGAATCCAAGATACCGTTCCAGCTTCATTTCTTCCCCATACCCAAAACCTCCATGAATGCTCTCAAAGCCAACTCGACTAGTGCCCACATGTCCGTTAAGATCCCCACCAATGATCAATTTTTCATTAATAGGCACTCGTTGCACAACCTCCTCCAAATCCTCCCAAAATTGTTGTTTAATAAATGCTTCCAATCCTACTTGCGGCGCATATGCGCTTATGATAGTCACCGCCTCGCTCCCTAATACTAGCCTGATACTCATAATGCGGTCATTCTTCCTCGAAACTTCCACTTTGTCCTGTCACCATATAGAAAAATTAAAAGTTAAAGGTCACCATGTAAAATTTACCGATATTTTTTCATATTATATTTATTGCGTTTATATTTTGAAAAGAATGAGTATTCACCTTTTGATATGCACGTATGGCTTCTTGTCAATCCATGATAAAATTTGATAATTACTTGCAACCAAGCATATAATTATAAAGTCACTAGCTTTTAGGTTCGGGTTATGCCGGATCATATTATAATTTTTATTTACTAATATATTACTTTGAAATTATAATACCAAATATTACTTGGTTTAGTATTTAAGACATTAATATTGTAACTTGAAGTCATGAGATCAAATCTTACCATGTATTTTCTAATTTTTTATTGTATGTGGTTTACATGAAATAAACACTGCAAAGGAATAACACTACATGACAACTCCTTGTTTAGGAATGCCGTTTTTTATATTAGTATAGATTTGTATCAATAAATTAAGGGGAGTAGAACAATCAAGTGAAACATTTCTAATTACATATCCCTATAATTGTTTTTATAACTAGGATTTTTTGTACGAAACTATCTTTAACTTTCAAGTTTTTGCGAGAAACAATCTCATAAAAAAATTGTTGTCTCAAATTATCTTACTTTTACCATTTTGTTGTTGACAGCTACCTTATGCCGGTTTTCGATCTTGACTTTTTTTTTCGATTTTTCAATGTCATGTTATATCACGTGATCTCTTCAAACCCTTTTTTAATTTTTTCCACCACAATTTCCCATTTTTCTATGTTCATGCAGCCACTCTCTCTCTCATATCTATGTGACACTTTGTACCACCAATCTACCATCAAATTCCTCTTCTACTTAAACTAAAATTGAAACAATCACCCTCCTCAATCACCCTCTCAATCTCCTCGAATCTCAAGCAATGTTCGCAAGGGTAATTTTTTTCTCTACAATTTTGCACTGAAAAAACAAAAGTCAACGTCGAAAACCGGCAAAAGGTAGCTGTCAACAACAAAATTGTTAAAGTAAGGTAGTTTGGGACAACATTTTTTTATAAGATATTTTCTTATTAAGGAAATATTGTGATATATTTTCCTATATTTGTAATTATCTTTTAGGAGTATTCTTGTATATCTTTCCTAGCGTGATTTTAGGAAAGTTTGGTGTTTTAGGGTTTTGTAAGCCTCGTATATATTGCTGTAAATTCTAGTTTAATGATATACAAAAATATATTCTCCTAAACGCATCTAGCCTTCTTGTTCTTAACATGGTATCAGCTTAACGTCGTTCTTGGGATGTGTTTGTTTTCCGCTGCATTTTTTTTCGTTTGCTCGTATGAGTGTGTCCTCCATGGCAGGGGATTCTGAAGCTGATCCAAAGCCTTCTGGTTCTCGCTATGAACCTTTCACCGAATATTATTTGCATCCCAATGAAGGTACGGGTGCGATGATCAGTCTTATTCTTCTTAAAGGCGACAACTATGAAGCTTGGTCTCGGTCTCTTCGCAACAATTTGCGTGCCAAAAACAAATTAGGCTTCATCGACGGGACTATTACGGTACCAGATTCCAAATCTCCTGATTTTTCTCAATGGGGTATTGTTAATTCTATGCTTGTTGCTTGGATTTTTAATACTTTAGATGTGTCTGTACTATGCGTTTTCCTAACATTGTTAAGTCTTTGTGGGACGATTTACGTGATCGTTATTCCCTTGGTAATAGTCCTCGTATTTTGGAGTTAAAAAACCAAATTCGAGATTGTCGGCAAAATGGTCGTTCGGTTGCTATTTATTTTGGTGAACTACGTCAGTTGCAAGATGAATTGATGTCTTATTGTAAACTGCCGATTTGTACTTTACTGCTGCATCTGAGTACATACGTATTCAAGAAACCGAACACTTGCATCAGTTTTGTTTGGGTTTGGACCCCAAGAAATTTGGTACGTTGGTTTCTGGTTTACTAATGCAGGATCCTCTTCCTTCCATTAATGTTGCCTATGCGAAAATAATATTGGATGAAAGGAAGCAGTTGGTTTCGGCTTCTCACGGGCAGACCGAAGTTGATGTTGTTGGGGTTTGTTGCTTCTTCATCTACTGCTGTACGCTCCTCTAGTCTGCCGCAAGGGCATGAGCGTTTATGCAGCCACTGTGGTCGCAAAGGTCATCTCAAGGAGACCTGCTACGAGATCGTGGGGTGGCCTGCTGGTCGCGGGCGAGGGGGACGTGCTGGCAGGGGGGTCGTGGTCGGCCTACTGCGCGTGGAGGCTCGCAATTTGCGGGTAATGTTGGCAGTAGTACTCGGCCTTCCTCTTCTTCTGTGAGTGATGTTGATCGAGCTAGCACACCTACTCTTAGTGACGCACAATTTCAGCAACTAATGGGTGCCCTCAAAGGTGTTCAGGTGTCTTCTTCTTCCGAAAAATTAAGTGGTATGTATGGTCCCTTTGATTGGTTGATTGATTCGAGTGCTTCTAACCATATGTCTGGTAATCTTGATGCGTTTATTGATTTACGTAATGTGTCTTCCCATGTTGGTTTACCTAATGGTAAAAGTATTATGGCTACTAAAGTAGGGACAATTGTTTTGTCAGATGGTTTTCAGTTGGAAAACGTCTTGTATGTTCCGGGTTTTACATGTAGTTTGTTGTCCGTTACTCAGTTACTTGATTAACAAAAAATAATTTTTTTTCACTAACAAGTTGTGTTTAATACAAGACCTTACCTTGACAAACCTGATTGGAGCGGGAGTGCGGTCTAATGGGGTCTATATTTTCCAGCCAGTTTGTAGTTCGTTGTCTGCAGCAAATAAAGTGGTCAAATTGGATGATTTGAGTCTTCTGTGGCATCGTCGTTTAGGTCATCCGTCTCTTAAAGTTATTTCTAGTTTGCCTGGTTTAGCTGGTTTGTGTTCACAACATTGTGACCTTGATTGTACGATTTGTTTTATAGGGAAACAACCTCGTAACTCTTTTTCTTTAAGTACTAGTAAGGCTGCAGGCATATTTAATTTAATGCATTGTGATATTTGGGGCCCTAATAAAATTCTTGCTAGTTGTGGTGCTCGTTACTTTCTTACTATTGTTGAGATTTTTCTCGTGCTACTTGGATTTATCTTATGACGTGAAAACATGAGGTTCCTCAACTTAGGATTTTCATACTATGATTTCTACTCAGTTTAATAAACACATTAAGGTCTTATGTAGTGATAATGGCCAAGAATTTTTGTGTTTACATCGTTTCTTTGCTGAAAAGGGGATGCTTCACTATTTGTGATAATGGCCAAGAATTTATAAGATGAAGCTTCATCAAACTAGTTGTGCCGATACTGCTCAACAAAATGGTAGGGTTGAACGTAAACACCGTCATATTCTCAATGTAGCACGTGCTCTTCGGTTTCAGGCCCGTTTACCTAAGTCCTTTTTGGAATGTGTGATGACTGCTGCTCATCTTATAAATGTGACTCCTACTCCCCTTCTAAATGGCAAAAGTCCTTTTGAATGTCTTCATGGTGTTGTTCCGCCTTATAGGGATGTTCGTGTTTTTGGGTGTTTAGCTTATGCTACTAATAGAAATCGTAAAGATAAATTTGATTCGAAATCAAGACGGTGTATTTTTGTTGGTTATCCTTTTGGCAAAAAGAGGTGGCGGTTGTTTGACTTAGAAACCTCTGATTTCTTTATTAGCTGTGATGTGCAATTTTTTGAGGATTCTTTTCTTTATTCTGATTCTATGACTGATGTTGCTCATGCTCAATGGAATGCATACTTAAACCAATCCTTAGTTTGGGATGACATGGCTGATGTAACTAAGGTATTTGATGTTGCTCCTATTCTTTCTGCCACGTCTGCTCTCCAAAGCACTTCCACTCGTGCTAGTGGGCAGCGTATGACTGATACACCGTCGCCTTCTTCCGTCCGTATTGGAACCATGAGTGTGATACTTTTGTTGTTCTGCCTACTGATCTGATGGGTCGTGGACATCGTGTTAAAACTTCTTCCGTCAAGCTCCGAGATTATGTTACTAATACGGTTCTTGTTCAAGATCATATAGAACCCCCTACTTCGACTGCACTTCCGGTTTCTTCATCTGGTTTGTCTGGTAAGCCTTTTGACATAGCTTGTTGTCTTAATTACGATAATTTTTCTGCCAAACATCGGTGTTTTCTTGCAGCTATTACTAAGGGTGTTGAGCCTAAGAGTTATCGGGAAGCCGTTTTAGATCCTGGTTGGCGTCAAGTTATGCAAGAAGAGATTAGTGCTCTTGAGCGCAATGGGACATGGACCTTAGAAGATTTACGTGTTGGTAAGCGTGCTATTAGTAGTGGTTGGGTATATAAGATTAAATATGCTAGTGATGGTGCTTTGGAACGACTTAAGGGTCGTTTGGTTGTTCATGGGAATCGCCAAGTGGCTGACATTGACTATAATGAAACTTTTGCTCCTGTTGCTAAAATGGGTATTGTTCGTCTTCTCTTAGCTATTGCTGCTGCAGCTCGCAACTGGCAATTGCACCAAATGGATGTTCATAATGCTTTTCTTCACGGGGATTTGGACGAAGAGGTTTATATGACTCTTCCTCCTAGTTATAAATGTTCTTCTCCTACTAGGTTTTGCCGATTGCGTAAGTCTCTATATGGTTTAAAGTAGGCTCCTCGACAAACTTTGCTAAATTGTCTACCGCTTTGATTGACTATGGTTTTCAGCGTTCATATGCTGATGATTCTATGTTTTGTTATACTAAGGGCATGGTTTCTCTTCATGTTTTGGTGTATGTGGACGAACTTATTATTGCTGGTTCTTCTCCTGACGTTGTGTCATGTTTTAAACAGTATCTTAGTTCTCATTTTCATATGAAAGATCTTGGTGTCCTTAAGTATTTTCTTGGTATTGAGGTGGCTCGGATTTCCGAGGGTTTTTTTCTCTCTCAACGCAAGTATGCGTTGGACGTTTTGAGTGAGTCTGGTATGTTGGGTTGTAAGCCTATTGACACCCCGATGAGCAAAATCACCGCTTGGCTTTGGTTAAAGATGTGCCAATGTCTGATCCAAATCGTTATCGTCGTTTGGTTGGTCGCCTTGTATATCTTTCTGTGACTCAGCCATAACTCAGTTATGCGGTTCATACTCTTGCTCAGTTTTTAAGTGCTCCTATGGTCCCTCACTGGGAAGCTGCTCTTCGTGTTCTTCGTTATCTTAAAGGGAGCCAAGGGCAAGGTATTCTTCTTCGTTCTCGCAATGATTTATGTCTTTCGGCGTATTGTGATAGTGACTGGGCTGCTTATCCTATGACACGACGATCATTGTCTGGTTATCTGGTTTTTCTTGTTTGTTCGTTGGTCTCTTGGAAAACCAAGAAACAACCAACGGTATCTCGTTCTTCTGCTGAGGCGGAATATCGTTTAATGGCTTTACTACCTGTGAGTTGAAGTGGTTGAAATCCTTGTTATCTTCTCTTGGTGTGCTTCATTCTCGGCCCATGCGTTTATTCTGTGATAGTCAATCGGCATTGCATATCGCTAAGAATCCCGTGTTTCATGATCGTACGAAGCATATTGAGGTCGACTGCCATTTTGTTCGGGATGAGTTATTAGCTCACAATTTATCTACTTGTTATGTTCCTACTGGTCATCAATTAGCTGACATTCTTACGAAAGCTCTTGGGCGTCCTCAGTTCAGTTTTCTTCTCCGCAAGTTGGGCATTCGCGATCTTCATGCTCCAACTTGAGGGGGGGGGGGTATTAAGGAAATATTGTGATATATTTTCCTATATTTGTAATTATCTTTTAGGAGTATTCTTGTATATCTTTCCTAGCGTGATCACAGGAAAGTTTGGTGTTTTAGGTTTTTGTAAGCCTAGTATATATTGCTGTAAATTCTGGTTTAATGACATACAAAAATATATTCTCCTAAACACATCTAGCCTTCTTGTTCTTAACATTTCTCACTAAAACTTGAAAATTAAAAGTAATTTCGAATAAAAAATCCTTATAACTATTATCATAGGTACTAGTTCTACAATGAACTATACCTTTTTACTTTTACATGTATGGCTTGTTGATAATTTATATATATATATATATATATATAATATATATATATATATTATATATATATATATATATATATATATATATATATAAGAATTATTATCACTTCAAAATCAAGTAATTTCATAAAGATGAACCAAAAAAAGGATAAGATGAGGTAAACTTTTATGGGATATTAATGATACGTTATCAATATACTACACCATTATTACTATAAGGATTCCATATCAATACCTTAAACCAGAAGGGAAAAGAAAAGAAAGGAACCACACAAATGGATACAAAAATGAAGAAACCACCCACTATGAGTGCACTACTACACAAGCTGTGTAGCTATACATCATAAGACATAGGAGTAACATTATTATGTGGTGTCATCATTCAAGAGGTATTACAAAGAAGGTGGGTCCTACAACAATTTATAACTTTCTATTTTCAACCACAAAAATCAAAAGATAACTTAGAATAAATAAAATTATAAAAAAAAGGAAAGAAATGGGGCGGCAAAAAAAAGAAAAAATTGTAACTTTTTAATTAATAACATTCACAACCCTTTTCTTTGCTTCCATAAATACCCTTCTTACCATCACTCCACACAAACAATCCATCATCACTTCACTAGTCTCATTATATTCTTCTCTCTATTTTGTAACACTTTAACATTTTTGAGGAAAATTAACTAATCAATCTTGCAAAAAAGATGGTGAAAGACATAGAAGTTGGAGGAGGAGAAAGAAG
Organism: Beta vulgaris subsp. vulgaris; assembly: GCF_026745355.1. Classification (NCBI taxonomy): domain Eukaryota; kingdom Viridiplantae; phylum Streptophyta; class Magnoliopsida; order Caryophyllales; family Amaranthaceae; genus Beta; species Beta vulgaris. The sequence goes on from NC_079208.1 coordinate 11,540,818, forward strand.
AGAGATAGCAAAAGACTATCAAGACCCTCCACCATCACCTTTGTTTGATGGAGAAGAGTTGGGAAAATGGTCATTTTACAGGGCTTTAATAGCTGAGTTTATAGCAACAATGTTGTTTTTGTATATCACAGTGTTGACTGTGATAGGACATAAGAGTAGTACTGTTACGGATGATTGTGGTGGTGTTGGCCTTCTTGGTATTGCTTGGGCCTTTGGTGGCATGATTTTTATCCTTGTTTACTGCACTGCCGGTATTTCTGGTATGTTCTCTTTTTCCCTTCTAAAACTTTTTGATAACATTCCTAAAAACGCAATCTATAATTGTAAATAATATAGACGAGATACGATCACAGATCTTGAATACAACATCCTAAGACGACTTTAAGCCTACTAAGCTAGTCGACATTTACATTCCTTTGTTTATAATTGTATATTAATTTGATATGCACAATTTTGGATTTATAATTAAAGATGTCTTGGTCTAGTGGTTAAGATTAAGGTATTGTGAACGGTCACAGGTCTAAATTCCCCTTTCCTTCTTTGTACTGCCTTAATGACTCATATAGATAAAAAAAAATGTTACGATCATAGAACTCTAAGGATATACAGTATAGCCATAAAAAAGCACTTTAGTATAATTTTTAATCTTGAAAAATGCTTTGCTATAATATACTTTCTTCATTTCACAAAAGAAACACATTGAGAAAGTACACATACTAAGAAGTATAGAGAGAAAGTTCGAACACAATAAAATAGAGTGATCAAACAAATATGATCCCTCTTATTTTTTGGTAGTATATTTATAATAAAAGTGAATTTTTTTTTACCATTTAAATTTTGGTTTCAGTTATTATAAATATTCTAAATAACGAAAATTTTCACTTATTGTGAAACGGAGAAATTACTCAAAAATATAAAAAGAAATCTAGCTATAGTACATTTTCTAAACATCATTAAACAATAAACTTATGTAAAAGTTAATAAGAGAGCTGCTTAGTGTAATAAGCAAAGGTGTTTTGGTTTGAGTCCTGGTAATGTGGCTTCATGTAATCATATGTTGAGAGATTGATCTTAGGGCATGTTCTCCCCAGCTTATTTTCAGTTCAATTCAGTTCAGATCAGTTCAGTTCAGTTCAGCTCTTTACAATACTTTTACTCTCACATATCACTATTCATTTCAGATCAGTTCAGATCAGTCCAGTTCAGTTCAACTGTTTTATGCCGAAGAGAACATGCCCTTAGTTTAGTTTGACTCGTTTTGAATCTAGATCACTCGAAGATTGATAAACTCGTATAATAATTTATAAGGTTGTTATTATGTAAAAATAGCCCAATTTGTAGTGATATGCTTAGCTATTACAGCTGATTGCTCCTTTATTTTTTGTTATTAACACTAGATTGGTATACTAGAGATGATTGATGAGGATCTGCAAAGAAGACAATAAGATATTTCTCATCTATTACTAATAATTAGGAAAAATCAATTGAGTATCATTTTTTCGAAATAATCTCTACTTTTGGAATATATTAAGAATAATATATTCCAAGTTTTGGTGAACTTCTCAAAACAATCCAAATCATTAATTCTATTGCCTAATCCTTTTTCGGTTTAGCATTCATACAAATTAGAGTTCAGATTATTTTGACAAGTTGCCCCAATATATGCAATCGTTCACGAATAATCGAAAGTCATACAGAATCCACTCACTCTCACTAGATTAACATATGTTGATAGCATTCCAATATTGCACTAGAATAAAGTTAAAGAATTAGTCAACAGTCACATTGAAAATTGTAGTAACGTAATCATTATTATAAATTACAAAATAGCTTTCAAAATATTGTTGTACGATTAAGTATTAAGTGATTGAATTATCTGACTTTCATGCTAGTGAGAGAAGTACTATAACAAGACGGAGTTTGTCTTGTAAGAGACGGACTATTTTTAAATTGAAATTAGGTAACCCTAAACCCAATATTAAAAAGAGAATAAGCTCAATAGTGACTAGCTTAATTTCTTTCGGTGACTAGTTTAATTTATTTAGTGAATAGTCTACTTGTAACATATATGCATATTACTTAACATGATGGTTTGCCAAATATACAAGGTTGTAAACTATATTCTCAAGAACACAAATTCATACTTCTAGGCATCAATGTTACTTTTATTATTGAAGTTAGTAATGTACCTATGAATTATGATGCACGAAAACCTCTGGGATCCAAAGTTCTGCAATTTCCAAAATATTTCCATTCTCAAAACCCCTGTTCTGTGCTAATTAAGTCCAGGTTGCTAGGACATGAGGTTTCCTAGTTTATGAATAATGAATATAAACATAAAATAACATAGTTTATCAACAATTAATGCAGATAATCTTAAGCATTAGAACCAAATATATTACAAGAATTTTCCTTTGTTAAAATTGATCATTTCTTGTCGTAATGGGCAGGTGGACACATAAACCCAGCAGTGACGTTTGGGCTATTGTTGGCCAGAAAACTAACACTACCAAGGGCCATTCTATACATGGTAGCTCAATGCTTGGGAGCCATATGCGGTGTTGGCTTTGTGAAGGCCTTCCAAAGCGGATTGTACAACCTCCATGGAGGCGGCGCCAACACCTTACAAGATGGCTACAGTAAGGGCACTGGTTTGGGTGCTGAAATTATTGGCACTTTTGTTCTTGTCTACACCGTCTTCTCTGCCACTGACCCTAAACGCAGTGCCAGAGATTCTCATATTCCTGTAAGTTAATCTCTTACATTGGTTTTTCTATTAAAGTCACAAGTCATAAGTCATAAGCATGACGAGTGTTGCTCAGTTAATCTCCTACATTGGTTTTTCTAAAGTTCTTTATATGCTTTAAATTGGTATTAAATTGGTTGCAACTTGTAATGAGATGGAGTGATGATAACGTTCACCCCCCACTTCCAAGAAAAAATGAGCCAAGACTATAAATGCAAGAATAACTGGTGACATATATGCGTATTACTTGATTGATTTTTCCACTACTAAATGTTGATTGTTTGTTGACTATTGCAAAAATTGGTAGGTATTGGCCCCACTTCCTATTGGATTTGCAGTGTTCATGGTTCACCTAGCCACCATTCCGGTGACTGGTACTGGTATCAACCCTGCTCGAAGTTTCGGTGCCGCTGTCATTTTCAACAGTAAACAAGCTTGGGATGACCACGTATGTAGTAGACTATTACTTAACCTTTACTCATGCTTTATTTTGATTTGCATTTTATATCAGTGCTAGTAGTTTTCATACTTTGAGTTAAAAAATTTCATAAGAACACTTGATATAACTTGTAAGATGAAATTCAAATCAGTCATTCTTATACTAATCAATTGTAAAACTACGAAATCAACTGCTTTCACACCGATACACGTTGCACTTTCTCTGTTTTAAAGAAGCATTTTTTAGTTTTATCTGTAAAAGGAAAGTTTGTTTTAGTTTTAGGTGCTAATCTACCCTTTTTTCCTGGTATTGTAGTGGATTTTCTGGGTCGGACCATTTATTGGGGCTGCCATTGCTGCTATCTACCATCAATACATCTTAAGAGCCGGATTCGTGAAGGCTCTTGGATCTTTCAGAAGCTCGTCCAATATGTAATCCATCGTAAAACTTATGCAATATTCCTCATCAAAAGCATGTTTTTGGCATGAAGAGGATATTATTTGGTGTGATTTGTAGTTTTCCGATTTGCCTAAAGAGAGGAGTTGAGGTATCACAAAGATGTATATAAGATTTTAGTTTCCATTTGGTGGGAAGAGTTAGTTCTTGTTGGTGTGTCTTGGCACTTGTTTTCATTATGTGCCTCTAGTGGGTGTCAATCTCTATTTTCTATTGTTCTTGTTGTACTCCTGGCTTTATTTAAATAAGAATAAGAGCATGTGGAAGTTTTTCTCTTAGTACTGCATATTTTACATCATTTTCAAAGCTAAAAACAGGGGAAATGCTCAAATTGATGACCTTTATTTGTTATGGTAATTACTATGAAGGAAGACAAATGTAATCAGTTTTTCTGGGTGTACTGCACAAGAGAGCCACGAAGGATAACTAAATTACTAGTTCACATCCATCAAACACTAATTCTGGTTAAGCACAAATCATAATCCTAGCACATATGTTATCCGAAACCCAGTAAACTGGATAAAAATTCCAAGTCATCTTTATGCTTTTCATTTGAGACGCTTCTACCATCATGTACACCGGGCAAGATTTCTGTTTTGCGTTATGGGGGAATGGGAATAAGATACTAGCAGTGGTATCAAGTATGGGCCATGAAACACGAAGCGTTGCTGCCATGTCGATCTAAAACAATGGCAGAGCATGAGAAGACATCAGACATCAAATGTAAATTTTCTAACTATTGTAGTAGGGTTAATCATGCATGCAGTGAACTCTCTGCTTTGGACCCATTCATTAAGGCCATTCCTACCATCTAGAACAAGGTTCATGGGTCTTCCAGACGCTCCAAAAAGGCTCCTGGTCTTTCAGGACCCGGCTTGAAGTTTCAGTTATCCAATATTCCTTATAGCATGGTTTTCGGATATAGGAGATTATTGGGTTCGTTAGGTTCTTCGATTTTAATACTTCTTGATGAAAAGAGAACAAGAATATTGTTTAAAGAGAGAGAATGAACAATGAAGTATAAAGTTTTGTTCTTCGTTTTGGTGGGGAGAGTTGTTGAGCTGAGTCATTGCTGGATTTGCCTAAATGCTTCTTTTCGCCGTGTGCCTTTAGTGGGTGTCATTTCTATTTTCTTCTTCTCATCTCTCCATGTGTTGTGCTTCGGCATTACTTGGTACTATATGTTATAACGGACGTGAGAGAGAAACAAATTATGAATGCAAAAACAATAAAAATAGACAACAGATTTACGTGGTTCACCAATTTGGCTACATCCACGGCAGAGAGAGGGAGAATATTTTATTATATGAGAAGAACAGATTACAGAGAGAAAAGAATGTATTTCGTAGTCTAAAACCTTAGGATATAAATAATGTATTTATATCCCGTCAGAAAAAACGCGAAAATGCGTTTACCGGGCAGCCGCCCGATCGGGCGGTATTTTACTTCTCTAGATCTTGTTGCGCGCCCGGTCGGGCGAAGTCGCCCGAGTCGTTGTTCGGTGACTCGCCCGATCGGGCGAACCAGCCCGATGCCATCGGGCGAACCAGCCCGATGCCATCGGGCGAACAACTTTTACTCCTTTCCTCAGCGTCGTTGCGGGCCCGATCGGGCGGCCACGCCCGACCCGATCGGGCGGTCTCCCGAAACCCCTTTTTGACGCATTTCTTCGAACACCTTCGATGCACAATGATTCAAGGCATATTTCTACAAATCTCCACCTTGACTTGAATCCTCTCATAATAACCCAAAAACAGATGCATTGATCACAACGCCCAGAATCTCCCAAACACCAGATTTGTCCCAAAAGACAACCAGACCAGATTAGTCCCTAAGGACCCCAGAATTGCCCAAGGAGGGCAATTAACAATCACGAACATTGAGTAAGTCCAAACAATGTTGAAACTTACTCTGCGGAACCGGCTTGGTGAACATGTCAGCAGGATTATCAGCAGTTCCTACCTTTTTCACCTTAATCCTAGTCTCACTCCTTAGGAAATGGTATCTCACATCAATATGTTTAGTCCTCTCATGATGGACTTGATCCTTAGCTAAACATATTGCACTCAGACTGTCACAGTAAACAGTAGCCTGATCATGATGCAACCCAAGATCACTAACTAGTCCCTTTAGCCATATTCCCTCTTTAGCAGCTGCTGTCAATGCCATGTACTCTGCTTCAGTAGTAGACAAAGTAACTGTAGCCTGCAAAGTTGCCTTCCAACTAACGACAGAACCACCAAGAGTAAATACATAACCAGTCATTGACCTCCTACTGTCAACATCTCCAGCATAATCAGAATCCGAATAACCAGTGACTAAACACTGGGTATCATTCCCATAAATGAGACCAACATCAGAAGTACCTCTTAGGTACCTAAAAATCCTCTTGACTGCCTGCCAATGCTCCTTACCAGGATCACCCATGAACCTACTAACTACACTGACTGCATGTGCAAGATCCGGCCTAGTGCAAACCATAGCGTACATCAAACTCCCTACTGCACTAGCATAAGGAACCCGACTCATGTACTCCTTCTCCTCAGCAGTTTTGGGTGCAAAAGCCACAGACAAATGATTATTTGAAGCACTTGGAGTGTCTATAGGCTTTGCAGTTGTCATGCCAAACCTTGATAGAATCTTCTGAATATAACCTTTCTAGGACAAGAAAAGTTTCTTCTGACTTCTTTCCCTATAGATCTCCATCCCCAAAATCTTCTTTGCAGCACCCAAATCTTTCATCTCAAACTCAGCACTGAGAAGACCCTTCAACCTCTGAATATCAGACTTAGCCTTAGCAGCTATAAGCATATCATCTACATACAGAACCAGATATATGAAAGAACCATCACTCACTTGTTATGGTACACACAGCAATCATACTCACTTCTGTTGTAGCCCAACTCAATCATGTAGCTGTCAAACCGCTTATACCACTGCCTAGGAGACTGCTTTAGCCCATACAAGGACTTCTTCAATCTGCAAACATAGTCTTCTTTTCCCGGAACTTGGAACCCATCTGGTTGTGTCATATAAATCTCTTCTTCCAACTCCCCATGTAGGAAAGCTGTTTTCACATCTAGTTGCTCAAGTTCAAGATCCTGATGTGCAACCATTGCTAGTAGCACCCTGATGGAAGTATGTCTGACTACTGGTGAGAAAATCTCATTATAATCTACCCCTTCCCTTTGTGTGAACCCTCTTGCAACAACCCGAGCTTTATACTTAACCCCCTCAGTAGGTGAAGACCCCTCTTTCTTCTTGAAGACCCATTTGCATGTCACAATCTTCCTTTCCTTAGGACGTTTGACTAACTCCCAAGTCTGATTTTTATCGAGAGACTCCATCTCATCTCCCATTGCAGCAAGCCATAAAGTAGACTCACTTCCAGAAACAGCTTCCTTATAGGTGGATGGCTCATGATTTTCAACCTCCACCTCCTCAGCAACCTGAAGTGCATAGGCCACCATATCTTCAAAACCATACCTCTTTGGAGGCCCCACACCAACTCTTCTAGCTCTATCAAGTGCTATGCTTGGTTGATGAATTTCAGATGGCTCTTCTTCATGTTGATCTTCTCCACCTTGGTGCTGTGATTCACTCTCAGCCTGAGTGACTTGCAGCTCCACCTGTTTATCAACATCTCCACTGACAGACACCACAGTAGACTTTACAGAAGGGTTAAGCATGGAATTTTCATCAAATATTACATTCCTACTAAGTATGACACGATTTTCAGAAGGTGACCATACTCTATAGCCCTTAACCCCAATCCCAAAACCAACAAATCTACCCTTCTTAGCTCTAGGTTCTAATTTTCCCTCATTTACATGATAATAGACAGTAGAACCAAAAATTCTCAACAAAGAGTAATCTGCAGGCTTACCAGACCACACCTCATAAGGTGTCTTGCAGTCAATACCTGTATGGGGTCCCCGATTGATCAGATAGCAAGCTGTGCTTACAGCTTCTGCCCAAAACCTCCTAGCCATCCCAGCATTTGAGAGCATGCACCTTGCCTCTCCAGAAGTGTCTGATTCATGCGTTCTGCAACTCCATTCTGTTGTGGCGTGTTTCTAACAGTATGATGGCGAGCAATCCCTTCATTTTTGCAGAACTCATCGAACTCAGACCAACAGAACTCCAGACCATTATCAGTTCGCAGCCTTTTGATCTTCCTTTCAACTTGATTTTCCACTAAAACCTTCCACTGTTTGAAATTCTTGAAAGCATCACTTTTATGCTTCATCATAATCACCCAAGTCATTCTTGAATAATCATCAATCATAGACACAAAATACCTGTGACCTCCAATAGATGCAACTCGGGAAGGTCCCCAACAATCAGAGTGAATATAATCAAGTGTACCTTTAGTTGTATGAACCGCCTTTGGAAACTTGCTGCGATGAAGCTTCCCAAACACACAGTGTTCACAAAACTCTAGGCTCTGCACCTTGTGCCCACATAGAAGATCCCTTTTTGACAGAATTTGCATCCCTCTTTCACCCATGTGCCCAAGTCTCATATGCCACAACTTGGTCAACTCCTCCTTGTGAATCTCAGATGATGCAACAGCAGCAGAATCTGTCATAGTAGACCCCTGAAGAATATATAAGGTACCAACTTTAATACCTTTCAGAACCACCTTTGAACCCTTGTAGACACTCATAGCTCCACCTTCACCTTGAAAACTGAACCCCTTACTATCTAGAAGACTCAGAGATATCAGATTCTTTGTCATTAATGGAACATGCCTAACTTCGTTCAAGGTACAGAGTGTACCATCATGAGTCCTCACCCTTATAGAGCCTATCCCAACTACTTTGCAGGCAGCACTGTTAGCCATAGAAACATTGCCTCCATCTATCTGCTTGTAAGTTGAAAACCACTCCCTGCATGGACTAATATGATACGATGCCCCAGAATCAAGAACCCACACATCCCTACAATGTGACTGGCTATTAACTACTAGGGCCAGATCTTCCTCAGAATCACCTCCAGTTTCTGCCAAAGCAGCAGAACCTTCACTTTTATCCTGCTGTTTCTTTTTCTTAGGACACTCATTCTTCCAATGCCCCTTCTCCTTACAGTAATTACAGATATCAGTAGTTTTAGGACCCTTAGAATTCGAATTTTTAAAGTTCGTTTTCTTTTTACCAGATTTCTTTTGTCCCTTCCCTCCAGTAACTACTAATCCAGATGCCTGATTTTCTGTACTAGACCCAGAAGCCTGGTGACGGACTTCTCTAGTATGCAGAGCAGATCTTACTTCTTCTAACGACAGACTATCTTTACCAACAATAAATGAATCCACAAAATTCTCATATGACATAGGCAAAGATACCAACAGAATTAAAGCAGCATCCTCATCATCTACTTTAACATCAATATTTCGCAGATCTAGTAAGATGGTATTTAATTTATCAAATGATCTCTTAAGAGACGTACCTTCCTGCATACGCAGGCTGAACAGACGTTGCTTCAAAAGCAACTTGTTGGTTAGAGATTTCGTCATGTACAAGCTCTCTAACTGCAACCACAGACCAGCAGCAGTGTCCTGCTCCGCAACTTCAGTAATTATGTCGTCAGACAGACACAACATAATTGTTGAATGTGCTTTCTCCTCCAGAATTTCCATCTCAGCGGTAACCGAATCCGTTGCCTTCTTGGCCAACGGTGCCCACAACCCCTGTTGCTTCAGTAAAGCCCGCATCTTGATTTGCCACAGACTAAAACTATTCCTCCCAGTAAATTTATCAATTTTGACATTCATCCCAGACATCTTTCTCACACAGATCGATCACCAAAGCTCTTGATACCAATTTGTTATAACGGACGTGAGAGAGAAACAAATTATGAATGCAAAAACAATAAAATCAGACAACAGATTTACGTGGTTCACCAATTTGGCTACATCCACGGCAGAGAGAGGGAGAATATTTTATTATATGAGAAGAACAGATTACAGAGAGAAAAGAATGTATTTCGTAGTCTAAAACCCTAGAATATAAATAAGTATTTATATCCCGTCAGAAAAACGCGAAAACGCGTTTACCGGGCAGCCGCCCGATCGGGTCGGGCGAACCCGCCCGATCGGGCGGTATTTTACTTCTCTAGATCTTGTTGCGCGCCCGGTCGGGCGAAGTCGCCTGAGTCGTTGTTCGGTGACTCGCCCGATCGGGCGAACAGCCCGATGCCATCGGGCGAACAGCTTTTCACTTCCTTCTCTCGCGTCGTTGCGGGCCCGATCGGGCGGCCACGCCCGACCCGATCGGGCGGTCTCCTGAAACCCCTTTTTGACGCATTTCTTCGAACACCTTCGATGCACAATGATTCAAGGCATATTTCTACACTATATGAATGTGAGTTATGACAGTAAAACTACTATTGAGTTGCATGCCTGCTAGTACGTTCTTATTTCGTATTCAAAACACTGATAACTATTAATTATCAAGCAGTTTTGCTTGTGTAAATGACACAAGCATATTGCTTCCATAACAGCATAAAACTAGTTCTCTCGTCTCTGTTCACTAATATGCAGTTCAAATTCAAGGATGATATTCACATAGTATGACAGCACACAGAGAAAATGAATTTAAACATAGATAACCATGAAAATGTGCAAGGAACAGAACACTTGTATGCACAAGCTAAAACTTTTCACAACTTTTTTTTTGCATCGATTCTTCAGCTAGATAACATACAGTTACGGCTTCAAACTAGATATATGCTCATATTGAATAGCAGAAATGCAGCGTTTGTATAGAATCACAATCAATCATTCAATTATTACAGGAGACTACCATTTACATGGAAAAACACTTACCTACTAAGACTTTGATGCAACACTGTACATTAAGGATTTGTATGTAATACTTGTATCATTTACAGCGGAAAACTGCAGTATATCTAGACCTGCCAGTCACTACTAACCAATATCCAAATTTTAGCCCTGAAGAGGCTTAGATAATCTACAAGTTACCTCCTCAAGAACACACTATGGAGAAAAAGTTCACGAGAGTGAGTTAGAAAGTTTATGAACTGTGGTTGATTAGGGACGCACTTTGTGCAGTTCACCAAGAAATCAGTGAACCTGATGATAAAGCAGAGATCAGCTGCCGTTTGGTAAAGAGCATCTGGTACGCACCTCACCTTGAGAGCCGGTGAGAAATCCAAGATTGGACATCTTCAACATCGACTTGGAGAATTCTCTTCGGAAGGTTAAACCATCATCTGATGCAAAAACTTCTACCAGCTTAGCGGTCGTGGGATCTGCCATCAGTTGCTGATCTGCATAAAGTAAGCCCCGTCCCATGAGGACACCCTTGTAGTAATGTGAATCAAAACCTGAGCCTGAGAAAATAAATGGCGCTAAGGACTGCAAAGAAGGCAGGCCAGTGGCAGATTCCATCAAATTCCTAAGTCTGGATGGAGAAGGACTGGGAGATGCATTTGAATTGCAGATTCTTTTCAGCTCAGCCAAGAACTCTGCAGGGATGGAGGTATCAGGGTTTCCAGTGCCTCTGAAGTTGGAGAGCCGTTTTTGAATAAATTCGCAGCCAATCTTTCCTATGTTGTGTGCACCTTTACGAACAAACATAGACAATTTTTTTTTTCAGAAAAGAGGAAAACAAGAAGCATCTACAAAGAACTCTAAATCTAAATTTAAGAAAACGTTAAACACGACGGTAATCAAGGTAAAGTACCCAAGAGGCTAACAGTTTCTTTTTCATTGAAACCCTTCTGTGAAAACAGATCAAGCGTCTCTGTTATGTCACTGTCTGGTCTTGGTATCTGCTGGTTTGCTTCATCGAAGTATGATGCCTGGCTGTCTCTTCGTCCAGTGAGGACAGGGAAAAATGGTCCTCCAGACTGCGGTTGAAAAGAAACAACAGGGGCAGTAACAAAATCAGTGCCCTCAATTATAAAAGCACAGCAACTCGTAATGTTTACTTTGAGTGATGACGGACAAGCCCTCCAGCAGTAAAATCAAGAAAGATACTTCCCACAATAATACAAAGAAGTTGCCAGTGAATAGCTGTTAGATAAACAAGATACTTATAAAGCAGGAGATGTTTGCAACATTTTATCCATGAGAAACTAATTTCAAGAATTGACAGCATGGTTTGAATCACTCAACAACTAACTAGACATCAATGCTGATAGATCTAGACGAAAATCAACTAAAAATATAAAGGATAAGTACTACAAAACATCTTTTCAAGTGTGTTTGCTTATCCTATCTAAAGAATGTGATTCCTACATAGTGACATATGCCATGAACATATTGGAGAGGAAGCCAAAACTAGAACTTCAAAATTAAAGAAACGAAACACCCACAAGCTTCATGAACGAAGTAATACTAAGACCTATGCTACTAGTACAGAATTGAAGACTCATTCTACTAGTACATGGATGAATATTATAAGGCAAACGCATAGGCAACTATTTTCAAGAATTAGCACTCAACAGCAATGACTCAAGAACTGTGCTGACACCCAATGCATGAGAGAGCTAGACTACGAGTAATTAAAGTATAAAGGAAGACTACTAGAAATAATTTATACTAGTATTCCTTGTTCTACCTAAGGAAGTTCTTTCTACAATGTAATATATACCATGAACAGATTGTCGATGAGCTTAAAATTAACTTCTGCAAAAGGGAGCACCCTGAAACTTCATGATCCAAATTTTACTAAGACCTAATCTACCAGTAAATGGACACCAAGAAAGGGGAAAAGAAGAATGAAAATATGTATATGGACGAATGCTAGAAGGTAAATGCTCTACCAAAAATGTAAAGTTTACTAGTAGATTGCATTGATGAACATATTATATGCAACAACATATAATATATTCATTGATTGAAAGAGACAAGGTCCAACTCGAATCATGTGGATAAGATGTAGGATAAAAAAGAAATTTTGATATTATCAGTGTTGAAGTGCATCTAGCTGCTTAATAAATGACTATCGTTTACGACTATCGCCACAACCCCTTCCCATCCCCATCCCCCCCCCCCCCAAACAACAAAAAGTAAAATATGTAACTATTCATCATCATATACCATCATAAGCACCTAAATGATAAACGACAGCAGAAATCCAAATAAAACACATTATTTAGCACTTCCAGATGCAGTAATAACATTATGATAACCGGCTTCATCTACAAACTACAAAGATGAGCAGACAGCAATGGCGAAAAAGGAGTAATTACCAAAATGACAGCATCTCTAGTGGCCAGAGTAATAATGTCGGCACACGAAACAACACCAGGGCACTCAGTTTCTAATGCTTGTTTGATCCGATCAATAAGATCAAACCCCTTGAGAGTCTGATTTGGGAAGGCATTTCTCTCTATTGAATGATTTTGATTCCCATTACTATCATCTAGAAGCAGAGACGCATCACAACCCTGCACCAACATAATCCACGACGAAATTTTCAATGTCCAAAATTAGCAGCATTTCACATTCAAAGCTAAAGAAAACTCATTTGATGTTGAATAAACACAAACTTATTCCCGCCATGAATTTCACATAATAATATACCTTCAAAATCAGAATATCCAAATGCGAAAGAATCAAGAAGAATGTAAAATAATTGCATAATTTGGAACTACTACATCATTTCTATGAATCTCGATAACAAAGATCAAGAAACCCTAATTTCGACAATTAACCAAATTAAAAATCAAGAAATCGATTATGTGAGAGAGATAGACCTGAATGAAGCAATCATGGAACATTAGCCGGAGAAGCTGAGGGGCAGTCTTGGTATCAACGGCGACGGTATCTCGGATGTTTTGGAAAACGACGGTTTCAGCATTAGGGCAACTGAAGCGATAGAAATCGTAGAGAAGATTCTGCTGATCAGAAGTTTGAAGCAAGCGCCGAATTGAGGAATTAGTTTCGAGAAGACGAAGAGAAGAAGGATTATCGGCAAAAGAAGCGATGAAAAGAAGCGTCAGTGAAAGAACAATTGATAGACAGTAGAACTTCAGTGATGCCGCCATTGTTGCCTTTTTTTTTTTTGAAAATGTTGATAGCAGGAGCGAAGAAAGGAGGGGGAAACTTGAGTACTGTTAGTTATTAGACATTTGATCCAAAACTTATTGTAGTTAGGGCCCAAACTCTCTTACCACCATCAACTAAATAGTTCTAATTTTTGCGGGAAACTCCGTTTTTAAGTTAAGAATTATTTATTAGGTCCGGATTATGCCTGAAATAAGAAAAAAAATTTATTTATTAATAAAATACTGTATGATAATAACATTAAATAAAAATTAGCTTAGTGGTTAATACTTTAGTATATGTACTTCAAGTCTCGGGATCAAACTTTATACTATGCAATTTTTAAATTTTTTTATTGACATAGATTACATGAACTAAAATTCCCTAGGGAGAGCGCCACGTGGCACTGTATCTTGTTTATGCACGCCTTTTTATATATTTTTATAGATACATTTACTGCCCATAATAAATGTTAGTAATGAGAATGAGTTTTTAAGTGTAATATTACAAGGGAATGACCCTTAAAATTTTGATGGGGAGACAATTTCAACCTCTAAGTTTGTGTTTTTCCTTTTGGAGAAGCAATCTCACCCGTAAACTTGTATCTTTTTTTCTCCAAGGAGAAGCAATTTTCATTACCACTCATTACCACCTATAAGGTGGTATTGGATGGAATGAAAATTTAAGAAGAAAAATAGATATTTTAGGATGAATTAACATTACCATGGGAACGACCAATGATTTTCATAACAAATTTACATACAAATTTATTCTCATTACCACCATTTATAATCAAGTACCAAACAGACCGTTAGCAGTTTAGGGCTGATATGTCACATTTATATATAGTTTTTAGATACATTTTGATTGTATTTAGAACTCCTTTTAGAGCATTTAGGTGCATAATGACATGAATTACGTAAAGTGTGCTCTACCACTCCCCGTTTGCGTGTTTCGATGATCTTCAGGTTATTTTGATGCAAATTGTTTATGATTATCTCAGATCACACAAATTATAACATACACTCGGATGTACCTTGTGATAGGTACACCCGGGTAATCTGTTATATACATTTTGCGTGTTAATTTATTGTAAAACCATATTTGCTTCAGTGGTCATAGTGCGCCTGCGCGTCCTTCCCATCTTGCAAAAATCGGAAGCTCTTTGCAGGCCACTGTGGTTTTGTGAAGGCTTTCTTGAAATTCTAAACGACGTTCGTATCAAGGAACGTCGTTAGCTTCGGCCAGCATTTCGAATGCCTTCACAAGCCAGGACTTAGAGGTATCTATAACCTCATTCAGAGCCCCTTTGGTAGACTCAAAGGCTTCAGCGGCCTCCTCCTTCAGCTCATAGTTCTTTTCCCGAAGAAAGCAATTTTCCCTCCTGAGCTGTACCGCCGTCAGAAGGGCAGCGTTCCTTTCATCCGTCAGGGCCAACTTCAAAGCATCTTTCTCGTCCAGAAGCTCAGTTAGCCGGATGAGATACTTTTTGGTGGCCGACTCTAGTTCGGCTGAACGCCTCACCCAAGCCTCCCTCGACTGGCGATGCAGAATTTCCTGCTCGGCCATTGCGTGTATAGTCCCCATCTGATGTTGCATCCCGGACAAGTTGCTTATTTTTTTTTCTAAGCAACCTTACCCAGTCTTCCGAAAAAGAGAAGAAAGATAAAAAAAATGTCAAAGACGATCATAGAAGAGACCAGTTATTTCACAAGTATGAAAAAAGAGCGACAAGGAAATGAATGTCCTACCTCAGCAGTCAATTGAGACATGTAGCCCACATGTCCGGATGAGGCGTCTCTCAAGCCTTTAATATAAGGCTCGGGAAAGCAATTGAAGAGCTCCTGTTTGAGCTTCTCGCGATCGGCCGAAGTCATCCTTGCAAAAGCGGCCGATGATTCGTCGTCCGAAGTGTCAGGAGCTACTTCAGCTGCCCCTTTGCCTTTATCTGATAGAGGAGAGTCATCAGTATTCCGGACGGAAATGACCACTGCAGTTTGTTGGACGGACTCATTGGACGTCTGCCCACGCGTAGGGTTCTAACTATGTTGGAATAGTAAGACTCAGTAGAAGACCGAGAGGCAGATCTGTAAGCATAGGGCATTTGGGATACCAACCCTGCTCCCGGCCCGGAAAAAGCCGAGCCGTCCATAGCCGCGTCCGGCTGAGAAGTCTATTCTCCAGCTCCTTCGGCTTCGTCTAGACAAACAACCGCGTCCGGGTGTTCAGAAGCTATAGGAGGTGTCAGGCCGATTTCTCCAACATAAGGAATCATTATCGTCTCCTCCACCTTTGGAGGAATTTCGACCTTTGGTAAGGTGGGGTGATCGACTTTCTTCTCTTTGGTCGTAAAGCCTTTGGATTTCTTCGAAGGAGGAGCATCTCCAGTTGTGGCCGACCTCTTTTTGGTGGCCGCTTTTTCCGCCAATGCTTTGGACGTTGGGAAATTTTTCTGAGCCAAAAAAGAGAAGTTAGGAGCATAAGCGTCAATTGAAGAAGACTCGTCCAAAGAAAAATAAAATTTAAGACCTGGACGAAGCCTGCCTAAAGAAGGAGAGCGGCTAGTCCAATAAAAAGGTTGGTCGTCCAGGAACCAATAGAGTGTTGGTTCTTGGACGAGGCCTGACCAATTAAAAGTGTGGCCGTCTTTCACTCTAGAGCAGGAAGCATCCAGAAAGTAATTATGACCCGTCCAAGAATCAATCAAAACATTGATTCCCTGACGAGCCTCATACAAAGAAGGAGACCGACCTTTAATTTCCCGACCGTTTCTATCCGGAGAAAGGTTCGTCCAGAAAAGATAAATGAACTTTTTGGACGAATAAAGGAAACTAGCCGCCCAAAGAATTTTTGTCGGCCTACAAAAAAAAACTACCAAGGTATCCGTCCTCTTTTCAGAGCCGGATTTGTTGTACTCCTTCCATATTCAGCTTGTGAACTTAGACATGCTAATGTCTCCCGTCCAAGATTTCTTTCGGACGACTTTAGCGGAAGCTGCAAAAGAAAAACATACTATTAGAGGATTACAGCCATTGGACGAGGCCATTTAACTGGGACCAGGAAGTAAACCTCTATCCTCGGCCTGCCGCAAGCCCGCGGCGACCAGGAAGTTATCATCGTAAAACATCTCCTTAAAGGAAATCCAGTTGGACAGACCCTTAAAAGAAGAGTTGTATGGAGTCCTGAAGTATTCCATCATCTCCTCGGCCGAATCATTTAAGTAGGATGTCGTTCGTCCAGTATTAGTAGGAGCCCGGCTAAAATACCGGCATCGTCTAGCGATGGCTCCCTCAGGGGATTGGACGAATAAAAACTCCGCCTTCCAGGCGTGCATCTTGGAAGTCTTGTCCCAGGATGTCAAGAAGTCGTGACGGTTGCATACGCTGAACTAGGCTCCTTCTATTGTCTTGGGAACCTTAGATACATAGTGTATCTGGGTAAAGGCAGCCAAAGAAGGGGAAACACCCTTTAGCTTGACCAAAGTCAAGATATTTTGCCAGGAATTTGGGGCAAACTGATTATGGCCGATGTTGTAGTGGTGAAGAAGACGGCTTATAAATGGGTGCAAGGGAAATCGCAACCCTGCGTCCAGAGCCAACTGATAAACAGCGAAGTGGTCGGACGGGGCATTAACGATAGTATCCTCCTTGTCCGGCAGAACAAAGGAATACCCTAGGATAGGTATTACCGAGGAGAAGTGTTTAAGGTCTGCAACTACTCATCCTAGCCAACTATTATTAGCTAGAATAAACCTAGGGTCTAACAGAGGACCTAGGCGGCTAGTCGAAGGCTCGTCCGAATCATTGGACGGGTCAGAAGAAATCTACATCTCATTAGCCTCGTCCACCGCCATACCTTGTTCGGACGGGCTGGCTTTGGAAGGCCTCTAACTGGTTCTTTCCTCCTGGACGCTTTCAGGAGAAGGGGTTCTGTTTGTTGGACGAGCACTTTGAACTTCGCGCACCCCTTTGTTAGGGACTCGACCTGTTGACGCCTCCATTTCTGAGCTTGAGGCCTGGAGATTTACCCCACGTCTAATGCGAGCCGTTTGCTTGACGCGCGCCAGATAGAGACTGGGTCGCCTGACTTTGCCGTCCATGTCCATAAAAATAAAATGCATGTCCGGTCAGAATAGGCCCAACTATAGAATGTGCCGAAGAGGGAAGGCTCTCTATTCTAAGGTTAAGGCCAACCCTTAAGCGGCCGGGATTGTTCGATGAAGAAGACGAATCTATTTTTTCTTAAAAAAGAATGAAAACAAAAACAAAAATTGAGAATTAAAATAAGAAAGCAATACCTGTTGGAATTACTTGGACGGTTGAAGAAGGTTATCGAGATCTAGGACGGAAGCTCTTTCTCTCTCTAAAAGTTCAGTAAAAAATCGGTAGTCTCTTTCTCTAGAAAAATTCTGTCAAAGGTGTGAAAATGAATTCGGAAAGGACAAGGGTCTGTCTTTATAGGGAGGTAAAAATGACATCCCCATCCAGTAAGATAGCCATTACATTAAAAAAACCTTTGTGGATTGACCTGTTGAGACCGGCAGTTTGGCGCCTTCTTCACTTTGTAAAGGTTAAGGCAGTTCTCTTTGGTTAAAAGAGAATTACAACCGTCTTGACGCCTAATGGTAAAAATCCTCTTTTAAGGGGCAAATGCTATAGCCTAAAAATCAACGGCTATAAATAGGACACGTGTAGGGATGGCAATTGGGCTGGGCGGGTGCGGAGGATGGTATCCCCACACCCGCACCCGCATTAAATTCTCATTCCCATCCCCGCCCCACCACCCATTGCGGGGAAAGATTCCATCCCCATCCCCGCCCACCACCCATTGAGGAGGAAAATTCTAGACCCACCCCCGTCCCGCCCCGCCCCCACACCCGCGCCGTACCCACGTCATACCCACTTCATCCCAGCAAAAAATCCACCAAAAAATCTTCCATAAGCCCATTATAGTTGTCTACTTCACAAAATCACAATATAATATAGTAAAAGAAAAGTTAAAATACATTAAGAAAGGCAAATGTTTTATTACATTTCAAAAGTGTCTTCAAATACGTTAGTAATATATGTATATAAATAGAATTTTAATAATAAATATGCGTGGCGGGGGTGGGGGGGGGGTTGGAGCGGGTATAACATAAAATCCACACCCGCTCCACCACCCATTGCGGGTACAATTTTAATCCCCATCCCCGCCAAACCTAGACCCATCCCCACCCCATTGGGCGGGGATGGGGCGGGTCTCCTACTTGATCCGCCCCACTGCCATCCCTAGACACGTGGATCCATCCTGTTCGTACATGTGTCCCTTTGCTGCTGCAGAAAAGTACATGGTCCAAAAAGGTATATGGCCTAAAGTACACCTTTCTGAATAAAAAAGAGCTATACAATCCCTCCTTTTCGCCCAATCTGTACTTTGGCCCAACATCTACAAAAAACATTATTGTAGAATGGATGATGTGTACTCTCTAATCAATGATCACCACGTGTCATAAAACTATTGCTCAGCCAATCAGATGCTCCCAAATTAGGGTGACATCAAGGTACAATAATCACTTCAAACACTATAAATAGTCCTTGAAATAAGGGGAAATTCCCATTCTCATTTCTATTCTTCTCAAAGTTGCCCTTATTTCCTCCAGTATTGAAATCATTTCTTTTCTCACCCATTACAACATTCTTCTTATCACGCCTTGAATGAAGACCATAATTATGGATGGCTCTCCCATAAACAACATATATGGACGCAAAGGTCTCTTCACCTAACCCTAATTTGATTTCCTCAGTCAAACCTTGCTCAAATCTCTAGAGCCCTTAGCTCTTCATTACCTACAACCTCAGGTGCAAACCTATACTATGCTACGAACTTACTATAATACTAAAAAATGGTGATACTCTCCATCCTAAGGTTTATGAACTCCTGATCCTTTTGTTGCCTCATAAAATAGGGTAAAATTTTCCTCTTAAATCAGCTATAAAGGAATCCCAATTAAAACATTCCACAACAAAGTCTATTCCCATTTTATTTCCACCACAAGCCCGCCTCATCTTTCAGACATAACACAACTTGACCTACTTTCATAGCCTCTGGAAAATTTACAGGCCCAAAAATCTTTTCGAACTCCCTAATCCAGCTCTTTAAGATAGTTGGATTAGCTTTCCCCTTAAAGTACGACGGCTTAATCTTAACTAGTCTTTCAAATATGTCCCCTGCAGGATCAGGACGCTCAACTCTTTCTTGAGTCGATTTGTCTCCCAATAGGTGAATAGAAAATGTTAGAGCATCAATTCGACTTAATCATACAAGATCGTATCACAATAATATTCTATGCAATTATAATAGCGTCATTTTCAATCATTATAAATGATAATCAACCATATACTCATTCATGAATATAATTTACAGCAATAATATATAAGGATTAAATAAAATTTATCATAACAATAGAATAAAATATATCCCATTCGCGTACTAAAATAAATTCTTACTCAACTTGAATAGCTAATAATCACTTTTATTCCTCAAAATGATGATAATAATATTTTTCCAATCCATAATAACCAAACTTATTCCCTAACAAAATAAAGATACTAAAGAAAGAAATTTAAACATTGTACCTTAGCTACTTATTTAACAACTAATCTTAGAACATACATAAATAGTCTATAGAGTTACATTATCAGTCCTATTCTTATTTTTCTTGTACTTTTCTGAAGTGAACATGTCATTTTCAAAGTCTTCATTGTCCTCACTGTCAATAGAAGTAATTTGAATTTCTAGCACTAGTAGATTTTCAAATCTTTTTAGGTTGAGGCTCATTCTATTTTGACTCAGAATCATCATCACCATCAACAATTTCGGTAATTTTTTGTATTCTTGCTAATTTTCCTATTTTTAGTTGAATTTCATCTAAAATAAATGAATATTGTTTATGTAATTTTTATTTCTTCTATAGATCGTCTGCAAATGAGTAGTTGAGAATTGTTTCTTTTTACTTGGTTTTGTCAATTTAGTAAAAAAGATTATAAGATGATTGATTTACTTGGTTTTGTTTAATTTTTTTCGAAATAATTTGTTGATTTACATGGCTTTGTGTACATAATCATTTTTTGGGGTATTAAAAGTTCGAAATTACTTCAAAATGTTGATAAATCTCATTTGTTAGCGAGAAATCCCACTATAGTTATTGAAAAGTTGGAACAATGAAATCTCCAGACTGTGATGTAAATGTAATATATTTGTTCTCTTCTTAAAGTATTTTACTAATTTATGACTCAAAGAGGAAGGAGGGTTTATTTATTTTAGCAACATGTAACTTTATATTTTTTAGATTTTTCATCAAATAATGCTAGAAGAAACCCCTCTTTAAATTTTCGAGAAAATGTAGTTTTTTTTAGAACTTAATGTTTTAAGTCGAATACTCGTGTTATGTTGAATATTTTTTTTTGTTTTTGTTGAAAGATGCTCACATCATAAAAAAATAATAAGGGCCTATATTTTAAGTTTCGCCCAAAGCCTATAAAATGTTACGAATAGGACTGCCCCAAACACATTGTTCAATGAGAAAAAGTGGCAAGCAATCACATTTTATGGGTAGAAAAAGAGAAGGCAATGTTATTTTTTGGGGGTCTAGTGCTCTTTTTGGAGGGAAATAATATGGGGCCACTAAACCAATAACCATGGTTACTTAAGAAAGCCCTAAAAAAGGTGGATTTACAAAATATCCCCTTAATCTCATCATTAGTGTCAAATGTAGTATTAGCAAGAGAGATGAGAGAGAGAGAGAAATTCTAGAGAGAAAGTGAGTGAGCTGAAGGGCCATGAAAATGGATGGATCAAGGTAGCCAAAAAGAAGAAGACTCATCCTTCTCCCCACAACCAACCATCTGCCTCAAAAACCTGCCAGATAGACTTCCTCCCACCCAAATTTCATCCCGGACAACTTGCTTTTATCTTTGCACCATATGGCCCTATCGCCGGAATCACCATCCCACCCAAACTCCGACCAAATAGAAAAAAGATAGATATGCTTTCATCATGTACTAAAGCAAAAGCTTGATGCGTCAGGCTATCTTTAAAGTAGATGGTAGAAAATTGGAAACATAAAATTGAAAGTATCCCCTGTCAAATGGGATAAAGCTCCAAGAGAACCACTCCCTACCTCAAAGAAGAGGAAACCAAGTAGCAATCCTCTTACCAGAAAGAAAATCCCATATAATCCGGCAAATGTGGACCTTCGTTCATATAAAGAAGTTGTCCTCAACACTCAAAGAATCTCATCCACAACTCGAAGTGTCCCCTCTTCCCTTCCAGTATATCACCCTACCCCCACCTCACTCCCCCCACTTCCTCCTCCCCCACCACACCCCCGCAGCAACAACTCGCACATCCATCTCCTTATCCCCTTCTTCCTCCTCCGCACTTCCCGCCAATCCCATCCCCCGCCGCCTTCTCAACCTCCTCCCCCTCCTCCTCCCAGTGATCATCCCAAGAATAGTCCACCAACTCCCAATGTAGAAATTAGTTTTCTCACAAATGCCTACATACCCTATGTAACAGCTCACCTAATTAAGATGCTTATCTGGAAGCTACTAGAAGTATAATTGTGTCATAGCTAATTAGGTGATGTTACCCAAGCTTGCAGTTTTCCTTCTTAAGGAAACTCCAAGACTTGAAAGTATCTTACCACCTGCTTAAAATATTAACATAATATTACAATCCATATTTTTAAGGAAATTTACATATGGATCTACCAAAAATACATGCCATGGAACCTATTATAATATTTACATTTCAAGTATTATAAACGTAACAAAATGACAAAACATTTAAGTTCACAACACGGTGGCAAGCGCATCACGTAATTTCAAACAACTTCCTTTACCTAGCCCTGCAACTCCACCACTGCCCGGAAGGGCAGTTGGGAAATGACAATAACAATTTAAGTCAACAAAGCTGGTACACACAAATTCTTCAGTTCTCATGTTTATTCTTGTAGGAAGCATATATAACGCTCATTCTTATATAAGTTAAGCATTGGCAATCATCACTTAATTACATGTGGTTTACGATTTCCCAACGTGTCAGTGGCGCGATCTTCCCATATTTCAAATAGTGAGTATAAGAAATGCACTTTACCATCTAAGTTCTTTTCGATCTATTTACTAATATATTTAACCGGGGAGAAGAAGCACGAATAGAGGGCTAATCTGCCAACTCTAAACTCATGGGAACGTCTTCCCATTATAATATATTTACTGCTTGCAAGACTTAATCCAGGACATGTCCTATCATCTATACTCATACATACACCTTATGGTGTGTTCATCACTGCTTACGCAGTTTCTTCCCCCTATCATTTCTATGAAACTCAAATCTTTTGCAACTAACATCTCAATCAATATTCTTTATAAAATATATCTACCATTACTTCCATTAGTTCTCAAAATAACTCTACCCCCTAGCTTAGGAATTTGTAATCATGCATAACAAGATAACGTTTCATTGTTTCTAACATCTATTTCTCATATACTTTACTTATAATTTTACTTGTTAACTATAGATAAAGGCCCCTCATTCCTACAATCATGATCATGCTTAAATTCACAAGTCATAGAAAAGATGGCCCTTGAATACTATGTTATGAATCTTGTGACATCACATTCGAGGTTTCGGAAAAATATAGTATTTTACAAATGAAGTTTACTGCACTATTTGGTTCATGAATCCAATTCTCATTAACCACTGTTTATATATTAAAATGCAGTAGGTTTAGGGTCCTAAGTTCCAAATTTTATCATGAAATTGCAACTAAACCACAAAATCACAACAAAATCCATCTTCCATCCATTAGTATCTTTACTTGTTCTTTCAATATTATGTATCATTCAACATGCATGCAATAAAATTTACATATGTTATACTTGAACCAGCATATACATGTTACTCATTATCATATAAAGACTCAAACTTTAAGTCCATATATTCATACAAAGAGGTTTCACCAAACTAAAGAACTAAAAATCCCATGTTAATTTAGAATTGTGTGTACCTTAATTTCTAGCATAATTTCTTCCCAAAATGGCTTCAAAAGCTCGAATCTTTACTCCTACCCAACAAATTTAAGACATGCACACAATAGAAGTTAGTAATTGGAAGGAATTCCCCCAAAACAAAGCCTAAACATATCACCTAAGAATATGTTTTTTTCCAGTTTACCTTAATGAGTTCTTCCTCCTCTTGTTCTTCAATTTTTCCTTTGTTTTTCCTGAAATTCTTGGTTACCCAATATGCACCTACAAGTTTAGAACATTTTTATTAGTTTTCATGGAAGAAAAATGGAGTTTTTACCTAAGAAAATGGAGGAAGAATGAGGCTTAGACAGAACCGTGGTTCTGGCGAGTGTGTGGCGGAAATCTTGAGGAGTTCTGGGCAGTGGAATTTTTGTGGAGTTTGAGGGTGAAAATTTAACTGGAAGTTCCCCTATAAGTATACTAGGTGGTGAGATCAACGTTTTTAACTTATTGTACTTGGAAATTTTGGAGGGTCCCCTTTCCTTTGGTAACTCCTATCAGAACTTCAAACCAACTTGTCCTTAATTATCTTTACTTTCACTCCCCTCTTTGGCACGTGGTTTGTTATTGGTTTATGTTATACTCACCTACACCAAACACTTATCCCCTTTTGCTAATATAATAATAATAATAATACTTCCCACAGGTAGCCTTATTAAAGTGAACTACTCGTACTATATATAAGAGGTTTTCTTAATCAAATTTCTTTTTTAATGATTACTATTTCTCATCATATGTATATATATATTATATTATTATATATTATTATATTATTATATATTATTATTATTATTATTATTATTATTACTACTACTACTACTATAATCACTATTGTTATTATTATTTTTGACTAGCTATTACACTCTCACCCCCTTAAGAAGTTTCGTCCCGAAATTCAAATCATACCTTAAAATAAATGGGGATATCGATTCCTCATATCCGACTCTTTTTCCCAGGTTGCTTCTTCAGATCCATGGTTGGTCCATAATACCTTTACCAGTGGTATTGTTTGATTTCGTAATACTTTTTCACGCCTGTCAATGATTTCTAATGGCTTTTCTTCATAACTTAAATTCTCATCGACTTTTGGACCACTTTTCCCTCCTGGATTTGAACCCAATATCCCCTCCGCAATAAAATCAGTCAACACCTGCCAATCACTTCCCATCATCCTCTCCTATCTCTTTTGAAGAAGTCCTACGATTTGCATCTGAATTGGGTTTGAAATTTGAAGGCCCTATTTTATGAACTTAAGGACAGAATTGACCAAATCCTGAAGAAACAAGATATGGACTGGAAGTCCAGTCATTAGCAGATCTCAGCAGTTCATCACCTCCACAACTTTTTATGATTGTCTTCTCATGGAATATAAAGGGTCTTAATGAAAGACCTAAGCGCGCCACGCTTCGAAAACTCATCACTAAATATAATCCACACTTCGTCTTCATACAAGAAACAAAAGTTGAAGACACCTCCCAAAGGCTCACAAAATACTTTTCGAACGACACAAATGCGCTATGGATTGTCAGCCCATCTTCAGGTATGTCGGGGGGTATTTTATCACACTAGAACTCCACCTTATTCAATATGAAATCAAGCAATATAAACCAGAATTGGATTTCAATAATGGGTACTCACCTTCCCTCAAACTTCAAATGTTCGCTAATCAACATTTACAACCCATGCAACCATGAGGCAAGAGTGACTATATGGCAAGATATCCATGAATTCTGGACCAATTTGAAACTTCCCTGTCTTATTTCGGGGGATTTTAACGAAGTATTAGGGATTGACGATAGAGGAAGGCAAGACTTGTGGGGGCTAAAAGATTCCTTCAAGACACCCAGCTACTGGAAATAAATGCGGACAATGGCTTTTTTACTTGGTTTAGGGGATAATCCAAATCAAAACTTGATTGCCTTTTGGTGAACCTTGAATGGATTTATCACTTCCCTAACCTCGGACTATCTCTTCTCTCCCGCTCTCTGTCAGATCATTGCCCACTCCTTACCCCTTCCTATGACCTAGATTGGGGACCAAAACCGTTCTGATTTCTAAATTGTTGGCTTTCACACCCCAACTGTATGAAAGTCATCAAAGAAGCCTAGAATAATGCTTCACACCTTTCACCCTCTGACAAACCGAAATCAGTAAAAAAAAAAAAACTCAAAATTTGGAACCAAAATGAGTTAATTGGTAACATCGATGAAAAAATTATGCAATTGGAATCAAAGATTCAAGAACTCGACACTGCTGCCTCCTCCAGGCTTCTTGAAGAAGATAAAATTGCTTCCAGAAAATTAGCACAGCATGATCTTTGGTTGTGGCTAAAAAGGAAAGAATCAATTTGGGCCCAAAAATCCCGAATGATCACATGGCTCAAAGAGGGGGATCAAAACACCAAATTCTTTGATACAATTGCATCTATCCGAAAAAGAAAAAACCTTATTTCTTCCCTGGCTATCAATGGTTCAGTTACTAATGATCCTGCAATAATAAAAAAACGAAGCTGTCGCTTACTTCAAAAATATCTTTGCTAAGGAGTTCTCAACTCGTCGTTTTTTTGAGGACCTCGGATTCAACAAACTTCTTCCCTCCCAGGTATCATTTCTAATACAACCCTTCTCTCATAATGAAATTAGCATGACGGTTGCTTCTTGTGATGGACTTAAATCTCTAGGCCCTGATGGACTAAACTTCACCTTTATCAAGTAGTCACGGGAATTCATTAAAGATGACTTCTATAGAATAGTAGAAAACTTCTGGGAATCCTCATCTATACCTAAGGGGTGCAATACTGCTTTTATCGCCTTGATCGCAAAAACATACAATCCATCAGGCTTTAAGGATTTTAGGCCCATCAGCATGGTGGGCTGCATACAAAGTGATTTTAAAACTTCTGGCTAGATTACTGCAAAAGGTTATGGACCATTTGATTAGATCTTCCCAAACCTTTTTCATCAAAGGTCGACAGATACTCAACGGAGCACTTATAGCAGGAGAGATTATTGATCACTGCAAAAGGAGAAAGAAACAAGCCATTATCTTTAAACTTGACTTTCATAAAGCCTTCGACAACATAGTTTGGGATTTCCTTGATAGGACTTTGACTCAGATGGGCTTCCCCCCAATATAGAGGTAATGGATCAAATCCCGTGTTATGAAATCCTCTGCATCACTTCTCTCAAATGGCTCACCAACTATCCTTTTCAAACTGCATCGAGGGCTACGACAACGTGACCCCCTTTCGCCTTTTCTATTCAATCTTGTAGTCGATGCACTGAACTTATTGATTAAGAAAGCAATAAACAAGTAGTTATGGGAAGGTATTGAGATTGGAAATAAAGATGATCCAATCACTATTTTGCATCTCCAATATGCAGACGACACGGTTTTTTTTTGCCCTCAAAATCTGGAGTACTTGAAGAACATAAAGAAAAGCCTAAAATTATTCCAACTTTCATCAGGACTCTCCGTCAATTTTCATAAGAGCTCAATGATTGTAATAAATGTTGACCCTTCACGGATCAACAAGGCTGCAAAAATTATTCAATTTCAAGTGGGTACTCTGCCTTTTTGCTATCTTGGATTGCCTATTGGAGGCCCTACCTCTCTCCCTCGCACATGGGATCCGATAATATTGCGGCTGGAGAAGAAGCTCGCCTCTTGGAAAGCAGCACTATTTCCATTGTAGGTAAACTCACACTCGTTAAGTCATCTCTTTCCAGCCTACCTTTGTATTACATGTCATTATTTGCCCTGTCGAAAATTATGATTGAGAAAATCAATATAATACAACGTAACTTCCTGCGGAGTGGATTTGAGGGGAAGAAGAGCCTACTCCTAATTGAATGGGCCCATATTGAACTCCCTAAAATACTTGGAGGCTTGGGAGTTAGCAATTTGTTCTATCGGAATCTTGCCCTAATGTTTAAATAGGTGTGGCGCTATTTTTGTGAACCACAAGCCTTCTGGCGTCAAGTAATTCAACTCAAATATGAGTACCCATCGTCCTTCATCATCTCTCAAATTGCAACCCCACCTCATGTTAGACCATGGCGAAACATTTGCAAATCACTCCTGTCCCATGATATTGCCAAAACTTTTCCTACTTCCAGGGTCAGGAAGAAGGTTGGAAATGGACTCTCACCACTATTTTTAGCATGAGTGATGGCTAGGGCAAGAGCCTCTAAAAGAAACCTTCCCTCGACTATTCTCAATCGTACTTCCCCCTGATGCGTCTATTGGCTCCTTAGGATTTTAGGATGGTCAGACTTGGAGTTGGTGTTTTATGTGGAGGCGCATTCTTCGACCAAGAGATGAAGCGGAAAAAAAACAACTACTTCACCTCTTAAACTCAGTTTTTCTATCTCCTCATGAAGAGGATGCCCTCATATGGACTCCCAACAAATCAGGCCTCTTTTCGGTCATGCAACATATGAATTCTTCAAATCCTCACATAATCAAGAGTTAATCATCTTGAAAGGATCGGATTTAGGAAAAATCTGGTTCCTCCGCGAAAAGAAATCTTCATTTGGTTAGCCATTTTGGGGAAGATCAACACGAAAATGAAATTGGTAAAAATAGGCATCCTCCCACCCTTGGATTCTCTGTGTATATTTTGTAACTTGCACCCGGAATCGGTGGATCACCTCTTCCTTCACTGTCAATTGGCGAGAAATTTATGGTCATGGTGGCTCAATATATGGGATGTTAGCTGGGTCTTTCCCAATAATCTACAATCTTTGTCAATGGTCTCGAACTGGCTCCTCGCCATTCTTCAAGAAAATCGGGAGTGCAATTTTTTACATGATCATATGGACTATATGGAGGGAGAGAAATGCAAAAAAATTTCAGAAACACCTCATGTGATTTAGATGAACTCCAAAATCTGTTCGTCTCCAATGGTGGATCATTGGTTGGTCTGACCCGTTTCCATACCCCATTTGACAAAGTGCTTAGAAACCCTAGATGCCTCCAAGGGCCAACCACACTCTCTTCCTCTTCAAAAGTTGCACCAAGCCCTACAACGTGTCATGGTCTCCTCCTCCAAGTGGCTACATCAAGTGGAATGTTGACGCTTCCTATGATCACTCCCTCCCCCATGCAGCAGTGCGTGGTGTTCTTCGCTCTTCTGAAGGACATTTTATGTGTGTTTTCTCATCCCCCATTCCTTTGATGGAAATCAATGTAGCCGAAGTATTCACCATGTTCAGAGCTCTTAAGATAACTCGCTCATGTGAAGGAATAGATAAAAGCAAATTCATTATAGAATCTGGCTCTGCCAATGCGGTCCGTTGGTGTAACGCAGACAGTGGAGGACCCTGGAACATAAACTTCCCACTCAATATTATAAGAAATTGCAAATTGTCAACCCCAATCTATCAATTATTCATAAAGGCAGAGAATCCAATATGGTGGCAGATGCACTGGCTAAACAAGGTTTAAGAAGAGATGCTGAATTTTTGGCTTTCTGTCAACTATCACATAAGTCTTGTTGTAAGTAGTGATGGCCACTGGTGCAGGCTAGGCGGGCCGGACCGTGGGCCGTAGTGGGCTGGGCTGAGATTTCACGGCCTAGAACCGGACCGTGAAATTCATGGGTTGGGTGGGCTGGTCCGCGGGCTGAAAAGTCTTGGCCCACACCGGTCTGTTATCAATTTTCACGGTTCGAGAAGCGGTTCTGGCGGTTCGTGGGTCTTGTGGGCTGGACCGGGCTGACTGGCCGGCATGAGATATTTTTTTACAAAATTATTTAATCATTGAAATTATTCATTATTGTTATATAAAATCTTTAAAATGAATAAAAATATATACAATTATTAAAATTAATGAATAATTTCATTATTTTAAAATTTGATTGAATTAAAATATATGCAATTGGATTAAAATATACTTCCTCCGTTCCATAATAAGTGAAACACTTACTATTTTAGAACGTTTCAAAATAAGTGAAACATACCTTAAATGGAAAAAAGAAAGTTATAAAATGACAAGAATACCCATCACAAACTTGTGTGGTTTGCTTTTCTCTCTCCTCCTTTTGATAATGAAAAGGGTATTTTATGACTTTTTGGCTTTTGAAAGTGATGTTTATTAAATCTTGTGCCCAATCCTTATGTTTCACTTATTATGGAACGGAGGAAGTATACAACTTGATTAAAATATACACAATTTGGTTCAATAATAACTTGGATTGGGCTGGGCTGATTCATGGGTTGTGCTGGACCGGTTTCGTGGTCCGGGCTGGGCGGTTTTAGTAGCGGGCTTTAGTGGGTTGGGTGGTTTTAGTAGCGGGCTTTAGTGGGCTGGGCGGTTTTAGTAGCGGGCTTTAGTGGGCTGGGCTCAAGAAATCTGGCCCACGACCCACCCACCAATTTCACGGTTCGAGCTGAGCTGGACCGGGATTTTTGCCAATCCGGCCAACACAGGCCCACGAGGTGGGCTGGGTTGGATGGACTGGATTGGCCCGCACTATTGGCCATCTCTAGTTGTAAGTACTATTGCTGCATGAAATAGGGATAGTCATAAACTACCTCTGACTTGGACTTTGCTCTAAATGTAAGATCACATTTTACTATTAATATAAAGTGTGATAATTATAGAAAAAAAAAAAAAAAAAACAGTGTCAGATGTAGTAATTTTGAAAAAAAAATCAAAGTTACTTTTTGTAATAATGTTTTTACTATATATAATTTTTACTACTATCATGAGGTTACCAATGAAAATTTCTTTTCATATAAACATAACTTTTTTAGTTTTTTCTTATCGACGACTATCAAGTTATCGAAATTCTTATATGCTTCCAATAATGTAATGTGTACAAATAAATGTGTAAATAATTTGAGACGAAGCTCTCAAGAGCACTACAAAAGCTTTAGTCAAGTTATGCTTGTTAAACTGATCATTTAACGTGAAGCATTGATAGTCTCAAAGACATTGCTATAATTTTATTTTCCTACTTTCTTTTATATTGAAATTGTTCCGGTATGGGACAAATTACAGGGTCTTGAACCGTTAAGTCCTTGTATTGAAGCCGGTTTGGATCCCTGCAAAAGAGAGTAAGTAAACTAGCCTCGGGGGTTGATCCGAGGAACGCCCCTCCGATGCCTAAGTCAGTATTAGGTTAAGAGCCAGTAGCTCTCAAGTATAATGTATTGGGATTCGTGAACGTACCTCATGACTCAGATCAACGGAGTATTTATAGGGACCCGAATAAGCCCATATCTTGGTTGGGCCCGGTATTTACGGAGATATCCCCAGGAATATTCCCTTAGGATATATTCTTATCTTTTACTGAAAGTATATCTTTTAGGCCCGTAGGTGTTGGAGATATATAGACTGGATTTAAGCCCAGGCTCGTAAGCCCAAAAGCTATTAGACCAGTATAACTTAAACCGGTATGGAACTTAGTCAGCCCCCATACAACTAGCCCCCAAGCCGGTATGACTAGCATAGACATATCCTGCTTAATAGGTTTAAAACCGTTATGAGAGATGTTGATTTATTTTGGCGGGAGAATGCGAAACGTTGGCCAGAGAATTTCAAACGTTGCCTCGAGCTGTGCACCTGCATTAAGAGTTCTTCAGAGAGTAACTGCTTCACAGCTGGGTGCTACTGAAACACGTGGCATCATCGGGACGGGAAGACGAAGAGTCACTTAATCTCGACCGCGACTTCTCTTATAAATACCCCTTGTGTGACCTCCGCTTCTCATTTCTCACATTCTCTCTCTTGTGATTGCGCTCATATCGGACTTTCTCTCTCAAAAATCCCTTTGTGTTTCTGGCGATATTTGCTTGATCTCTCATTCCGGCCTCACGCTAATTGTTGATTCCGGTGTATTTTCTCTTCGCATCCTTGTTTCCAGGTATTTCATCAAAACTTTTTCCCATCTTTCATACCGTCTTATTTATAATGTCTTCCAATTCTGAAAATTCCGATTCACAAGACATCTCTAGGAGTCCTTCTGTCATGACGGAAAGTGACGTAGAGTCAGATAGTACCTCTATTAGGTCTGTAGAAGTTAACAATTCTCCCATAATCAATCCTACTTCGGAGCTTAGGGCCCATAGCTAAGATAACTGTAGTACTTCCGGTAGGCGAGATGATGAACCGGCAACACGAGCCTCTCCCCTAGGAATGGTAGTAAATCAGGCCGCAGCCCTGGGAGTGAATGTATACGGCCAGTACGGGACCATGGTGGGCTTAGCTGAGAGGTCCCCGAAAATTTTTCCTGCCGTGACATCTCCAGCCCCCAGATCTACGTTTGAAATAGGGGAAACCTCCACCAGACCTAGGCCTAGAGAGATACCTGCCTCCCCTGTGCATTCCGATGCCGTCGAGAGTGTAGAGAGGCATTTAGAGGAGTCAGACGAGGAGTCTACCACTTTAGAGGCTGAGGATGATTCTGACTGGGATGACCCCCCAGAAGTGATTTCTGAGGAATCGGACGAGGAGGGCTTGGCTGAACCGTTTTTACCTCCCAATGAGCCCGGCAATGCCCGTGTTGTGAGTGTCGACTGGGATTGGGCCGATATATGCAGGGGAAGCAAATTCCTGACTAAGGGGCCGCAATATTTTGCCTTCCCGGACGAATACAAACTAGTGCTCCCGGCCAAGGGAAGTTGTGTGACTGATTGTCCTCCCGACCATATTGCTATTTATGCCCATATGCTGGATTTTGGGCTGAGATTCCCATTGGACCCTTTCTTTCATCAAAGTATTCCAGGCCTGGAACATTTGCCTTGCCCAGCTGACCCCTTGAGGATGGCGGAATTTGATGGGATATGCCTGGGTTGTCCGGTATAAGGGATTTCCAGAAACCCTAAATTTATTTAGGAAGCTGCACTGGATCAAGGAGGATGGATCCGCTAAGGGAAAAGGAGCCGGGAAGAAGAAAATATCCCGGGACGGGGTGGATGAAGGCCGAGGTGGATGGATGTCTTTGTACACCAAGGCTCGCAAGCTGACTGTGTACCCTAAACTCACCTCCCTCAAGAACTGGAGGGATAGGTTCTTTTGGGTACGAGTGCCCGAGAGTTATCCTCTACACCGGCATTGGACCAAACCTCGATCTCGAATGGAGCATATTCGTGACCGGGGTCTTACTCGCCGGGAGAAAGAGGCTTATGACTTTTTTTACCTCAACCTCCATACCGGCTTTGAGGGGTAAGAAACAAATAGTTGTGCCTAAGTATTGGCTGCCCCATGCCACATACATTTTTAGCAACCCTGCCTTGTCGGCTCTAAGGTTTTGCCGTTCTGACCCCTATGGTGTGTAAAACTTTAACTGTTTTCATTGTCTTGTTTCTATTTGTAGTATAATCACTGTTGCTAATCAGTTTGTCCTTTTTGTTCTTGAATTTGTCTTCAGGCCGGGACTTTTTAATCCGTGAAGCCCTTCACGTCGACAAGAAATACCGGCCACTTAGCAACATGCCTCCCAAGTCTGCCTGTCGTTTTGTTCCCATCCAGCTGCCGGCTGGTGGTGGCCGCGGAGGTCGCGGAGGTCGTGGGGGTCGAGGGAACGACCGGAATCCTAGTCCGGAAGAGGACACCAGGGATTCCATCCCTTTGGTGCAGTGCCAAGTTGGGCTTTCCTCTTCCCTAAAGAGGAAGGCCGAGGTCGTGAAGGAGCAGCCCGCGGCAAAGAAACCGGCTACTAAGGTTGGTACTAACACCGTGGCTAGTGCCTCCACTCCCCTTCTTACCAGCCGAGTAGCCGAGGTAGGCAGCTCTTCCTTACGGCCCAAGATTTACAAGCAACTGACTCTGCCGGAAATGGTTCCCGGATTGGAGTCTTTTGCCAAGCCCAGGAAGTTGGGCTTCCTGGAGCGTACCCGGCTTGAGATGCCGGATATTCTCAAAAAGCGCTGGACGCGCTCACCGGTAAAGAACGGTGAAATTTTTGATCCAAAGCTTAATGTTTTGGATGACGACTCGCTACTCCTGGATCGTCCTCTAGAGGGCGGGAACCTGGGATACCGTATTTTGAAGGCTACGCAGCTCAAATACGATATCCCGGTGGACGAGGTGCATACGCTTGCTGCAACGCACGTGCATAACTTGGCCCTGGTAAGATGTCTATCTTTACCCTTTTTCTTGCAAGTATGCTATCGGTTTCTTCTTTGTGTTGACCTCTCTGTTTTTCATGCCTTTTGCAGTCTGCCCAGTCCGGTAAAGAGCTCCGCGACTTCTACTGGTTCTTTCAGACTTCTTACTTCAATGAAGTGAAGAAGAACAAGGAGCTGAGGGGCCGGATGGCTGTTAAGGAACAAGAGCTGCTCCTGGCCACTACCGAGAAGAACGATGCCCTGGCCGCGGAGAGCAAGGCTGATGCCACCCTTACTAAGGCGGTGGAGGATCACTCCTTGGTTCTGTTCAATAAGGACGAAGAGGCATCTCCGAGAGCAGATCCACGAGGCCAAAGAGCTGGAACGTGCGTCGTTCAGGAATGCCGGAAGAGCGTGGACTTTGTGAACCGCCTCCTTAACCGGTATAACGGCGGCTGGTCTGCGGCCATGAGGTGTGTCCGGCATACCTTCCCGGACTTCGACTAGTCCAAAATTGAGGAAGCCCACGTCCAGCTTGTTCATGGGCTACCGATTGAGGGCGAGGTCCTGGACCCTGGTGTTTCTGAGGCCGACATTGCTAATGCGGATCCCAGGGCAGAGTTCGAAGAGGAGTTGGAAGCTGTCAACGCTGCTGAGATTGCCAACACTGCTGTCGGTCCTAGTCCGGAAGAGTAAGTGGTGGTCGTTTACGGCTCTGAGGAGGAAGAGCAAGCCAAGTAGACTTTCAGCCTTCCCCCTTGCCCTTCTTGTATTGGGTCACTTTGTGTGTGGTGTGCTTTTTGCGATCATACCGTCTTTTCCCTTGGGCAGCCAAACTATCTTTACCGTTCTGTAAATCCGTTCGCCTGTGATCGGTCTTTTGTTTTTATTTTTGTGGTCATACCGTCTGTGGTTGACTGCTTAGTTTTAGGGCTGTAATCTTTCATTGATTAATGAAGTACATTTTTTGCTCAATTTTTGTGTCGTCTTTTTTGAATTTTATGTTTACTTTGTTGTGACTTATTTGATTCCGGCAAATTCACGAAGGTCATTGACCGGTTTCGCACTATTGATTAATTTAGCAGATCCACTACGGTCATTGACTGACTAATCAATAATGATTAATTTGTTGATCCTGGCAGATCCACGAAGGTCATTGACTGGTTTCACACTATTGATTAGTTCAGCAGATCCACTAAGGTCATTGACTGACTAATCAATAATGATTAATTTGTTGATCCCGGCAGATCCACGAAGGTCATTGACCGGTTTCACACTATTGATTAGTTCAGCAGATCCACTAAGGTCATTGACTGACTAATCAATTAATATTCAATTGGTTGATCCCGGTAGATCCACGAAGGTCATTGACCGGTTTCACACTATTGATTAGTTCAGTAGATCCACTAAGGTCATTGACTGACTAATCAATAATATTTAATTTGTTGATCCCGGTAGATCCATGAAGGTCATTGACCGGTTTCACACTATTGATTAGTTCAGCAGATCCACTAAGGTCATTGACTGACTAATCAATAATATTTGATTTGTTGATCCCGGCAGATCCACGAAGGTCATTGACCGGTTTCGCACTATTGATTAGTGCAGCAGATCCACTAAGGTCATTGACTGACTAATCAATAATGCTACTTTATTTGGGCAGTATTGAGACTTTATGTGTGGAAGATGCTCATTTTATTAAGATAAAACGGCTCTTCCCGGCTATGTCGGAATTATTGCCTACAATTGAACTGATAAATCTTTTCGGCATACGCGCCTGATTATTCACTCCTACTGGCAACATTGCCTTTCTGCTAACTACACATAGTATCTCTTTAGGACACTGGCGTTCCAACTATTTTTCAACAGCTTGCCTGCCATGTTTTCGAGCCGATAGGACCCTGGTACTATTTCTTCTTTAACCAAGTAAGGCCCTTCCCAATTGGCCGTAAGCTTTCCATCTACATGGGCTTTTCCAGTTGCTGTCGTTCGTCTCAGGACGAGGTCTCCCTTAGAGATAGGTCGGCTTCATACTCTCTTATTGTAGGCTCTGCTTATCCGGTCTTTATATGCTGCCGACCTCAGCTCTGCTGCCAATCTGATCTCTGGTAAGAGGTCTAGGTCCTCCTTGTGTATCTGTTCGTTCAAACCGGGCTCGTAGTTTAGGATTTGTCAGTTGGATAGCCCCACCTCTACCGGTAGTACTGCCTCCGCTCCGAAAGCTAACCTGAACGGCGTTTCTCCGGTGGCCTCCTTTTCGGTAGTCCTGTTGGACCACAGCACTGCTGGTACCATGTCAGCCCACGCACCCTTCAACTCATCTAACCTCTTTTTTAGGGCATTGAGGATCTGTTTATTAGCGGCTTCAGCCTGACCGTTGCTTTGAGGGTGGCAAACTGAAGAGTAGGCAAACTTAATGCTGTAGGGACGCAAAAAGTCGCGTATTGGGCCGCAATCGAACTGGACGCCATGGTCCATCACTATGCCCATTGGGATGCCGAACCTAGTGATGATGTTTTGCCAAATGAACTTTTTTACCTGATTAGCCGTTATCTTTGCTGTTGGTTCTGCCTCAATCTATTTTGTGAAGTAGTCAATGCCCACTATTAGGAACTTTCTTCCCCCGGATGTCGGTGTGAAGGGCCCTATTATATCCATCCTCCACTGTGCGAAAGGGATTGGGTTTAAGATTGGCTGAAGGTCATTGGCCGGTTGGTTTATCACCAGCGCGAACCTTTGACATTTGTCACACTTCTTTACATAGGTTTGGGCATCCGTCAGCATTGTGGGCCAGTAGAAACTTGCTCCCAGCGCTTTAAGCGCCAACGCCTTTCCACCGATATGGTTCCTACAGACTCCTTCGTGAATCTCCTCAATTATTTTCGTTACTTCGTGGGCCGTGACGCACCTTAGCAAAGGCAATGAGAATCCTTTCTTGTACAGCTGTCCTTGAAAGACGCGGTACCAAACATAGTCTCTTTTTAGTTTTTTCGCCGCCATCTTATCTTCCGAGAGCTCGCCCTTGAGCTTATATGCCTGTATACCATCGTACCACTCCGGTTCAGAGGTGATTGCATTAACGAACACTTGGGTAACTTCTATGCTTCTTTCTTTCAATATCTCTACCATTACGCTCCTTTTCTTGTCGTTTAGACTGGAGCTTGCCAGTTTTGATAGGGCATCTGCCGCCATGTTTTATGCTCTCGGAACCAATTGCACTTCAAAGCTCTGCAACCCTTTTACCATGCTCTTGACTAGATTGAGGTATTTCTGCATTACCGGTTCTCTAGCCTCGTACGTCCCTTCTATTTGGCTCGAGATTAACTGCGAGTCCGTTATCATGATGACGTTCTTTGCTCCAGCCGCAATGCTCAAACTTAGTCCGGCCAGGGCTGCTTCGTACTCAGCTTCATTGTTGAGGCTTTAAATCCGAAACGGATGGCATGCTCGAAGATTTCCCCTTCTGGGGACGTCATGACCACCCCGGCCCCAGCTCCACTCTGGGCCGCTGATCCATCTACCTCAATTTTCCACCTGCCGGTGGATTTTGTTGTTTCAGTATGGGTTGTCTCCACTATGAAGTCTGCTAAAGCTTGGGCTTTGATTGCGGTACGCGGCCGATATTCTATGTCGAACTCCGAGAGCTCTATCGCCCATTTCAATAGTCTGCATGTGGTGTCCAGCTTGTGGAGAGATTTTTCCAGGGGCTGATTGGTGAGGACTTGGACCGTGTGAGAGTCAAAGTATGGTCTCAGCTTTCTTGCTGCAATTAAGACGGCATAGGCCATCTTCTCCAGTAGCTCATACCTTTGCTCAGCGTCGGCAAGCACGTGACTGACAAAGTATATGGGGCTTTGCTGCCCTTGCCGGTTTACTAATAACACTGCTGCGACCGTCTTCTCAGTTACTGATACGTATAGCTGTAGCTTCTCCCCCAACTCTGGCCGGGTTATGGTTGGCAGTTTCAGGAAGTGCTTTTTTACTTCCTCAAAGGCTTGCTTCTGCTCCTCTCCCCACTCAAACTTCTTATTTCCTCTGAGTATCTTAAAGAATGGCAAGGCTTTTTCAGCCGACTTGGAAACTAATCTCGTTAGAGCCGCCATCCTTCCGGTCAGCTTTTGAATGTCCCGGATGCTCTTTGGCTCCGGGAGATCACTGATAGCTTTGATCTTGTCGGGGTTGGCATCGATCCCCCTTTCACTCACCATGAAACCCAGGAACTTGCCGGATCGCACCCCAAACACGCACTTCTTCGGATTTAGCTTCATCTGATGCTGCCGGAGTGTTTCGAAAGTTTCCTCGAGGTCTACTATGTGGTCTTCTTCTGTTAAGCTCTTGACTATGCTGTCGTCCACATATACCTCTACATTTTTGCCTTTTTGTCGCTCAAATATCTTGTCCACTAGCTTTTGATAAGTAGCACCGGCATTCTTGAGCCCAAATGGCATGGCCGTGTAAGCATACACTCCTGCATCTGTAATGAAAGTTGCCTTATTCCTGTCGGACTTTAGCAAACTTATCTGGTGATACCCCGAAAAAGCGTCCATGAAGCTCAGTAGTGCGTGGCCGCTAGTTGAGTCTACTAACTGGTCAATTCTTGGCAAGGGGTAACAGTCCTTTGGGCAAGCTTTGTTAAGGTCGGTAAAGTCTACACACATACGCCATGTCCCATTGGATTTTTTCACTATCACCACATTCGCCAACCATTCCGGGTAATCACAGGGTTCGATAAAGTCTGCTGCCATCAACTTGTCTACTTCCTCCTTTATGGCTGCGTTCTTTTCGGCAGAGAAGTTACGCTTCTTCTGCTTTACCGGCCTGCCATCCTCATTTACATTCAGACGGTGTACCATGAACTCTGGGTCAATATCCGGCATTTCGTCTGCCGAGAAAGCGAATATGTCGGCATGACCTCTTAGTAGTGAGATCAGGTTAACCTTGACCTGTTCACCTAAATCTGCCCCAATTTTCACCATTCTATCAGGTCTCTCCTCTTCCAAACTTATTTCTTCAGTCTCCCCTTCTGGGTTGGGTCTCGGCTGATCTGCCGGCCTTGCCTCGAAGTTCTCCATAGACAAATCCTTCCTGGCTTTGTTTTCCAGCCTTCTCCTTTTTCTTTCTGACGGCGGTGTATCAGCTGGTCGTTTATGGTCAGAGTGTTTTAGCGCGGTTAGGTAGCAGGCCCTTGCTGACTCTTGGTTTCCTCTGATTTTTTCGGGGTTGCCATCATTGGAGGTGTAGATCATAGTAAGGTGGTACGTCGAGACGACGGCTTGGGCGTCGTGAATTAGCGGCCTTCCAATGATGGCGTTATACGCCGCTGGGACATCTACAACCAGAAACTCCACCATGAGGTCCTTGGAACGGGATCCTTCTACTAACTTTACAGCCAGCTTTACCGTCCCTTCTGGGACAACGGATGCTCCTGTGAAACCGATAACCGGGTAAGAGACCGGCTTCAAACATGTTTCGTCAAATCCCATTTTTTCAAACGTTTCTTTGTAGAGAATGTTGGCGGAGCTTCCTTCGTCGACCAGGACGCGATGGACCATTGCATTGGATATCTGCAGAGATACTATCAAAGGGTCGTCATGGGGGTAAACGATCCCCTTAGCGTCCTCTGATGTAAAAGCCACGGATGGCATTGATGGAGGTGCCGGCCCCGTCCTGGCATTGTTGTAGTTCACCTGGTGGCGGACTTCTTTCAGGCTAGCTTTCGCCCCGTGAATGCTACCGCCTCTTGTCGGTCCTCCGCTTATGACATGGATCTCAGTGATCCTGTCCTTTACCGGCCTTCTGTTACTATTTTCATCCTCCCTAGGAGGAGTTTTGCGATCAGTCCTTGCTTGGTACTGGGTGAAATAACCTCGCCTGATGAGGTCTTCAATCCCGTCCTTAAGGTCTTTGCAATCATTTGTCTTGTGGCCGTAATCATCATGAAATTCACACCACTTGGACTTATATATACCCTTATAGTACATCTTTCTCGGCCTTTGCCATTTCTCGTCTTTACTATGCAGTTCGAAAATTCGGAACCGGGATATCGTCAGTGGTGTATAATTGTGATATTTGTCCGGTCTCCCTTCAAATCCTTTTTTCACCGAGTTGTTCTCCTCTCTCCTGCCGGTGGTCTCGGACTTTTTATCCTTACGGTACTTATCGTCCCGGCGATCCTTATCCTTATCTTTCTCTTTGTCTTTTTCTATGGCTGCCGGCTTTTTAGCGTAAACTGCTTTGTCAAACTCTTCTCCCCTGATAAAGTCATTCGCCTTTCCCAAGACCTCTGTTAGGCATGTCATCTTTTTTCTGCCGAGATAACTGCGAAATGGGGTCCCTTCTCTCAGCCCCGTCATCAGGGCCAGGACCGTCACTTCCTGTTGCAGTGTTGGGATGGTGACGGCTTCAGCATTGAAACGCCCGACATAATCCCTCAAGCTTTCTGTCTCCCCTTGCTTAATAGACATTAGCTCGCCGGTTGTTTTCTCAAGCCGCTTATTACTGACAAAGTGTGTCACGAACATGGACGTGAGTTGACAGAAGTCAAACATGGTTGCCGGCTGAATACTTTTAAACCAGGTTTGCCCTAGTCCAATTAAGGTAGATGAGAATACCTTACACCACACCGAGTCGGTGTCGGTGTATAACAGCATATGACCCTCATAGGCCGATATATGGTCCTCTGGGTCAGATTTGCCGTCATACTTGCATGTCGGCATTTTAAGCTTCTCCATGGGTTCCTGCAGAATCGCAGTAGAAAACGGCGAATTCCGCAATGATACCGGCGCCCTACGCCGATATTCACTTCCCTTTCTCGGCTGGGAGGAATGCTGCTGGACCTCAGTGTCCTGCGCCTCCTCCTCTTCTTCCTCTTCACCCCCCACCTGCTATCTGGGGGTCTTCGAGTTTGCCACCTGATCCTGATCATGCCGGTCTCGCTCTCCCTGGCGGCCCGTCCACAGTGAGCGGAGCTTTCTCACTGGGCTGTGGGCTCTGCTCAGAGGTCGCTTTGCCCGGGGACCGGTCGGTGGAGTACCGCTAGCCATTGCCTGGAATACCTCCGCTGCACTTCTGAGTTGTTCTGTGGTGAACATATTTTGCAGGGTATGGAATATGTCCTCCTGGGGAGTCTCAGGGGTTTTTCTAGTCGTGTCAACAGGTGGCAGACTTTGCCTAGTGGCCGGCAGTGGAGTTGAGAACCCCGGGGGTGCTTTGTCAACGGGAACGTTGTTTTCGTCAGTTTCCGGCATCCCTAATTGCTGCTTAGGATCCATGAGGGTTTTTGTTTGCAAGAGATGGCTTAGACTACAAGGTATTGTTTGCCCCTCCTTCTAGCGCCAATTGTTCCGGTATGGGACAAATTACAGGGTCTTGAACCGTTAAGTCCTTGTATTGAAGCCGGTTTGGATCCCTGCAAAAGAGAGTAAGTAAACTAGCCTCGGGGGTTGATCCGAGGAACGCCCCTCCGATGGCTAAGTCAGTATTAGGTTAAAAGCCAGTAGCTCTCAAGTATAATGTATTGGGATTCGTGAACGTACCTCATGACTCAGATCAACGGAGTATTTATAGTGACCCGAATAAGCCCATTTCTTGGTTGGGCCGGTATTTACGGGAGATATCCCCAGGAATATTCCCTTAGGATATATTCTTATCTTTTACTGAAAGTATATCTTTTAGGCCCGTAGGTGTTGGAGATATATAGACTGGATTTAAGCCCAGGCTCGTAAGCCCAAAAGCTATTAGACCGCTATAACTTAAACCGGTATGGAACTTAGTCAGACCCCATACAAAAATCCTTTTTAAGGGGATTTGTTTATTATATAAAAACTTAAACAAATCGGGAGTATAAATTTTTCGATTGCATATCATATGTAAGTTCTGCCAGACAGCCTAGAGTCAACTTACAGGACTAATTATGACGAGAAATCTGAATTACTACTAATAACAGCTGTTTTTATGCATATTAAAGTACCATTGACTTATTTTTGTACCTATTGTACGTTCCAACATGAAGGTAACAAATGATGGATTTGCTCATCTTTCCATATAATTGAATAGTAGCCTAGTAGGAGATATTCATTAAGATCAGCGCCAGATTGACAACTTGCTGTGTAAGCAAAACAATACTCCCTCCTTAGACAAAAATAAAGATAATCTTCCTTCTATTTTATAATATAAAATATTTTCTTTATTAGAATTTACTTTGATCATATATATCTCATAATAATATGACAAATAAAAATTATACTGGTAGATTCTTCTTAAAAAATACTATTATAATAATGTTTTTTTTGCTTATAATTGTTATCAACAAGTATTACGAGTAATTAAAGATCAAATTATAACTTATCTTGTGTGCCTATATTTTGGACAGAGGGAACTAAACTATTTTTCATTATGAATTCAAAATGAATACTAATTAAAAATTTTGGGTAGCATTTATATATACTTAGCTTTTGGACAACGTATACAAATACATATTATTCTCTGAAAATTTAAAATTTTCGAACAAAATAGTATAAATGAAAATGATATATGCTTTGCCATCAATGACGGTGACAACAACGATAGGTAGTTGATGATGTACATGATTAGATTTTTACCGACGATAACCTGATATGATAATTGATGATGATGGTAGAAGTATGCAAAAAATGATAGTTTTAGTTGTAATCTAAAGGATGAAGAAGGATAACGCCGCCATAGCCTAAAAGTAAGCCCCCTCCTCTTTCTCATTTTTTTCTCTCTAAAACCCTAACTTTTTGTATCCCTTATTCACCAGTTAGGGTCTACTATGGAAGATTTCATGATTTCGTTATGGTAAGCCCCTTTTCTCCTTTTATTTTCAGTTTTTTAGTTTCTTTTCTTGTTTTGTTGAATAATTTAGTATCACTTTATGAAATTTATTCAAATCCTATTATGGAGATTTTTAGTCTCAACTGTGGAGTTCTGCTTGTCCCATATGGGAGTTGTGAGTATGGTTTTTTTAGGTATGAGAAATTATTCTCATTGGTTGAAGTTCGAGACTAAACATGAAGGTATTGGAATCTCGGGTGCGGTTAATATGGCTCGATCAAGAATGCTCTTCTCAAAATTATATCAGAATGATAGACTTCCTCATCAATAGTTGCTTGATTCAACAAATACAAGGGGAATGCGTTGTATTGCTTGATCTGGTTCATTGTAGTTTCTTCGAATAGGAATTTGATTTAATGTTGTTTAATTGTATCTTATTATTCTTTAATATATATTGTAGATATCGTTTGTCCTTCAATTAATAAAATTTCTCTTTAAAAAACTCTAAAAGATGAAGAAGCTAGTTCCTCTGATGTTCATGGGTAGTAAAGGTTTTTTAATGGGGTAAAGTCAATTTATAATATTATGTCTATTATTCAATGTGTTTTTTTTACTAATTCGAGAAACATTTAATGGTTTAGGAGGAGGCATTTTATAATTTTTTTAAAGAAATTTAGAGATAGTGTATAAATTTAAATTGGTGAGTAAGGAAAAACAAAACTTAGATGTAGTCTCAACACAAAAAAAAAAACATTATTAAGTGTTATGATATAGACTTATAATATTGTATAGTTTATACATATCTATTTTGATATAATTTTTATTAATATATACTAGATAATATTAATGGTTAAATATGTGTATTGAAAATCATAAAAATCATAAGATTAAGTGAAAGGCATATTTTTATTTTTCCACTGGTAAACGTGAGTGAAACATTATTTAACAGAGTACTCCATAATTTACAAGGAAATTTCTGACAAACAAACTTATAAAACATGCTTTCGTCACAATGAGTACTTTAACAATATCAAATTTTATCGATTTTTACTAATATGTACTTACATATATTAATGGTCAAAGATTTGCATTAGCATATGTGCAATAAATTAGGAGCATCAATAAGAAATAGAGTCAGTA
This sequence comes from Beta vulgaris subsp. vulgaris, assembly GCF_026745355.1. NCBI lineage: Eukaryota > Viridiplantae > Streptophyta > Magnoliopsida > Caryophyllales > Amaranthaceae > Beta > Beta vulgaris. The sequence goes on from NC_079208.1 coordinate 11,584,535, forward strand.
TTATATAAATTAGTTTCCTACAAATTTCTTTTTATAAAATACTTCCTTCGTTCTTTTCACTTGGCACATACCATGATAAATAAGGTAATAAATGAATTAATTAAAATAATTCTTCAAGAAAAATGAATTAATTAAAATATTATGAACCTGGGTTAGTTTCATATATAACTCGTCTCACTCAGATTAAACATATTGTTTTAATCAATTATTTTGTTTATATTATTTAATATGCATATGAAACTACATGCAAATGTTCAAATATTTTGAAAAGCAAAATTGGTCTCAATCAACACCCCAAGTTATGACTTGAGTTCACTTAGCACCACAAAACTTTGGCAAGTACTCAAAAAATCATGAATTACGGGACTTGGTGCAGTGCGTATCATTAATGATACCACTTTTAAGTTCTTTTGGCCGATAACATAGAATCTTGATTCTTTTAATATTTTTTTATCCCCCCTCCTTCAAACCTATTTTTGTATCTCACTAAAGGTTAGTCACTGACTTCTTCTTCTCCATCGTGTGAAAAACATGGAGTTCTTTTTTTTTAGGTAAGGAAAAAAAAAAACTAGGCCTGACCTCTAAGATAATACCAACCTACAACATTCTTTCATATGATGGAAGAGAAAACAATATTAGAAGAAGAAAACCAATAAAAAAGAGAATGAGTATCATGACCCCTATGAGTCATAAAATCCAATGCTTGATTAGCTTTCCGATAACAATGATTGATGGAAAAAAACTGAAAACCTTTGAGATTTTTAATCAAAATCAATCACCAGAGAGTGAATCTCCCATGAGACCTTCCAACACTGCCGAATAGAATTAACCACCACTAAATTACCCCCTTCAATAATCAGAGAACTAATAGTAATAAGAAGAAGTAATATTAAAATAATCAATCCCTCAAAAAAATAGTATTAAAATAATCAAGGTTTTTCATTGCCCATCAATTTTTTTACCTCCAATAACATTGAGGATATATGCTAAACTAAGTCTAGTAGTCCAATACATGCACTAAGTCATAGTTTAGGATGTTAAGGTCATTTTTAGCTTTTGGAAAATATATTCTATCGAAATAGTGTTGTACTGTTTTATATTATATGTTGTCATAAATTTTACTAATTGAACATCAACTTGCAATGTTAATCCAGATAGTAATTATTTTTTTTCTTTAGTAGGAATCCCGATAGTAGTTCATGACGAGGCTCGTATCCAATTGGCCATTATTAATCACCTCCAAACTGACAAACACATAATGCTGGCAAAGCAAAAACGAAGCATCAAGTCGTGCAAATCGGAAACACATCAGACAATTTGGTGGAAGGCCCACTTGCATTTAAGTTCTTGTCTCATTGGCGGCTTTCGAACTTGCTAATGCAAATCACTTTACAGGTAAGGTGACCAGATAAATTACGCGAGCCAAGCCAATTTAATGGCGCATTTAGCATGGGATTGGATATGGGTTTTCACTATTAGCACTCCCAAGTAACTAACTATCGCATGCACCTCTCTTGTCACTTTCATTTCGACATTGTGGCAAGAGTGGAGTGCAATACGTCAATTCCATGCTATACATGGATTATATCTTATATTATTCGAAATTAATAAGCCACGAGGTTGTATAATTTGATGTTTATCTTATACTAATGGAGTTAATCGTCGTTAGTAATTAAGGAAATTCTAATGTATTTTCTAGAAACCTAAAGATGTAGAGTGAATTTTCAAAAAAGTTGGGGAATTTGGTGAATAAAATAAAATTTGTCAAGGGTATATGTTGAAAAAATTGTAAGTTTAATGATGGAAGCCTTTATATCACTGAATATGTTATGTATTTTTTCGTTTATGATTTTCCTCTTGTAGATTTTATGTGACTTTTTGTTAATGAAATAAATTTACTATTCAAATAAAAAAGAGTAACATAAATTAAAAAGATATATATCAACTACAATATTAAAATGGATAAACATTAACATGAAATCCAAAACCTACACATAAGGAATGAGTAAATATTTCTGGAGAGGGGGGATCCCCCTTCTCTCTAGAAACCTTAGCCCCCAAATAAATTTCTTTAGAAATTGAAATCCTAGCATCCTCCCTGTTCATTTTCTCCTAGATGTAGCTATTTTTATGGCTTAGTATTTACTCCCTCTGATCTTTATTAGTTTACCCATTTCTTTTGCACAAAATTTTAGGAGAAATAATATTGTGGGTCATAGAAAAAAAGAGAAACTATTATTTTATATTAAAGTTAAATGTATGTATGATAAAAATTTAGTGGTCCCATTCCAAAAATAGAAGCAAAAGAAATTGGTAAATTAATAAGGGACATACCAAAAAGTAATTCAGGTAAACTAATAAAAACCGGAGGGAATGTAAAGTAGTCCAATTACTCATGTCCTCAATCGGACTTTGGTTTTGTATCCCTTTGATTAGCTTTTGGAATTTCTAAATTTAAGCAATTTCAAAATGAATGCTTGAGGATGTGTGATCGGTGTGGGTTTTCTTCTCCTCCCTCTTCGGCTGGGTTCTGCTTGGTGTTCGTTCAAGTCGACAGTTCGTTCTTGGTGGGTCGTGGGTTTCGCATCGCTGGTGCTCGTCGTGGTGGACCATTCGCTGGTGTTTGTTAATTCATTGGTATTTGTTCTTGGCGGGTCGTTCACTGGTGTTTCGTTCACTAGTGTTCATCCACTGGTGTTTCGTTCACTCGTGTTTGTTAGCGCCTTCAGCGAATGGTAGCTTTTATGTAGTTGTTTTTTTTGGTTTTAGTTTCCTGCTTTTTATTTTCTCTATATTAAGTTCTTGTTTTTTTGTAGTTTGTTAAATTAGTGGTTGGTATTAGATTAGTGTGACATCAAGTAATTACAGTTCTCTTTTCAAGATTTGGGAGCTTATTCATTTTCAGTGGTGCTTGTCTTTCCCCTCGTGAATGGTTTCAAGAAGTTATTTTCAGTTGCGCATTGGGAGATGATGTGTGTTGCAGCGAGAAAGCATCTACTCGAGTTTACTTGTGCTCTATTTTCTTCTATTGTTTTTTTTTCTTGTACATAACGATTGTTGTAACCATCCTTGTGGATACTTTAGGGGATGTCTCTTGTGTAGGCATCTCCTAGTTTTCTTTTCTGATTAAAAAAAATTGAAATCCAAAACCTACACCATATACTTGGATAAATTGTATATCTAAGGCTATATTTTTTTTTGCATATCATTTCGAGCTCTACAAATAAGCATTGAGAAAAGAATACCTTGGAGACACGATACAACCAAATGTATAATACTCCCTCCATCACATAATATAGTGCTCATATTCTTTTCTATATGTCCCAAAATATTGTGTCATCAATTTGTTTGGACTAAATTATATATCTATAATTCCTACACAAACTTTCTAAAAATAGCCCTATCTTTTTGTGAAAATATGTGTCCCTATTTATTATTTTACCAAATTCAAAGGAATATTTATTTTTTTTGATTTATTTTAAAGGAAAAAAATAAAAATTAATTCCAAGATAAAAGTACCAAAATAGGTGAGGTGTCAAACGGGCCATACGAGTTGGGTCAATCCAAGTTGCGTCAAATTCAGTTCAACATTGTGTTTGGATCGGGTCCGTTCGATACGAGTCCATCTCCATTCCATGAGAATTCAGGTCGGGTACAATTTGATGAGTCAGGTACCAAGCCTGTTCCAATAGCACTAGTAGAAAAACGACGATTTGCTTCTCACATCTGAGTCGCACAACAGGACAAACGTCGCAGATGACTCATTTGCGTTGCATGCAATAAGGAATCGACGCAAAATACGACCTATGCGGGTCCCATGAAGCCCACGTGTAATGCAAATAGTCATATGTGTCGCATTCCCCGTCACGTCTGATGCAGATGATTCTCCCTCTCTCTCACACACTTGCACATGACTGGGTTTTATCAAACGATTTGCGTCAGACCTTATGGCCCATCCGACGCAGATGCTCGGCCCACGATACTAGCCAAACCAAATATTTAACCTAAATAAACTCCAATGCCCCTTGACTCACATCAACACTCTCTAAATCTCTCTCAACCGAGCCCCTTTTCAAATTCTCTCACTCTCAAATTCTCCTCTCTCACTCTCAAATTCTCCTGTCTCACTCTCACTTTGTCGAGCCTTCTCAAATTCCGGCAAATCACATCATCTTCCCTTTTTTTTTATTACTCTCACACACTCCGGCGCATCACATCTTGCGAATGAACGAATCACATCATGTTGGCGACTTCAGCGCACGAACATATTGGCGAATGAATTTTCGGTGAATCACATCATCTTCCGTTTTTCTCTCTCGCTTTGACCGGTTCGAATTTGTTTCAATTTTTAAATCTGATATGTTTTTTCATTTTTAGATCTGATTTTTTATTTTATTTTTTGAAGCTGAAAATTCGTTTTTCATTTTCAGATCTGAAAATTAAAAACTTAGTTCATGCAAATGAAAAATAAAAACCTTTTCATTTTCAGATCTATTTTTTTTGTTTACCTTTTGGCATTTTCATGGTTTATTTCCAGATTTGGAATTTTCTTTTTAACTTTCAGATCCGGAATTGGTTCTTCTCGAAGTCGACTCCCTCGAACTCATCAAAAATCGTCGGGCGTTGCAATGTTCCTTTATTAGATTTAGTTTTACATTGTTTTTTACATATTTACACTGTAATTTGTTTTATGTATATTGTAAAATTTTTTTTACATATGTTTGTATCTAATATTTACATATGAATGCAAAATTTTGTTTGTATCTCATATTTACATATTAATGCAAAAATTCGATCGCGATTTTAAGTCGTATTGTGGGAATTATTTGCTTTTGGAATTATGTCTTGATTTACTGAGATAAATAGTGAATCAAAACATGCAATACTATACTGTGAGTTTGAGAGAAAAAAAAGCTGATTAAAAAAAAAATGCAAAGTTCAGTCATTTGCGTCGTACCTAGTGCCACATGCGACGCAGACGAGCATCATTTGCATCACATGTGGCACTTGGTGCGACGCAAATTACAGTTGCTAGCAGCTGCTGGGCATTGGCGTGTCTCCCATCTGTGTCGTTGGGATATGTGCGACGCAAATGATTATCTGCATCGTGTGCTTGTCCAACGCATATGCTATCTCTCTCATCTGCGTCGAGACCTTTGCCGTCAGACCCATGTCCGACGCAAATGGGCGCCTCGCATCTGATGCAAATAGCCGATTCTGTACTAGTGTAGGTTCGGGTTACTTTGGTTCAACTAATTAATTTGAGTAAGGTCTACTTTATTTCTTTTATAGAAAATAAATAAAACACATAAAATAATAGTTGTGAAATACATTTCATTATTATTTCCGGGTCGGGTCGTTATTGTTGGGTCACATCGGGACGGATAGATTCGGGTTGGGTAGATTCGGGTTCTGGTCATATTCAAGACCATTTGTTTTTGGCCGGGTTAGTTGGGTTTCAGTTCTATTTTGGGTTGTCATTTTCGGGTGAAAAACAAGTCTTGGTCGGGTCTAAAAGTGGGCATGGGCAAACGACACGTTTGGGCCCGACCCAATCCCGTTGCCTGCTACTTAAACCGTGGGCTTGCCACGGTTAAAATTTTTATTTCAGATCTGATTCGTCACGAGCCTGCCTATATGGATGTAGATCGAACGCCGGTTCTCTTTATTTTTTAGGCTAAAACTACTGAGAATCCAAAAAACAAAATAAAACACAGCCATGTCTGTAGGAGGCACCAACCTGGCTGCAGGTGCGGGCTCGACCATGGATTAAATTTGACATTTCAGACCCGATCCAGCATGACCGTTCTCTTCATTTTTTAGGCTAATAATACTAAGAATCCAAAAAACAAAATAAATGTCATGCTGTCACATGTACTTCCTCTCCTCCACACAATCAAATGAGACATTATTAAACAATAAAATGTGTGTTTTTGGCAAATATAAAAAAAAAACAATTATACTATTTATCTTGCATCTGGACTCGAAGTGAATTTCCATAAAAGCTCGTTAACAGGCTTAAATGTTATGACTTTTGGCTTGATTGTGCAGCAAAACAGTTATTATGCAAAAAGGGCTCACTATCGCTTACTTACCTTGGGCTCCCAATTGGTGGCCTCACTTCCCGTATTGCAGCATGGGAACCCATTATCAAGAAGATGGAAAAGAAGCTTACTTCATGGAGAGGGAGTATGCTTTCGATTGGGGGAAGGGTGACACTCATAAAGTCCTCCTTGTCAAACCTACCTCTATGCTATATGTCGATATATCCTATCCCCCAAACCTTCATCAACAAAATCATCTCAATCCAGCGACAATTTTTATGGAGCGGAAACATGAACAAATATGCGATGTCTCTTGTCAAATGGGAAACTCTCCAATTACCCTAAAAATTGGGGGTTTATCTCTGGGCAACGTCCTTCATCGTAACTTATCTCTAATGTTCAAATGGTTATGGCGATACTTTTGCGAACCAGATGCATTTGGAGAAATGTAATCCAATGCAAATATATATACTCTTCAAAGTTCCGAATTTCTGACCTCCAATTACCTCGATGTGGCGGTCCATGGAAGAGCATCTGCGCATCAATTCTAAAATACCAACCGGCAAAAGAATTAGCCTTGAAGGGAATTTGATGCAAGATAGGGAATGGGAAAAGTGCGCTTTTTTTGGCATGATTTATGGATAGGTGATGGAAACCTCAAGGTCCTTTTGCCGAGGCTTTTTTCAATCTCAAGCTGCCAAGATGCAACTGTCAAACTAATGGGCATATGGAATGGCTGACATTGGTTCTGGACCTTAGCTTGGAACCGTCCCCTAACAATTTGATGAGTCAGGTATCAAGCCTATTCCAATAACACTAGTAGAAAACGACGATTTGCATCGCACAACAGGACAAACGTCGCAGATGACTCATTTGCGTCGCATGCAATAAGGAATCGACGCAAAATACGACCTATGCGCGTCCCATGAAGCCCACGTGTGATGCAAATAGTTATCTGTGTCGCATCCCCCCTCACGTCCAGCGCAGATGATTCTCCCTCTCTCTCCCACACTTGCACATGACTGGGTTTTATCAAACGATTTGCGTCGGACCTCATGGCCCATCCGACGCAGGTGCTCGGCCCACGATACTAGGCAAACAAAACATTTAATCTAAATAAACTCCAACGCCCCTTGACTCACATCAACACTCTCTAAATCTCTCTCAACCGAGCCCCTTCTTACATTCTCTCACTCTCAAATTCTCCTGTCTCACTCTCACTTTGTCGAGCCTACTCACATTCCGGCGAATCACATCATCTTCCCTTTTTTTATCACTCTCCCACAATCCGGCGCATCACATCTTGCGAACGAACGAATCACATCATGTTGGTGACTTCAATGGACGACTTCAGCGCACGAACATATTGGCGAATGAATTTTCGGTGAATCACAGCATCTTCCGTTTTCTCTCTCGCTTTGACAGGTTCGAATTTGTTTCAATTTTTAAATCTGATATGTTTTTTCATTTTTAGATTTGATTTTCTATTTTAGTTTTCAAAGCTGAATTCGTTTTCCATTTTCAGATCTAAAAATAAAAACTTAGTTCATGCAAATGAAAAATAAAAACTTTAATCCTTTCGTTTTTAATTTTATTTTTTATATCTAATTTTTATTGTTTACTTTTTCGCATTTTTATGGTTTATTTTTAGATTTAGAATTTTCTTTTTAACTTTCAGATCTGGAATTGGTTTTTCTCGAAGTCGTCTCCCTCAAACTCATCAAAAAACGTCGGGCGTTGCAATGTTCCTTTATTAGATTCAGTTTTAGTTTTACAATTTTTTTACATATTTACAATATCATTTGTTTTATATATATTGTATATATATTTTTACACATGGTTGTATCTAATATTTACATATTACTGCGAAAATTCGATTGCGATTCTAAGTCATATTGTGGGAATTATTTGCTTTTGGAACTATGCATGTCTTGATTTACCCAGATAAATAGTGAATCAAAACATGCAATACTGTGAGACTGAGAGAAAAAAAAAAAGCTGAAAATTAAAAAAATATGCAAATTTCAGTCATTTGCGTCGCACCTAGTGCCACATGCGACGCATATGAGCATCATTTGCGTCACATGTGGCACTTGGTGCGACGCAAATTACAGTTGCTAGCAGCTGCTGGGCATTGGCGTGTCTTCCATCTGCGTCGTATGTTGGGATATGTGCAATGCAGATGATTATCTGCATCGTGTGCCTGTCCACGCATATATTATCTCTTTCATCTGCATCGAGACCTTTGTCGTCAGACTCATTTCCGACGCAAATGGGCGCCTCGCATCCGACGCAAATAGCCGATTCTGTACTAGTGTAGGTTCAGGTTACTTTGGTTCAACTAAATTTGAGTAAGGTCTACTTTATTTCTTTTATAGCAAATAAATAAAACACATAAAATAATAGTTGTGAAATACATTTCATTATTATTTCCGGGTCGGGTCGTTATTGTTGGGTGACATCGGGACGGATAGATTCGGGTTGGGTAGATTCGGTTTCTGGTCATATTCAAGACCATTTGTTTTTGGCCGGGTTAGTTGGGTTTCAGTTCTATTTTGGGTGGTCATTTTCGGGTGAAAAACAGGTCTCGGTCGGGTCTAAAAGTGGGCATGGGCAAACGACACGTTTGGGCCCGGCCAAGCCCGTTACCTGCTACTTAAACCGTGGGCTTGCCATGGTTAAAATTTTTATTTCAGATATGATTCAGCACGAGCCTTCCTTTATTTTTTAAGGCTAAAACTAATGAGAATCCAAAAAACAAAATAAAACAAAGCCATGTCTTTAGGTAGCACCAACCTGGCTGCAGGCCCGGGCTTGACCATGGGTTAAATTTGAAATTTCAGACCTGATCCAACATGACCGTTCTCTTTATTTTTTAGGCTAAAACTACTAAGAATCCAAAAAACAAAATAAATGTCACGCTGCCACATGTACTTCCTCTCCCCCACACAATCAAATGAGACATTAAACAATTAAAATGTGTGTTTTAAGATGCGAACCCATGACCTCTCTTTTGATATGTTGATGCACTAACCAACTACTCTACACTACAATTTTCATGTTGATCTTTGTGGGGGAAAATTCATTTAAAAACGACATATTATTTCTATTTTTGAAGACTTCATATATACGGTAAATAATCCAGGACATATCGTCCGAGACAAGAACTAGTTAAACACTAAATCGAATCCGTATAAGATTATGGACAAAGAAAATCATCATCTCAAATGTAGGAATATGTAAGTACTATAAAGCGGAATTTCATGAATCATATTCATAAGCACTTAAATCAGGATCACATGCATATATAATTAAGGATCACAAACAAGTTTAGAAATAACCTTTGTAGCGTGATTTCCACAAAGCTTGAATGACTCGGATTGAGAATCTCAGATGTGATTCCTCTACTTAGTCCACCAACCCGGATCAACACTCCACCAATGCTAGTTGGAAAGGAAGAAAACTTCTTTCTTGTTTTTGGAGTTTAAACGTGACTTTGATGAAGAGAGAGAATAGGAGAGAGAAAATAATAATAGAATAATCTGACTGTTTTCTTTTCTGCCTAACCCAAATATATAAAAGTATTTAGGTCAGATTCTCTCCTTTTCTCCTCTCTTGGCCGGCCACCCTAGGGCCCTCTTGGGCTCTAGGTTTCTTTTGTTGATCCAAGTTTAATGTGTGACCTTGTAGGATCCGTTACATTGGGCTTCGGGTTTATTTATTTACTAATCCGAAGTTCTAAGCTTTCTCTAGCAAGACGTATAGACGACCCAATATAACGAACTTATTATCTCTATAATACGATCCATTATATATTAGTAATTGCATTTAAGTCGAGGACATAAATCCTTCAATCTCCCACTTGTCCGAGACGAGTGTGCAATGTTTTTATTCCTCAAGTCTCTTAATGTCTTAATTTGATAGTATGATCATATTTCTATATCATCCATACTAGCTTTCAAATTATTCCTTGAAATCCGAGTTCAAATTGTCCAACAAATGATCATCGAATGATCCATTTGAGCACGGCCATGCATTTTTCAATTTTTCACTCTTCAAGGGGCCAAGACACCTATCCTATCTCATATAGGAGGACTTTTCCAATCTTGTAGTAACCAATACTCCCACTCAACTTTTAGCACAACCTGAATGCTGCCTTTATAGTCCCCTTTTACGGCATGACGTTTGACAGTATCAAAGCTATACTAATCATTGGGCTGATAATGTTCTACTCATGTCTCAGGAATCTACTAATATAATTTCGAAGTTGTAAAAATTCTAAGTAGGTCAAGTTCGACTATGTATCAACTATACATGTCCATATGATTGATTAAACATCTCTATGTTTCCATAGCCCATGAAACGGCGCTATCAATCAATCTTATATGCTAATCCCTTTAATAAGTCATTTATGTCCAGTTTAATGACTTAGATTAGGAACTTTAATATTCTATGAATTCTGTTCACTTATGGTGTTTCATTCATCAAATCACATATTTGACAAAACCATAGAATTCAAGATATATTTTGGACATTTTATTTAATACCAAACCAAAATTAAATAAGACAAAATTTATTATCATAAACATAAATAGCAAAACCATGTCTTTACATTGTAATAAGTTTCTCTAAACCTAGTACAATCTAAAGCCACTCTAACATTTGCTTCAAGCCTATAGCCCTAGCGTGACACTCATGCTTGGGTTGAGGTAGCGGTTTAGTTAGCGGATCAGCCACGTTCTCATCCGTATGAACTTTGCAGATTCTGACATCCTTCCTGTCAACTATCTCTCGAATGAGGTGATACTTCCTCATCACATGCTTGGACTTGTTATGTGACCTTGGCTCTTTTGCTTGCGCAATAGCACCATTGTTGTCACAAAACAACTCAATTCCTTCCAGAACACTAGGTACGATATCCAGCTCTGTCAAGAATTTCTTTATCCAAACTGCTTCCTTAGCTGCTTCAACTGCTGCTAAATATTCTGATTCTGTCGTAGAGTCTGCTACAGTGCTTTGCTTTGAGCTCTTCCAGCTCACTGCTCCTCCATTCAGACGAAAGACATACCCTGACTGAGAGCGGTAGTCATCTCTGTCGGTTTGGAAGCTTGCATCCGTGTAACCTTCAACAACCAACTCACTTTGTCCCCCATATACTAAGAACATGCCTTTAGTCCTCCTTAAGTACTTAAGGATGCTCTTAGCTGCAGTCCAGTGTGCTTCTCCTGGATTTGCTTGGAACCTGCTACACATGCTCAAGGCATATGCAACATCAGGTCGAGTACTTATCATGGCATACATAATAGACCCTATAGCCGAAGCATAAGGAATGCTACTCATTCGCTTTAACTCATCAGGCTCAGTCGGGCACTGACTCTTGCTAAGCGATATGCCATGTGACATGGGAACGAAACCTCTCTTCGAGTTTTCCATGTTGAACCTTGTAAGAACCTTATCAATATAAGTTTCTTGACTTAGCCCAATCATCCTTCGAGACCTATCTCTATGGATTTTGATTCCCAGTATGTACTCAGCTTCTCCAAGGTCCTTCATAGAGAAACAACTTTTAACCATTCCTTGACTGACTCAAGCATTGGTATGTCGTTTCCCATGATTAGTATGTCATCTACATACAGAACCAAGAAGACTAAGCTGCTCCCACTAAACTTCTTGTAAACACAAGACTCTTCTTCGCTTTTGATGAAACCAAATTGTTTGATTGCCTCATCAAACCGAAGATTCCAGCTCCGAGATGCCTGCTTCAATCCATAAATGGATCTCTGAAGCTTGCAAACCCTTTTAGGATTTTCTGGATCTTCAAAACCTTCAGGTTGTGTCATGTACACATCCTCATTCAAGAACCCATTCAAGAATGCGGTTTTGACATCCATCTGCCAAATTTCGTAATCGAAAAATGCAGCAATCGCTAAAAGTATCCGAATTGATTTAAGCATTGCTACTGGAGAAAAGGTCTCATCATAGTCTATACCATGAACTTGTCTGAATCCTTTTGCAACCAGTCTTGCTTTGTAGACATAGACATTTCCATCTTTTCTGTTTTCAATTTGAACACCCACTTGCATCCAATAGGGTTAACCCCACAGGCAAGTCAACTAGTGTCCAAACTTTATTCTCAGACATGGAGTCTAACTCGGATTTCATGGCCTCAAGCCATTTCTCAGAGTCTGGGCTCGTCAAAGCTTGTTTGTAGGTAGTAGGTTCTGAATTTTCCAAAATCATAATTTCAGAATTCTCAGTCATTAGGAAATCAACCAACCTTTTGTTTGGAATCCTTGGTCTACTAGACCTACGCGGGGTCTGAGCATCAAAGAAACGTTCTCTTCAACAGTTTGAAGATTTTCGCTTGATTCAACTTCGAATGGGACGGTAGGAGGTTCATGCGTTGAATACGTTATCTCCTCAACATGACTTTCGTCTTGTTGGGCCGTCTCTGACATGGTGTGAGCCACGTCCAGTTGTTGCTCATCTCGAATTTCTTCGATGTTATTTTACTCCCACTTGTCTTTCTAGAAACAAATTCCTTTTCAAGAAAGACACCATCACGAGCAACAAACACTTTGTTCTCTTGACGGTTATAGAAGTAATAACCCCTTGTCTCTTTTGGATATCCCACAAAGAGACATTTATCTGACTTGGGTGCGAGTTTGTCTGATAGTAACCGCTTTACATAGACCTCGCATCCCCAGATTTTAAGAAAAGACAAGTTTGGAGGTTTTCCATTCCATAACTCATATGGAGTCTTTTCTACAGCCTTTGACGGGCTCCTATTTAGTGTGTGTGCAGCAGTTTCGAGAGCGTATCCCCAAAAAGAAATCGGTAGATCAGCAAGACTCATCATAGATCGAACCATATCTAGTATGTTCGATTCCTCCTTTCAGATACACCATTTAACTGTGGTGTTCCTGGTGGAGTTAATTGTGAAAGAATTCCACAATCCTTTAGATGATCATCAAACTCTTGGCTCAAATATTCACCACCACGATCGGATCGTAGTGCTTTTATTGTCTACCAAGTTGATTCTGTACTTCATTTTGGAACTCTTTGAATCTATCAAAAGATTCCGACTTATGTTTCATAAGTAAATATAGCCATATCTACTCAAATCATCAGTGAAGGTGATGAAGTAATTAAACCCTCCCCTTGCCTTTGTGCTCATAGGACCACATACATCTGTATGTATGAGTCCTAAAAGATCGCTGGCCCTTTCACCTTTTCCAGTAAATGGTGATTTTGTCATCTTACCCATTAAGCATGATTCACATACATCAAATGATTCGAAATCAAATGATGGAATTATACCGTCCTTTTGTAACTTGTGAATGCGCTTTTGGTTTATATGACCCATTCGGCAATGCCAAATATAGGTTAGGTTAGAATCATTTGATTTCTTTTTCTTGCTATCTATGTTATAGACTTGTAATGATTTATCAAGCACATATAAACCATTTATCAAATTAGCTCTGGCATAGAACATATTATTGTAAGAAATGGAACAACATTTGTTCTTTATTTCAAAGCAAAAACCTTCAGAATCCAAAACTGAAACCGAAATTATGTTCTTAGTTATTGTAGGAACGAAATAACAATTATTTAATTCTAAAATAAGCCCAGATGGCAAGTGTAGACTATAGCTCCCGACGGCAAGTGCAGCAACTCGTGCTCCATTTCCAACGCGTAGCTCTACCTCGCCTTTTGCCAACTTCCTACTTCTTTTTAGTCCCTGCACATCATTAACTATGTGAGAACCACAACCGGTATCAAATACCCATAAAGAAGTAGAAGTCAAATTGATTTCTATAACATATATACCTGAAGTAGAAGCCCCAGACTTCTTTATTTCCTCCAAGTATATCGGGCAGTTCCTCTTCCAGTGTCCAATCTTGTGACAGTGGAAGCACTTGCTTTCCGCAGCAACCTTGGGCTTGGCGGTTGGCTTAGGTTTTTCAGCGACAGTGGCAACTTGCTTGCCTTTGTCCTTCTTTCCTGCCCATTTCTTTTTGAAACCCTTTCCCTTTTGAACCAACAGAACCTCTTTCTTTGGTTCAACCTTAGGGATGTTCCTTTCAGCATTGACCAACAATCCATGCAGCTCTTGCAAAGTCTTTTCAGACTCATTCATATTGTAGGTCATTCTGAACTGATTAAAACTTTCAGGTAGTGAGTGGAGAATGATGTCAGTAGCCAACTCGAGCCTATAAGGGAACCCAAGTCTTTCCATGTTTTCGAAAAGACCCATCATTTCGAACACATGGGGGCCAACAGCTTGACCCGGCTTCAAGTGACATTCAAGGATCTCCCTGTTAGTCTCATACCGCTCAACTCGGGCCTGAGTTTTAAACATGGCCCGCAGCTCTTGCATGATCGTGTAGGCATCCTTGGTTTCGAACCTCTTTTGGAGGTTCGGCTCCATGGCTGCTACCATCAAACAAGTGATTGGTATAGACTTATCACTAGCCTGTTTTGCACGACGTTTTTCAGCGTCAGTTGATTCATCAGTTATTACAGGAAGCGGGGTATCTAAGACGTCCTCTCGACCCTCAAACCTCAGAACGAGTCTTAAGGTCCTTTCCCAATTAAGGAAATTTTCACCATTCAGTCTGTCCTTTTCCAGAAAAGGACGAATGTTGAAACCGGAGTTGTTGTTGTTGTTATTAGACATGATATCTACAGACAGAAAAATAAGGCAAAGTTCAATTTTATGTTTATAAAGCAACCTAAAACATGTAAAGGTTTCTAGGTTGACCACCTATTCAAAATTAAAGTCCCCTATGAATAAGTGTTTTACAAGATCCTATCAACATGTAACACTAAGCAGACGGAGGCCTTATCATAACGTTACATTATCAAGGTAAGTAAACTCTTTTACTAATTATAACACTTTATAACTCTTGTTTAGATGGATAAACATCGCATGTTTAACTATCTCTTGCTTCAAAATTCAAAACGCTTTTGATAATTTTGTTAAGGACAACCAAACTAAGTTGTAAAATTCGCAATTTTACCTTATATCCCAAAATTAATGATAACACCCTGCGGAGGCATGACCTATTACTATTAATTAAGGGTTTTATAAGTACTTTATGTTTGGAAAAACAAACCTTAATATTTACGGGGCCTAAGTTTATTATGTTGTTATGAATTAGTGAACTCTAGCGCTCAATAACCAACATACAATAAACTTATAAGCATTTTAAAGAATAATAAAATGCGAAAATAAAATGATCTAGTATGGCCCCTAATCCTAAGAACTAAGCATCAATGGCTCCTTCTTGGACTCTTCATGGATCTCCATCCACTTTTCCATGGGCCTTCTCTTGATGGACTCTTCTTTGGATTACATAAGTATCAAAATAATTTAAATAATAACTAAATTAAATAAATTACAAAAATACTTAACGATACGCAGATCGTATTTAAAATTACAAGAATACATCACGATACGCAGATCGTATTTTCTATCTTAATTTGGGCCATACTAGTCATACATAGCAAATATATATATATAAAAGCCACATAATAATATCACATATTATACTTGCCAATCAATTAAAATATCAAATATTCTTAATTAAAGCAAGAAGATAAAATTTTAAGTAATACTAATCACCTAAAGATTCTATCCCTTAAAACTAGCCTAATTAATTTTAATTAGATTAAAAAATCAGATTATGGATTGAAATTTATGACCAAGTCAACTAATTGAAATTTACTTATCTTTCTCAAAATTCTGTTTTCAAAATTAAAACTTCCAAAATAAAAAAAAAAATAATATCTGCTGCTGCCTGAATTAGCACGTTTCTTTTATCAAAATTTTTTTTTTTTTTTTTTTTTTTTAAAATTGTAAAACATACGTGAAACTCAGCAGTTCAAAACTGCTTTCACGCAACCTCGCCTGAGACTTACAGCCCAAATTTCCCGGCGACCGTTTCAGGCCACCCTTTTCGACGACTTCACCGGCAACTCGCCGGTCGTTTCTTTCACGAACCGACGCCGGCGATTCACCATCTGCAGCGCGCAGCACTGCTTCGCACGTCAAACGTGCGTCGTGCTGCCGCCACGTCCTCCCTCTGACGCGACTGCTCGCCGGCAGTTAGCGTCTCCCTTTTCACCGGTTTTTCGCCGGCAGACCACCGGAGCAGCCACGGTGGCTGCTCCTTTCCTCCTTTATTTTATTTTATTTTTTTTTTTTTATTATTTGAGGGATATTAAAAATACAACCTTTTGTAAATTTAATTAGGTGATCTTGAGTAAATTAAACATAACTCTTTATGCTTAATACAGAAAATTAAATTTTTTTAAAATCTCTATTTTAATTAATTTTCAGATTTATTCATATAATTAATCATTAATTCATATAAAACACTTTTACATGAATTTATCTTCATACATAAACGATTTTAAGCATGAAAATTTTATTAATAACATGAATTTATTTTCGAAATTTAGAGATCTAAAATCAGAATTTTATAAATTTCGAAAATTAGGGTATATTAGATGGGAAAAATCGGCTATATAAAAAAATGAGAAAGAAAGTAATTAAAACTCTTTTTAACAAATTTCAATTAATTATTCAATCCATAATTTAATTCCTCCCCTTAATCAAATTAAAATTAATCATACAAAACTAAACTTTATGACCAAAATTTTATATGCAAGAGGCTAAAACTGATACCACTGTAGGAATATGTAAGTACTATAAAGCGGAATTTCATGAATCATATTCATAAGCACTTAAATCAGGATCACATGCATATATAATTAAGGATCACAAACAAGTTTAGAAATAACCTTTGTAGCGTGATTTCCACAAAGCTTGAATGACTTGGATTGAGAATCTCAGATGTGATTCCTCTACTTAGTCCACCAACCCGGATCAACACTCCACCAATGCTAGTTGGAAAGGAAGAAAACTTCTTTCTTGTTTTTGGAGTTTAAACGTGACTTTGATGAAGAGAGAGAATAGGAGAGAGAAAATAATAATAGAATAATCTGACTGTTTTCTTTTCTGCCTAACCCAAATATATAAAAGTATTTAGGTCAGATTCTCTCCTTTCTCCTCTCTGGCCGGCCACCCTAGGGCCCTCTTGGGCTCTAGGTTTCTTTTGTTGATCCAAGTTTAATGTGTGACCTTGTAGGATCCGTTACATTGGGCTTCGGGTTTATTTATTTACTAATCCGAAGTTCTATAGCTTTCTCTAGCAAGACGTATAGACGACCCAATATCACGAACTTATTATCTCTATAATACGATCCATTATATATTAGTAATTGCATTTAAGTCGAGGACATAAATCCTTCATCAAAGTTTGTCCAAATATCTCAAAAATATATCTGAAAATATTTCAATTACTAGTGTCTATAATCATGACGAATTGAGAGATCAATTATCATCCCAATACTATTAAAATGACGAGGATATCATCCCAATAACTTTTTAAATGATGAGGATATCATCATCCCAACTGCCGAGAAAAATTAAACTTTTTCTGATGTTTGCAGTAAACAGCAGCAGGTAAACTACTCAAGGGGAGCTGTCACAACTCACAGTCACACTTCGCAGTTCGCAGTTTCTCAACGGTCTTCAGTAGAAGGCCGTAAAAATGGCGGATCCCCACGTTGCTTCGCTATCAAAATTCCCCCATTCTTCACTCCCCGTCGCCAATTCTTCAACACCAACTAAACATCACCTTCATTAAAATAATACAAAATATATCCTCCTAAATCTCACACTCTGTCTCACTCTCTTTCTCTCTCCTCACTCCATTAGTCCATGTTCGCATCCGAACATGCACCTATAAAAGTCGAAATGTTGCAATTATTACATTTATAAAAAAGTCCAAACGTTGCAATTATAAAAGAACGAAGTACAAAAAAAGTATCATACTAAATCTCACAGTCTGCTCACTCCATGTTCTCAACCCCACAAAACAACCCAGAAAGGCCACAACAAACACACCCAGAAAGCCCCCCAAAAATCCAACGAAGCTATGCTGTCTCTTTCCTCTGTGTTCTTCCTCTTTCTCTCTGTTGCCATTTCTGCATATGGGTTCGGATCCATGGGTCCCATCTCTGCTGCTTTTGGCGGTGATGATTCCTTCTTCTGTGCCATAGATGCTAGCGGCAAACAAGCAATCATATGCTGGGGTATGTCACCAGAGAAGACCTCGGAGAATTTCACCACTATCCCTCCTATGGCCGCTCTCTCTGGTGGCCAAGGATTTATGTGTGGTATTACAGCGAATAACTCGCTAGCATACTGTTGGGATTCTAATGGTACAGGTAATGATCTTGTGCCATCCTTTTACAGTAACAATAGTTACTCCCACATTGCTGCTGGTAGAAATCATGTTTGTGCTATTAGAGGTAATTACTACTCGGATAACGGTTCGGGTGTAGTTGATTGTTGGGATATTGTTGATGATGGTTCAAGTTTGAATAAGTTGACTTCAAAGCAGAGTGCTCTGTTTTATGATCAGTATGTTAGTAATGTACAGTTTAAGAGTATTGTTTCTGGAGATGGGTTTAGTTGTGGGGTTGTTGCAAAACAAGAGTTGCTTTTTTGTTGGGGACCGAGTTCAGCTAGTTTGGGGATTTCTAAGATTTCAGATAATTTTGCTGCATTAACTTCTAGTAGGAAGAGTTTATGTGGGATTATACAACTTTCTGGTGAAGTCAAATGTTGGGGTAAGAATGATTCATATTCTGATCCCCCATCTCGGGTTCGATTCGTTTCTTTGACAGGCGGTTCACGCCATTTTTGTGGGATTAGAGCTGATACTCATGTGGTTGAGTGTTGGGGGGGTTTCAACTCTTCATCAATACCAAAGAGTTCTGGGTTTTACGCGATTGCTACATCGGATGTGGCTGCTTGTGGAATAAGAGAAGAAGATTTGGTTCTTGATTGTTGGTTTGTTAATGAGACTAGTACACCTTCTGAATATAATCCTCCTTTGCAGCTTTCGAGTCCTGGGTTATGTACTCCCACGGATTGCAACATTGGTGAGTTTGCCTTCAATGCGAGTGCTCTTAATGAGCCTGAGTTGACTAATGTTTGCATACGAAAAGATTTGCATATTTGTTCATCTTGTGGGACTAATTGCTCATCTGGGTATTTTTTGTCTAGTCCATGTACCGAAAATGCAGACAGAATATGTACCTCTTGTTCTCTTTGCCAAAATAGCTCGTGTTGGGATGTTTGTGGGCTTGCCCAAGTAGAAATGAAGCGGAGGCATCAACATCAGATGCAAAAGATCATTCTCATATTGGGACCATCTATTGCAGGTTTTTTATTGATATTGATTGGTTGGTGTCTTTTCCCTTATTTATACTTCTTCAAAGCAAAAGATGGACCAACGAAGCAGTTTAGATCATGTATTGGCAAAAAGGATCCGGAGTCTGATGCAAATGCTGATACTGATCCCCCTATGCTAGTTGCACAATGTCCCGGGGAAGCACAGATTTACCGGCTCTCAGAGCTGAAAGATGCTACAAATGGGTTCAAGGAATTTAATGAGCTAGGAAGAGGGAGCTACGGATTTGTGTATAGAGCCGTACTCCCAGATGGTCAACAAGTAGCAGTTAAAAGAGCAAATGCGGCTACTATAATTCACACCAACATCAGGGAGTTTGAGACGGAGTTGGAGATCCTTTGCAATATGAGGCATTGCAATATAGTAAACTTGTTGGGTTATTGTATGGAGATGGGGGAGAGGCTGCTTGTTTATGAATACATGGGCCACGGAACTTTGCACGATCATCTTCATGGTGGTCTCTCCTCTCTTAGTTGGACTCTCAGGTTGAGGATCGCAATGCAAGCTGCAAAAGGACTTGAGTACCTTCACATGGAGGCTAATCCTCCAGTTGTTCATAGGGATGTCAAGACATCAAACATACTTTTAGATTCTGATTGGGGAGCGAGGATTTCAGATTTCGGCTGCTCTAATCTCAATGAAAAAGATGTTAGTGATGATTTGAAGAATGATGTTTACAATTTTGGGATAGTTTTGCTAGAGATTCTTAGTGGAAGGAAAGCATACGATGTGGATTACTCACCTCCAAATATTGTTGAGTGGGCAGTTCCCCTCATACGAAGAGGGAAGGCGGCTGCTCTCATCGACAGGTATGTGGCTCTCCCAAGAAACGTTGAGCCATTGCTTAAGCTAGCTGATATAGCAGAGTCTGCAGTTCGAGAAAATTTAAATGACCGGCCTACAATGAGAGCGATAGCTGATTCACTGGAGCAGATTGTAAGGGAAGGATTAATGGTGTAGTTGTTGGTGAAATCTGATGTTACATAAATCAAAAGAAAATTACATGGAAGCTTTTGGTGGAGTATAGCGTGATTACAAGTTACAACTGTATATGTATCCTGAGCCTCTTGTACATTAACTTGCCATTTTGCTCTTCTTGTTTCTATTTTTCTTCAATTTATACATCACAAAGTGAAGTAAATTGAAATTGTTGTAGCATTTGAGAATTGTTGTTCTTCATACGAATTCATACAATAATACCCTGTTGTGTAAAGTGCAGGGCATTCAAATCATTTCATTATATGCTGATTTCTTTCTACACACTTCTCGGTATTTATTGGTGAAATAACAAAAAAGTGTTTCACATGATTATATTTATATTCTTTATTATAAAGCTGGATGTAGAATGGAATTTTCCGTTAATGAGGGAAAACTGAACCTGGTGGTACTGATTCTATGTTACCCATATTAGTTTGATTTCTTATAATGCCATGAATCTTAACATCGAGTTTTCAGACTAATCTTTCTAGACTCTTGAAGATGGTTTCCACTCCAGTATGTGTTTTCTGTTTTCTCCGTGCTACTCCTTTTTTTACATTGCACCATTCTTTATTTATAAATGTTCTGATATGGAATAAATATGAGGATGTGAACCGGTATGTCCTTGGTAAGTGAGCCGGTTTGATTTCCTGCAAGAGAAAACACGTAAACTAGCTCGGGGGTTGATCCGAGGAACACCCTCCGATGCCTAAGTCAGTAATAGGTAAACCGGTAGCTCTCAAGTGGAGTATGATTATGATTGTGAACGTACCTTGTGACTCAGATCAATGGGGTATTTATAGGAGCCGGCAGGAGTCCTTGTTGAGGTAGGACTCTGCTCCTATTGGTTGGACGCTGTAATATTCCTTTAGGATATACTTTTATCCTCTATTGAAGTTTTATCCTTAGGCCCGTAAACGAATGTAGATAGAAACTGGATCAAGCTCAGGCCCATGAATAATGGCCCGGTGAGGGATACCGTCCAGGTATCTTAATGGAACCGGTATGACGAAGTCAACAGTTCTGTAGTAGGCATGTTGACCATGACACTGCTTATTGGTCTAGGTAGACCGGTATGGAACTTAGTCAGCCCCCATACAATAAAAGTAAAAAGAAATAAGATTAGAAGATCCTCCGCACGGGATCAACTTCTAACGCATCAGCTACAATAATAGTGTGTAAAGCAGAATTACTACAAGTATCTATATGCAAACATGAATCAACTGAATGACTTACATTGACTATCCAATCTAGTGGCGAAGCAAGGATTTCAAAATCGGGAGGCACACAAAAGACAAAAGATATTCAATATTAAAAATTTTACAACGCAAAAAAACGTTGTCTAATATTTATTGTCATACATCCTAAACTAAGAAATTATTACATAAATAAATAAATAAAATTACAAGTGCATTCAACGAGTCTTCATTTTTTGTAAACGATCAATAATATCATGATCGAAAACGTGAAGAAACACTTCTTTCTCTAGAAAAGTGACTAAACAATCATTCAAGAATTGATCACCCATGTTATTTCACAACTTACTTTTTATGTAAGTCATTTTCGAAAATACTCTTTTCACACTTACAATAACAATCGGAAGAATCAACATCAACTTGATGAGAAAAAATACAAGTGGATAAGCTTCATTTCTATTTGTTTCAACAAACTTCATTGAAAGGGAAGAAAGATTATTGACATTTTGGAATTCACTAGGGGAAAAAACAGAAAGGGCTGCGCTTTTCGTAAAAGCACAGCCCTACTAGTGAAGGGCTGCGCTTTTTCCTAAACGCGCAACCCTTCACCTAGTAGGGCTGCACTTTTAGGAAAAGCGCAGCCCTTCTGCTATGTAGGGCTGCGCTTTTTAAAAAAAGCGCAGCCCTTCCGGAAAAATATTTGAAATAAAAAAGTTCGCAGGCTTCAAATATTAAGCGGGATTCGTCAAATATATTATCCCTCATTCTCTCTCCTCTCTCACGTCCCTCATTATTCCTTTCCTCCTTCTCTCTCATCCTCTCTTCTCTCAGAAACTCCCATAAACATTTGCGACAAAAACCTGAAATGATTTGCACTAAACATGTCGACGGAGTCCGATTGCCTATTGTATACCTTTTCGGAAGTGGAACGAGCCAACGAGTCAAACTCACCGCTGTGCCGTGACGTTTAGGCTTTTAAGCCATCCGAGTTCGTTTAAGCCTCCAAATAGGCATTTTAAGTTTTTTCGAAATTTTTTTTCCCCTTAAATTATGTATTAGGGTTTTGTTTTATGTATTTAAACATTATTAGGTTAATGTTTCGAGGTAGTTCTTGTATTTCAGATCTATAATGTTCTTGTATACTTCTCTTTGTTTATATATTTTGATTAATGTTCTTGTATACTTCTCTTTGTTTTGATTAATGTTCTTGTATACTTCTCTTTGTTTTGATTAATGTTCTTGTATTTTATCTTTGTTTTGATTAATGTTCTTGTATTTTCAGATCTATAATTTCTTGTATTGGTTTTTGTTCTTTTTTTCATTTTCGTTTCATTCTTTTTTTTTTTTTTGGGTTTAGAATTTTCATTTTTGTTTCGTTTCTCTTCTCTTCTGTTTAATTTCTGAAAATGTGAGATTATGAGTAAAAAAATGTAAAAAAAAAAAATTTTTTTTTTTTTGGTAGGAAGGGTTGCGCTAGTTAGGAAAAAGCGCAGCCCTTCTAGCTCAGAAGGGCTGCGCTTTTTCCTAACTAGCGCAGCCCTTCTAAGCTAGAAGGGCTGCGCTTTTTCCTAAATAGCGCAGCCCTGCTAGCTTAAGGGCTGCGCTTTTCTAGCGCAGCCCTAAGTGAAGGGCTGCTACTGAAAGGGCTGCTGTTAAAAAGTGCAGCCCTACAGGCCTTTTTCAGCGCAGCCCTTCTTCATTTTTCCACTAGTGATTCACCATTGTCATCTCGCATATCTTCCATGAATACATCAAGTTGACAATCAAGAGCATCCAAATCACTAGTTTTAAATTCGGAAGGATAAAGAGTGTCAAGTTTAATTGACTTTTCATTGTTGAAAGAAGAGCATCCATCTCTAAGACATAAGCAAGATATGCATTTAAGCAACTCCATATTAACCTCATCAAAACGGTTGTTAAGTTCTTGAAGTTGTAGATCGATTACTTCTGTGAACACTTCCACCTGAAAATGATGAAAATATATCACTTATTTAACAATACGTTTTGATCTTCCTTGATGAATGTAATTATCTTCCATGTTGGGAACAATAATGACATGTTTATTGCAAAATGAGGTAACCTTACTCAAATGAATCTCCGACCCACCATCTCTCATTTTTTTACAATACTCTTCATTCTTATTTGTTTGTTGAATGGGGAGCCTCATGTCATTACCAATGTCTTGATCTTTTCTTTGTAAAGCAATACACAATTCATTAGTGTACCCAAATATTGTAGACATTAATTGTGCCATAAAAAATCAGAGCACAACACCTTGAGCTTTTGTCTTATCATCGACATTTGAACCAATCTTTCAAATCATGACAAACAATTGTAGGAAACAAGTTCATGACTTTTTGTAGAGTTTTATAGTGAGAACCCCAATGAGCGTCACCGTGTCTTTTCAAACCAAGTTTTTGATTTATTCCCGACCCTGTTTCGAGTTCACCCATTTCTAAGGCTCGAGCAACATTTTGAGCATGAATATCTTGAATTATATATCTTCTTTTACAAGTATCTCCAACCACATTCAACAAGGTTCTAAGTGTATGTTATGGCTGAATTTTTTGACAGGATGACACTGACCCAATGACGTGATAACTTGATGACATGATGCCATCTGACGTGATGACTTAGTAATTATGACTTGAAGACACAGCGAAGGACGCGAGATTGGAGCATAGCATTAAGTGGTAACGGTCCAGCTAAATAAGGAAGGAGTGTAATGAGGCATAAATTCAGCCGTTAAAGAGCAAGGATCATGACGTTGTAGCATAAATGGAGAAGATCTCCCATGATTGAAGCGCTAAAATCAATGTAATAATTAGTGAATTCATTTTTGTATTCATTGAGAAAAAGCCAAGAGAAAAAAGAAGGCATATAAAAGGGAGAGAGAGGTCATTGACGAGTTTTTTACGCAACATAATTGGAAGAAAACTAGAGAGAAAATAATATTCTTGTAACGACGGTCAGTCACTAAGAAAGACAGTGAACCATATTAGTTTGGTGGATCTCCATCCACCCACAGTTTTTACCCATCTTCATTGGGGTTTTCCGTGTCACCATTTTTGTGTGTTTATCCCCTTTGATCACCTTTGCATTCTTTTGTCACATTGTCCTAAACATAATCTGGTTAAATCGTCCCAAACTTTAATTTCGTTGTAAGTGATAAATTTTAGCTTAAATAATTTGGCGCCGACCGTGGGGCATAACCAGACCATCTACTGTTCAAAATCCATCAAATGGGAGAAACACCTAACCTCGAGGAAATGCAGAGACAATATGAACAGATGAGAGCAGAATGCTCGAAATGAAGCAAGCCAATGAGCGGCTAGCAACCGACTTCACGATGTCGCAGGAGAGAATCCAGAAATTGCAGGAAGAGTTAGCGTCGTCTAAAGCTTCGAAGGTCCGACGTCGCGCTAACCTGAACGACATCCCTTTCATGGGGAACCTTTCTGAATCAGATAGTGAGGAGCCTGAGAATGACGAAGAGCCCGAGGATGAAGATCCCTTAATCAATGAAGAAAACGATCAAGGCGAAGGAGAATCGAATCTCATGGCGAAGCGCATGGTCCAGATCGAAAAGCAGAATAAGCGCTTAATGAGGCTCATGTCCCAGCTCCCCGGGGCTCCGACGCCAAGCATCGTGGAGCATCCAGACGGTTATGCAGAGTCACCATTCGTCGAAAGGATCGCGAGGGCTGTGCTTCCCAAAAAGCTCAATCTGCCTACCCTCGCTGCTAATTATGACGGTTCAACCGACCTAGGCGAACATGTGATAAGTGACATTTATGTCACTTCTAGGAGTAGTTTTTAGAGTATTTTTGTAATTTATTTTCATTTATTTTAACTTTTTAAGCCTTTAATTCTTATTTTTCCATTTTATGGCTTAATTAGATTAATTAGTTATTTTTACTAGTTTTTAGTTCTTATTTTATTATTTTTATATCTCGTATCTCCCCTTTTGTTTTGATGTTGCTTGTAGGTGAGCATTTTGGAGCTATGGTGTGAGATTTAAAATTACAATACAAGACTTATCCTCCACCACACTCTTATCCTTAACCTACACCACACTATTTC
Organism: Beta vulgaris subsp. vulgaris; assembly: GCF_026745355.1. Taxonomy (NCBI): domain Eukaryota; kingdom Viridiplantae; phylum Streptophyta; class Magnoliopsida; order Caryophyllales; family Amaranthaceae; genus Beta; species Beta vulgaris. The sequence goes on from NC_079208.1 coordinate 11,610,167, forward strand.
ATATCATACACCACACTAAACCTTTGCTATACCACAATACAACACCACCATCTTCCTAACCCATAACACCAATCCACCACCATCTTCCCTACCCCAAACACCACAGCACCACCATCATTATGTCCTGCAGCACCGCAAACTCCACCTGTACAATATGTCCAAGCCAAAATGGAGCGGGCGCTCCTCTGTACAACGGAGCGGACGCTCCGTTCAAACTCAATGAAAACAGAAAGGTTCCAGAATGTTATGAGCGACCATGGAGCGACCACGGAGCGGGCGCTCAAAGATAAACGTGCTCAATACTCATTAAATGAATCGACGGTCGTGATTCATTGAAGAAAATCAATGGCTGCGATTTGCGCTAATGATGAAGATGATGATGTTGCAGCGAATTAAAGGCCACGATTTTGCTGATGAATGATGTTGATGCGATGAAGATCGACGGCCATGGACCATGGATGATGCGTGATGATGCAGCGAAGAAGATGATGAATAGGAAGGGGGTCTGATGCTTTTGGAGGAGTTTTACCCTTTTTCATTTTCTTTCTTTGACTTTTCTCTTTCCCCTTTTTATTTCACACGTTTTCTTTCAATCCTTTTCTTTTCTTTCTTCCATTTTTCTTTTTATTTCATTCTTTGTTTTTATTTTCTTCTCCTTTTTCTTTCTTTCCTTTTTATTAGGAGGAGTATAAATATCTTAAGTCATCTTTTTAGAGGGGATTTTTTCTTTATTAGCCTAGTTTTATTTTCACCACTTTTAGGGTTTAGGGTTTTAAGGAGGTTTAGCCTCCATAGATTAGTTTAGGAAGAAAAGGGAGAAAACTCAAAGAAAGATGGAAGATTGTAGATTCAAGGGTGACATTTGTATCGAACTTTCAACCATTAATCAATGAGCATTTCTTACTCTTTCTCCTCTTTTATTGTTTTATTTTCATTGTTTTTCTTAGATTAGTTGTTCTTGATTAGTTTAATTATTTATGATTTATTTTATTTAGTTTAATGTTAGATTAATGATTATTATCATGTTATTAAAGTTTAATTTCTCTAAAGTCTTTATTTTTGTATTTATGGAGTAGTTTGTTGGTTAGGGTTTGGGTGAAAACCCAACCATGATTGAATTGGGCATTTGAGATTGGATTTAGAGATTTGCGTGATTAAATTATTGCTTGTTTAGCTCTTCTAATCTATGTTGCATTCTCTTTGATCACTTGAATGTCGTATTAGATGGAGTTGATTGATTTAGGTTGGCATGAGAGTGTGACCTATTGATTTCTATTATTTGACTTGAACCTCGGGATATGTTAGTAATGGATGAGAGTCCTTATTTGATGTCTTTGAGGATTTCTCCGCCATGAGAGTAGGATGGAGTTGTGTGTGTGGGTCAATAGCTAATTCAAGTAGTGTTCATGTATTATCTCTATGTTTGATATTCTTATGCCTATTTCATGATTAGTTGGTGTTTAATCCCATCTCCTAACTTTAGTTATCTTTGATATTTAGCTTTTTCGTAGTTCTTAGTTGGTTATTGACAATTTCCGACTTGATTCCGGCCTAGCTTATTGTTTTTCAATACATTTTGGTGTTCCTTAGTCCTCTGTGGATTTCGACCCTTACTTATCACTTTACCTAGTTTAGTGATTTAGTTAGGTTTTGTTTGATTTTAGGAGGTAGTAACGACCTAGTTTTCCTATGTCAAAATGGCCGTTGCCGGGGACTTCGGCTAACATTGATTTGTGTTGATTAGATGAGTCTAGGCTATTTGTGAATATTTCTCTTTTATTTGTCTATTTGATTTCATTTTCTTTTCTTAAAAAAAAAATTTCGAAAAATGGCAATCTTTTCCCTTCCCCAATATGAATATGAAGTATTTTGGAGGTACTATTGGAGGCTTGGAGATTCTCTTGGTTGTGACCATAGTTTTGAAAAATGGGAAATATGTGATGTGATGTTTGAGGGTCTAAATGAAGAAACTAGAAAGTGGTAGAGTCTATGTCTAATGGTGATTTCCATGCTCAATCTTTGGATGAGGCTTGGAGTCTATTTGAATGGTTGGCTAGAGATACATATGAATGGGAAATGTCAATGCATGCTAATCAAAATCTTGAAAATTTCTCTAGTTATGAACCCGAGACTTGTATTTCTCCCCCATCTTCCTTTCATTTGGATGAATTTGCTAATGTTGCTCATGTATCCTATGAATTGCCTTCAAACCCTTGCATAAATTCTTATGATCAATCCTTATGCTCCCAATGATGAATCTCATATGCTTGACTATGAACCCCTTCCCCAATTTGATTCTCAAAATGCTCCCCTAACCATTGTTGATCCCCTTTTGCAATTAGAAATTGATTTGAAATTGCTTAGGGAAAAATTGGGTTGCAATGATGGCATTCTTGAGTTCAATTATGTTGATTCGAGGGATGTTGGAAATGAAAATCAATTGGGAAAGAGTTGCATAGAGCTTGAAGATGATTTTGAAGTTTTGATGAATAATGGAGATATTCTTGAGGATAACTCATTAATGGAAGAAGTTTTCCCTCTTAAGTCTTGTGATGTGAGTGAAGTGTGTGAAAACCTTGTTTCTATCCCTTCCCCTCATATTCCATTTGCAAGAAGGATTGACATTATTCCCTCTAGTCCCATTTTATATCCATTCACATGTATCAAAACTCCAAATCTAGATGAGCTTCTTGCCTCTTTTGACCTTCAAGTGCCCAATCCATTCATTATTGAGGAAAAGAGTGAGCTTGCCACCAAAAAAGATTTTGTTGAGGAGAGTTTGCCATTTTTTTCTTATTTTGATTCTTCTCTTTCTTACTTCTTTGTTTTTCCTTTTAATCCTTCTTCTTTTTGGCATCCCTCTCCTTATTTTCATGGAGTTGCATTGCACTTTATGCATATTTTGCATTTTATCATTGCATACTTAATAATAATTGAAATGTTGCTAGTGCATATGACAAACTCTTGCGATCTTTGAATTGTTATTTATTAGAAAGGTCAAGCTTATGACCTTAAATAACCTTCTGGAAGTAACCCATTTATTGCTTTCATTTTCTTTCTTTTAGTCTTTCTTATTTTATTATCTTTCTATCCTTGTTTATTTAGGTACATAATTGGAATAACACCATTCTCAATAGCACGTGGAAAGCAAATCGTGTGTTGAAAAGTTGATTATAAGTGAGAAAATGGTCATTTGCGGGTATCTACACCCACTTATCATCCGGTAGCATCCTTCCTTTCTCTTTCTCTTATGCTTTATGATTGTGAACATGTGTTTTTTGGATGTTTCTTCCCCCTCCCTCCCTCCCTTTGATCGTCTTGTTCAAGATTGAGGACAATGCTTTATTCTAGCTTGGGGAGTAGCTATTCGCTAGCTTGGGGATGTATACTTTATTTCTTTACTTTTCTCATTTTCAAAAATTTCAAAATTTTTAAAAAATATTTCCTTTCTTTTCTTTTTCCTTCAATTTGAGTTCTTCTTAATAAAGAAAAAAATTGAAAAAAATGAAAAAAAGGATGTTTGGCAAAATGAAAAAAAAAATTAGTAATAAGAAAAGTACAAGCATTTCATGCCAAGGAAGATGCTAGTTGATGATATATGTGGATTCCTTGCTTTGATTTTGAGTAAATGTTTAGAGCTCCTTTTGGAAGAGTGTAGCTTGGGTTGTGATTTTAGGAGGTGATTAATCTTGATTGCATTAGAGTCTACCAAAATGAAACTAATGAATGCTCAATTGAATGTCTAGTCTTGAATCTTGACTATGTTGCTCATGCTTGGATAATTTTAGCTTCAAATTTGCGGTCCCTTGTGTCCCTAATATGCTCATCATGTCCCAAGCAAAGCTCTACAAGAAGCTTAGTTTATATCTTTTCTTTTGAAATAAGTGGCACAAAACCACAAGCTCTTATGTTTCTCTTTAGTGAGTATTACCTCTTCCTTGTACATCAAAGATTCCCGTAATAAGGGAAAAAGAAAAAGCCAAAAAAAGTCAAAAAGCGTGAAAATGAGAAAAAGTGAAAAAAAACGAAAAAAAAAGAATAGAAGAATTTCAATAAAAGAGGTCAATTTGTGGATGCCTCCCACACTTAGTTCTATTTTCTTAAGTTTTGAGTAGAGTGAGTCTAAGCTTATTTGTGTGTCTGGAGTGGACTATGGTTTAAGCTTCTATAACACTTGAAGCCAAAGCTTTTGGATAGCTAGGTTTCTCTAATGAGCGAGTAAAAAGTCTAATTAGTGTCCTATTGCAATCTTGATTAGTTTCTTTCTCTACTCATAACCTATGATACATTTGATAATTATTGTCTTGAAAATTGCTTTCTATCATTGCTTGTGAACCATTTCATTGATAGTTGACTGGCATTAATCTTGAGTTTGTTGAATAAATGATTGATAAAATATAAGAGTTATGTTTAAGCTCTGGGAAACCCTCGCGAGATCTCACTCCCCTCTTAAGCGATTTGGGTTTAAAGAGCTTGTTGCATAAGCTAAATGCAACCGTGATTCCTCAAAATTATAGTGCATATTCTCATCCTTTTCTTTTCTTTTACTTGAATAAATTCATTCTCTCCTTTGTGTTCATCTTATTTTGCTCGAGGACGAGCAAAATTTAGCTTGGGGGATTTGATAAGTGACATTTATGTCACTTCTAGGAGTAGATTTTAGAGTATTTTTGTAATTATTTCATTATTTAATTTTTAAGCCTTTTAATTCTTTTTTTTCCATTTTATGCTTAATTAGATTAATTAGTTATTTTTACTATTTTTAGTTCTTATTTATTATTTTATATCTCGTATCTCCCTTTTTTGTTTGACGTCTGTAGGTGAGCATTTGGAGCTATGGTGTGAGATTTACATTACAATACAAGACTTATCCTCCACCACACTCTTATCCTTAACCTACACCACACTATTTCATATCATACACCACACTAAACCTTTGCTATACCACAATACAACACCACCATCTTCCTAACCCATAACACCAATCCACCACCATCTTCCCTACCCAAACACCACAGCACCACCATCATTATGTCCTGCAGCACCGCAACTCCACCTGTACAATATGTCCAAGCCAAATGGAGCGGGCGCTCCTCTGTACAACGGAGCGACGCTCCGTTAAACTCAATGAAACAGAAAGGTTCCAGAATGTTATGAGCGACCATGGAGCGACCACGGAGCGGGCGCTCAAAGATAAACGTGCTCAATACTCATTAAATGAATCGACGGTCGTGATTCATTGAAGAAAATCAATGGCTGCGATTTGCGCTAATGATGAAGATGATGATGTTGCAGCGAATTAAAGGCCACGATTTTGCTGATGAATGATGTTGATGCGATGAAGATCGACGGCCATGGACCATGGATGATGCGTGATGATGCAGCAAGAAGATGATGAATAGGAAGGGGGTCTGATGCTTTTGGAGGAGTTTTACCCTTTTTCATTTTCTTTCTTTGACTTTCTCTTCCCCTTTTTATTTCACACGTTTTCTTTCACCCTTTTCTTTTCTTTCTTCCATTTTCTTTTTATTTCATTCTTTTTTTATTTCTTCTCCTTTTCTTTCTTTCCTTTTATTAGGAGGAGTATAAATATCTTAAGTCATCTTTTTAGAGGGGAGATTTTTCTTTATAGCCAGTTTTATTTTCACCACTTTTAGTTGAGGTTTAAGGAGGTTTAGCCTCCATAGATTAGTTTAGGAAGAAAAGGGAAAAACTCAAAGAAAGATGGAAGATTGTAGATTCAAGGGTGACATTTGTATCGAACTTTCAACCATTAATCAAGGCATTTCTTACTCATCTCCTCTTTTATGTTTTATTTCATTGTTTTCTTAATTATGTTCATGATTAGTTTAATTATTTATGATTTATTTTATTTAGTTTAATGTTAGATTAATGATTATTATCATTATTAAAGTTATTCTCTAAAGTCCTTATTTTTATTATGGAGTAGTTTGTTGGTTAGGTTTGGGTGAAAACCCAACCATGATTGAATTGGGCATTTGAATTGGATTAAGAACTTGCGTGATTAAATTATTGCTTGTTTAGCTCTTCTAATCTATGTTGCATTCTCTTTGATCATTGAATGTCGTATTAGATGGAGTGATTGATTTAGGTTGGCATGAGAGTGTAACCTATTGATTTCTATTATTGATTCGAACCTCGGATATGTTAGTAATGGATGAGAGTCCTTATTTGATGTCTTTGAGGATTTCTCCGCCTATGAGAGTAGGATGGGAGTTGTGTGTTGGGTCAATAGCTAATTCAAGTAGTGTTCATGTATTATCTCTATGTTTGATATTCTTATGCCTATTTCATGATTAGTTTGTGTTTAATCCCATCTCCTAACTTTAGTTATCTTTGATATTTAGCTTTTTCGTAGTTCTTAGTTGGTTATTGACAATTTTCGACTTGATTCCGGCCTAGCTTATTGTTTTATCAATACATTTTGGTGTTCCTTAGTCCTTGTGGATTTCGACCCTTACTTATCACTTTACCTAGTTTAGTGATTTAGTTAGGTTTTGTTTGACCTTAGGAGATTAGTAACGACCTAGTTTTTCCTATGTCAGCATGTCGCCCAGTACAAGCAGCGGATGTGGCAAGCGTCAATTCCTTGGCATTTGGTAGAGGCCTGCATGTGTAAATATTTTGGAGCCACGCTCACCAATCCCGCTCTCAAATGGCTCGGATCTCTCAGGCAGGAAGCATTGGCAATTTTTCCACCCTAATCAATAAGTTCTATGAGAAGTTCGAAGGCAGTCGTAGCCTGGAAAAGCAGACGAGCGACCTATATGGCGTCGTTCAAGGACCTAAACAATCTGTTCGCGATTATTCTAATCGCTTTAATAAAGAAATGATCAGCATTAAAGATCTTGATACTAAGACTGCTATTGAATGTTTCAGGAAACGATTAATCTTGCGATCAAAGTTATACAACCGTTTGGCGAAGTACTCGTGCCAGACGTTCGAGGAAGTCAAGTCGTGAGCGTTAGCACAGATGAGATTGGAGGAAGATGATGCCATCCTCAACACCATATCCACCCGACGTGCACCAGAATCCCCTGCTGACCGGAAGGCTTTCGTCCCCAAGATGAATAATTGGCGGAGCCACCTTTATAGCCGCTCAAACCAGGTAAACAATGTTACTGACGTTGTCGAAAATGCAGGTAACGACGCAAGGACAGAGTCGCCGACCTTCCCCGATTTAGACTCTTACGGATTTTCCGTCGATGTCGGAGGGTCATGAATGCTTTATCCAAAATCGGAGCACCCATTCGTTGGCCAAAAAAGAGCGACTGATCGGAAGCGCAAAAGCATCAAACAAAGTAGTATCAGTTCCATCATGACCATGGCCATAAGACGAGAGGTCGCGTTCATGCTTAATAAGGGGCACCTTAAAGACCTCTTGAGCGATAAAGGTAAAGCGTCCTTCGGTAGGAATACCGCGCAGTCCGACCCTCCTGCGTCGCCCAGCACGTAAAGGTAATCAACGTTATTTCTGGTGGTCTGATGTATGTGGACTAACGTATTCCCCATCCTAAAGGCTAGCAAGAGAGAGTACTCCCTCGTCCACCGTTTTTAAATCTTACAGGTCAGCGTAAGAACGCAAGCTCGAAGCAATGTCAATAACCTTTGACGACGACGACGTCTTCGACGTGGAGCATCACGATGGATTAGTCATATCCCTGACTGTCAGTAATTGCTTGTTGAAGCGAGTGTTAGTCGATGGGGGCAGCTCAGCCAACATCATATTCAAAAGCGCCCTCGAAGGTATGGGTTTGTGCGATAAAGATATTACTAAAAAATCTACTGTTTTGAGGGTTCAGTGGAGAGGCTCAACATACGTCGGAGAGATCACATTGCCAACGCTAGCCAAAGGCGTCAACCTGCCAACCAGATTCAACGTTGTGGATTGCCTGTCCGCGTATAACATCATTCTCGGCACTCCATGGATACACAAGATGAAGGCCGTCCCCCAACTTATCATCAGTCGCTGAAGTTTCCAACCAAGTGGGGTCCAAGAAATAAAGGGCGAGCAGAAATCTGCAAGAGAATGCTATAGTTCGTCGCTCAAACCCCCAAAAGCGTCCTATCTAGCAATTAAAGGATGGTCAGCGCCCGACGCGCCCAGCGAGCAGGACGTGGATGAAGTGATGCTCGATCCATCCATCCCGATCGTGTCGTTCGAATCGGAGCGACGTTGTCGCAAGAAATACGAGGTCAGTTAGTTGATTTTTTGAAACTAACCAAGATTGTTTTGCTTGGTCCATGAGGATATGACAGGAATCAGTCCTGACGTCATTACGCATAAGCTCAAGTCGACCCCGCTCACAAGCCTGTAAAACAGAAAAGACGCAAATTCGCACCTGAAAGGAATCAAGTCATCAATGACGAGGTTTAAAAGCTGATCGATACCGGAAAGATCCGCGAGGTAAAGTATCCAGATTGGTTAGCCAATGTCGTGGTGGTCAGGAAAAAGAACGGAAGTGGAAGAGTCTGCATCGACTTCACAGATTTGAACAAAGCATGTCCCAAGGATCCATTCCTTCTCCCTCATATAGATGCAATGGTCGACGCGACAACAGGTCACGAGCTTTTAACGTTCATGGACGCGTATTCCGGGTACAACCAAATATTGATGCATCCGGATGACCAGGAAAAGACCGCGTATATCACTGATAAAGTATATATTGTTATAAGGTTATGCCTTTTGGTTTGAAAAACGCAGGTGCCACATATCAACATTGGTCAACCAAATGTTTAAGATCAACTAGACGGCACCATGGAAGTATACATAAACGATATGCTCGTCAAATCCAAGCGAGCAACGATACAATCCAGCATCTATCGGAGGCTTTTGACGTCCTGCGAAGGTATGGCATGAAATTAAATCCCACTAAGTGCACATTTGGAGTGTATGCAGGAAAGTTCTTAGGGTACGTCGTTACGTAACGAGGAATTGAAGCCAGTCCGGATCAAATAAAGGCCATCATCAACATTCAATCTCCACGAAGCGTCAAGGAGGTGCAAAAGTTGACCGTGTCGTGTAGCCGCGCTGAATTGTTTCATATCCCGGTCGTCTGAAAAATGCCATCTATTTTATGACGTCCTAAGAAAGAATAAGGGCTTCGACTGGTCGCAACAACACAAAGACGCGTTGCAGAAACTTAAAAGCTACTTAGCGTCACCGCCATTGTTGTCGAAAGCCAAATACGTTGCAGCTCTATCTCGCGGTAAGCAATGTGTCCGTCAATGCTGTCCTAACGCGGAAGCGAAAGCCAGCAGCTCCAATCTACTATGTCAGTAAGTCTCTGCTAGACGCGGAGACCAGGTATTCTTCATTAAGAGAAGCCCTTTTAGCCATAGTCGTAGCTGTTAAAAAGCTTAGGCACTATTTTGAAACACATACTGTTATCGTTATGACTAACTATCCTATCAAGTCTGTCTTGCGACACCCAGAATTGACAGGACGCATGAGCAAGTGGGCAATAGCACTCAGTGCGTACGACATCCAGTTTCATCCAAGAACAGCTATCAAGTCACAAGCTTTGGCAGATTTTGTGGCAGACTTTAGCCCAGAGCTAGAAAAGCTTGCGGACGACGAAGTCGCAAAGATTAATCAAGTAAACGACGACTCTTGGATACTGTTTGTTGATGGGCTTCAATTTTCGTGGTGCAGGTCTGGGCATTGTGCTAAAGTCGCCACAAGGGGGCAAGATAGTACGAGCCATTTGCTGTGAATTTAGAGCGACGAATAACGAAGCCGAGTACGAGGCGCTCATAGCAGGAATGACGTTAGCAGAAGACATGGGAGCAAAAGCATTGAAAGTCTTCAGCGATTCACTGCTGATAGTCAGCCAAGTCAAGGGCGAATTCGCGGCAAAAGACTCTAAAATGGCCATGTATTTAGAAATAGCTCAGCGTAAAAGTAAAGTGTTTAATTCATTTGACATTTTGCAGATACCTAGGGACCAGAATACGCAAGCGGATGCATTGGCCAATCTCGGATCTTCTTTAAGGGACGTTTCGTTTACGTCCGTCCCTATAGTTCATTTGACGAATCCTGCTATCGCTAGGAGCGTTGGGGGCTGTCACGACGACGGTCGAACAGCTTCAAGACAACCATGAGGTCGTAGTAACATCGTAATCTCGCACTGAGAGCGACCCTGACGCCGAGGAGGTAAGTTCAGTTGGACAAAACCGCTTTATGATTTCTTGCTAACGATGTACTCCCAACAGATAAGCGGAAGCACGCAGAATTCGGTTCAAGCGTCGCGATACATACTCATTCAAGGAGTACTGTTCAAAAAATCTGCGCAGGCCCCTACCTGCGTTGTTTGGAAAAGGATCAGTGGGGGCAAGTCCTGAAGGACATGCATGAAGGCACTTGTGGAAATCACTCAGGAGGACGCAGTTATCCAACAGAGTTTGCGCATGGGATACTATTGGCCAACAATGAAGAAAGAGCAATAAGGTATGTCGCCAAATGCGATAGTTGTCAACGACATGCAGGTATGACGCATAAACCTTGTGAACTTTTGCATCCTACTCTAACACCTTGGCCTTTCATGAAATGGGGCATGGACATAGTTGGCAAATTACCTCCAGCCCCAGGTCAGAAGGTCTTTATGTTGGCACTAACTGACTACTTTTCTAAGTGGATTGAAGCAGGTTCTTTTCAACAGGTACGCGATAAGGAAGTGATTTCTTTTATATATACTAACATTATTTGCAGGTTTGGTGTTCCGTCCGAGATAGTATGCGACAATGGGTCGCATTCATTAGCAACGAGACAAGACGTTTCTGCGATGAATGGAGCATAACGTTGTTAACGTCAACACCAAGATACCCGCAAGCCAATGGACAGGCTGAGTCCAGTAACAAGACGATCATTGACTCTTTGAAGAAGCGACTCACAGCCAAGAAGGGTAAATGGGTAGAGGCGTTGCCTTCCATCTTATGGGCTAATCGCACGACACCGCGCACTGCGACTGGACAAACACCGTTCTCACTAGTTATGGTTGTGAGGTTGTCCTGCCTTCATAAGTGAGCGTCCCAACTGCGAGATGTATTCTAAAGACGGAGCGACAGAACCATGATGAACTGATAAACGACCTAGATACCATTGAAGAGTTGCGCGACGCAGCATTGGTACGCATGGCGGCCCAGCAGCAAATAGTAGCAAGGAGCTTTAATAAAAACGTCCAAGCCAATCCTTCGTCGAAGGTGATTGGGTTCTAAGGAAAGTATTTCAGAACACACAAGAGGCTAACGCTGGTAAGCTAGGACAGAAGTGGGAAGGACCATACCAAATTAGTAAGGTGGTAGGCACGGAGCCTACCAATTGGTCCGACGTGACGGAAGCTCCGTGCCACGTAGCTGGAATGCCACACACCTCAAACGATACTTCTTTTAAGCTAAGTAATAAGCTTTGTTTTCCCATTCGTTGAAAAAAAAAGAACACAAAAAAAAAGATATAGATAGATGATAATGCTATTATATCTGCGTCGTTAGCTGCTAGCGACCATAGTGTTCTCTCACTAGGTATTGTTGAATTTCAGGAAACTATTCCCGTCCATCTCCTTAACGTTCCGACGATTTTTCACAAGACATCAGACAGATTTGCATTTTACTACCATATAAAGTCTTTTGGTCCACTATTGCTTCAGCTGACGTTATGACAGGGGCACATTCATTTTAAAGCTATAACTGCTGACGACATTTCATCTATCTCTCTGACAAACACACGTAAGTTTCTATATATTTCCTATATGTATTCTAAAGTCGTTTAGTCCAAACGTTACGTCTGAACGACCAAAGATGGCTTTTACTAAGTCCAAACATTACGTCTGAACGACCAAAGATGGCTTACTGAGCGCCTGACCATCCTCTAGAAACGTCAGAATAACGACGAGACACATACATGGACATAAAGCAAGGACTAAGATCAACTTTGCTAAATCAAAAGCATCAACGTAATGGTCACCCCCGTAGGTGACCCAAAAAAGTTCAAATGATAAAAAGTTATGGTCACCCCCATGGGTGACCCAAAAGTACAGTACAAACAGTCACTCCTTCGAGCGACCTATAACAAGAGTTTGATTAAAGATTAAGTAAAGGGGGCATGATATAAAGTGCCTAAAAATTAAACGACAGAGGCCTCCTCAACTTCCTTCTCCTCGGACGCTTCAGATGGTAAGACAGTGGCTGGAGCCTCCTTCTCAGTTTCGGGGTCAGGGAGTACATCAGACGCTATGAACCCGGCACAGACGGGGCGTTTTATCAACTTTTGATGAAGAGTCCGCCGTCGCACCAAGTCCTCTTCGTCCATCAGATCCTTCATTGACCCATGAACTGGAGGTACAGGTCAATTCCTTTTCCGGGCGTCCACGACGCCGTCTTCTTCATCAGGAACTGATACATGAATTTATCCCTGACCCTAGTTGTCACCTCAACCTCAAGAAGGTCCAGCTCATTCTTCTGTGCGTCAATACTCGCTTGAACTTTCTTGATCTCCTAACGCAAAGATTCTTCCAGCTTAGTCGCCCTCTGCCTAATCTCTTCCAGCTTCTCTCCGTTTTTCTTCAAAGCCTCCCCCATGTCCTCCATAGTCTTCTTCCAAGACTCCAATTCAGCGCCTTTGGACTTCACGTCCAATTCAGCCTTCTTCATTCTCTGCTTCATGGACATGTGACCCTTCAGCAGAGACGAGATCTCCCTCTTAGCCATTAGGAGATGTTGAGAAGACTGCACAATAAAAGATAGGATATCGTTATTCAGAAGTCGTAAGTCATTAAGCATAGTGTTCAAAGGAGAGCAAGTGCTATACCTGGAATAGGAGTCTAGCCCATCTGACATCATGCGGGGGAGAGTATGGTCCTTGATCCTTCCATTGCGCTGGAAAGAGGAACCTGTCAGCTTCAGGCCATATGGACCTCTCCAACGACATGAAGTCGTTAGGGACGGTCACAGTAAAGAAGGCCACTCTTGTCGGAGGGGCCAGGAAGTCATTTTGCGCGTCTTAGACGCACGTCATGCTCGTCGTCCAAGTGGACGAACACTGTGTCTTTCTTCGTTGACGCTGACGACAGAGACGCAGCGTCGTTAGAGGACTCCCTCTTCGTTTGCCAGCATCTCAGCTAACGCTTCCCGTCCAAACTCCCCTAGGACGCGACTGGATGAACCTTCCAAGAGTGTCTGAGTCAATAACACGAAACTCTTCCTTGGAAAGTCCTACTCAAAAATAAAAGTCAGAGAGAATAGATAGACTAACCAGATGCCATAGATGAACAACTGTCTTGAGAAGCAAATAAAATCCTTCTGAATTGCCTATCTTCCTCTGGCACCTTCAGAAATTTGTCACAGAGACTCTGAGATTCGTCGCGATGCGACAACAGTTTTGGGTTAAGACCTGCAGTAGAAACGATGTAAGAGTGTGTTAACGACATGGCACGAACTTAAAAAGACTGAAAATAAACACACCTTCGGTATTCCAGCCGCCAACCAAAGACGTCCCAGCTTCCCCTAGCGACGACCTCTTCACAAACACAAACCTGTTTTTCCAACCTCTGTCATTCGACTGTATTCCCCCGACCAGAGGCTGTAACCTCGCCTTTGCATGTAGGGCTATCCATTTTTTGCTTTGACCCTAATCTCATAGTGTAACAGTAAGTCGTGGAGGGTGAAGGCTTCTTCCCACGACGCCGTCACCCTGTCGATGACACTAAGAATCCTCCAGACTTGGGGCATAATTTGCCCGGGGCTGATTTGGTAAATTTGCATCAGATCCCTTTCCAGGGGGTGAAGGGAAGTCTAAGACCTATTTTGAAAGGGTATTCGTAGAGCTGGTGGTTCGTCAGACTCAGCGTTCCTAATGACGGTACTTTTAGGCAAATTCCCTAAGTCTAAAAACTTTAAAAGATCCTCTTCTGACATCGTTGACAGTTCATCCTCATTTTCTACCCTTAGTTCTACAGCTTTCTCTTTCCCTTTCGATTTTTCTTGATTTTTTACAAAAGTCCTAATGCTACGTCTGCTAGGTGCCATGAGAACAGTAGAAGAAGAGAAAGTAGAACGAATTAAAGGAAATAACGAGGAAAAAGTGCGAAATTACCTGGTGTCAGCGGTCGATTTTCCGGTGGAGAGAATAATGGAAGTTAAGGAAAATGCCTTACTTAAAGAGAGAGAAAGATTTGATGAAGTTGGAGTAAAAGTTGGGATCTTTAAACCGAAGTTATTTATGCCAACAAGAGTAATCATGACAATCGTGCCAACGGTTATAATTAAAACGGCTATTTAAAAAGAAAACTACCTTTTGTATTTTGAGACCTTGGACTACCAAAAATAACCGCTAAACGGATCTCCTTTCCTTCCTTGTTCTCCTTGGGAATTTTTTCTATAATTGACAAAAGCGAGATTTTTCTTGTGATTTTTGATATCTTAATGACTTAGACAGAATTTCATTTGATTTATTGATTTTTCTTAACAATTGTCTCATGGGTTTTGTGTTACCCCGATTCAACAATTGGGGGCAAACTGTTATGGCTGAATTTTTTGACAGGATGACTGACGAATGACGTGATACTCGATGACATGATGCCATCTGACATGATGACGAAGTAATTATGACTGAAGACACAGCGAAGGACGCGAGATTGGAGCAGAGCATTAAGTGGTAACGGTCCAGCTAAATAAGGAAGGAGTGTAATGAGCATAAATTCAGCCGTTAAAGAGCAAGATCATGACGTTGGAGCGTAAATGGAGAAGATCTCCCATGATTGAAGCGCAAAGTTAATGTAATAATTAGTGAATTCATTTTTGTATTCGTTGAGAAAAAGCCAAGAGAAAAAGAAGGCATATAAAAGGGAGAGAGAGGTCATTGACGAGTTTTTTACGCAACATAATTGGAAGAACACTAGAGAGAAATACATTCTTGTAACGACAGTCAGTCACTAAGAAAGCGTGAACCATATTAGTTTGGTGGATCTCCATCCACCCGCGGTTTGTACCCATCTTCATTGGGGTTTTCCGCGTCACCATTTTTGTGTGTTCATCCCCTTTGATCCCCTTTGCATTCTTTTGTCACATTATCCTAAACATAATCTGGTTAAATCGTCCCAAACTTTAATTTCATCGTAAGTGATAAATTTTAGCATAAACAGTGTATTAATTCAAAAAACCAACCACACTCATTATTCTTTTTAGTAACCACAACAAGTGTTAAAAATAAGTTGATGAGCAAAACAATGGACATAGTATGCATTTGGAGTATCATCCTTAATCAAAGTCTTGAGGCCATTTATCTCACCCTTCATGTTACTAGCCCCATCATAACCTTTCTCTCGAATCTTAGAAAGGACTTAATGAATGATCAACAAGCAAAGACATAATTGCATTTCTAAGAGACAAAGCGGTGGTATCCCCAACATGAACAAGTCCAAGAAATCGTGACGTGGTAATTAATGTAAGGTTGACACTTGGTCACTTAGTGTCAATGACTTTGAAACTTAGAATGATTTATAATTTTTTTAGATATATCAACGCAAGATATTATTTTATAATAAAATAGGGGAACAATTAGTATTTCAAAAACCCGTATCTAGATATAGAGACCGATTTCAGATATCCGTTACTAATAAGATAAAATTATCAACACTACGTCCATCCCATTACAAACAGACTCTAACAATTTGTCTCCAAATTTAGAGACAAATTTTTACTATCCGTCTCGAAAGTTGGAGATAGATTTTTTCTATCCGTCTCGAAAGTTAGAGACAAATCACAATAATCATTTTCAATTTTATAGACGGGTTTTGAAATCCGTCTCTAACTTTATATACTCATTCCGTATCAAATTATTAGATACAGAATTAGCAACATATACTGATTTATCTCTAATTTAGAGATGGATTACTGAAATTTTGATTATAATTCAAATAGCGATAAGGCTTTCGACCACGGTTGAGATACGTCCCTAATTCCTTCTCTAAGCACATATAGCAACAAATTTTGTCGATTTAGAGACGGATCCTTTCCGTCGCTATAGACCATGTTTTTTGCGGTGTTGATAGATGCAACGCATGTGTATTAGAATGGTTTATGTTTGTTATTAGTGCTCCCATAGTGCATTTTTTGGTGGTCCGATTTGCATGTTTCTAATAACTACACATGCCTTCTCATTTTGAGGTTGAGCAATTTTAGCTCTTAATATTTTCATATCCCAGGCTGTGGATTGTTCTAATGTTTAGAACTTGATGATTACACCGATGTTGTGGAGGTTGGACTTAGTTGTCCTTAATTTTCACATAGCCCTTTGGGTGGTTTGCGTGTTGGAAGCAACAAACTTGATGAGAATATTTATGTGAGTGAGAAGGGTTGGCATCCTTCTAAGATGTTGTTCTTCTAATATACTCACTATAATACCAAGGATTATTGAAGGCTATTTCAGAGTTAAAATCGTACAATTTCGTAAGTTCTAAAGATAAAGTATGTGGTAGTATTGTTCTTTGGTTAGAGAGGAGGTTCAAGAGTTTACTCACTTTTCTAAGAGCTCGTTTGGTTACCGTTTGAACTTGATTTTCATGGGAAGTCTTATTTCATGGTAAGTAAATTCCCTTGTCTATTTTCTAGAAAATGGATTTTTGTGTTTGGTTGAACATAGGAATTTGTAGTTGACACAGGAATTTTTAATCACCAAGGGGTACGAGGATTGGTTCTAATTTCCTATACTACATAGGAATTTTCATTTACTAGGAAATTCTATTTCCCTTAAATTCCCTATTTCTTACATACCAAACAACTATCCTATTTTCTTTCTTTCTAGAAAATCCAAATTCCAGTGAAATTTGAGGTGAAACAAATAACCTCTAAGATTATTGAAATTCTCATCGTACTAAAGTGTTAGTTCAACTCTTCGGATACTAGAATTTATGTGCTCGACCTTTCTTTTACTACTCAATCATCTGTACATCTTTCTTCCATTCTCATTGGTAGAGGATTCTTAGAAATCTCATTAAGTAATGCTTCAAAAAATTTAGATTTTTCTTTGGTGCTCGATTGGAGGGCTTTTGTCCCAATCGGGTGGAGGCCCGTCTAGTGACACAGTTTCATGGTTGCCTTTGTTCTATTTTTTCTTTCTTATTTCCTATAAATGCTCCTTTCTAATTTTCTTATTACTTCCTTCACTTCAATCTAGTTGTGACACTTTTAAAATCACGTACTACTAGGCAATTTTTGGAGAGGAAAGAGATAGAAAAAGAAAATAAAAGGGTCGCATATGATAGGAGAGAGATAGAGAGAAGTTATTACCCAAAATGAAAGTGTCACAACTAAATTGAAATTTCCTAAAATAGAAAGTGTCAACTAAGTTGAAATGGAGGAAGTACATTTTTTTAGAACAAAACCCACATAAGACATATAAACCCTAACCATCTTCTACATGGCTAATAGAGATATTTTGATATTCTTATAGTAATTTCAATCTTCAGTTTCAGTTCGTATTATATATCAGAGATAGCTGCATTACCTTGGGAGAACTCGTCACTTGGAGAACACGAACTGGTGGTGGTGAAACACACTTCAAGGATAGTCGTAAAACGCGTGTAGACACATAATTGTGTCTCCCCATTTAAGGATCCAATGATAAAACATATTATGGTCTTATCTGTTCAGGGAAGATCATTTTGAAAATTCATCCCAAAACTATTTTGAAAAGTGTTAAAGTCTTATTTTAAAGTCCGATTAATTATTTATGATAGTTAATTGCATTTTGAATCTAATCCTTTGAAAATCCTAATTAATTATTTTAATAAATAAATATTTTAAAAGTAATTTATATAGTTAAAATTGGATTTTATCTTGTAAAATCAGATTTTCGGAGTTAATTAAGAGAAAATAAAATCATTAAAATGCGTTTAAAAAAGAGCTATAAAAGCATATAAAAAAAAAAGCAAGGTGGTGCGCGTGACGCACCATGGTGCACCTAGTGCACCCCCGTGCGCTTGGCGCGCGTTGCTGCAACAGAAGCATCATTATCCACCTGTGTCAGATGCACCAACCTGCACCTGACACGTGGCATTATGTGTCACGTAGAGACGTGCACTTGATGCACTGCTCTGTGCGACGCACGGTTTTGTTTCTTATCTTTTTCAAAGCGCATACCGCGTGTATTCTTTTCTACTAGGCATGTCGCGTCAGCCGCACCAATGTGCGCCTGACATATGCATTTGCGCGTCACACGTCTTCCTAGGCCTGACTCAGATGGCACGTGAATAACACATTCATTTTTCCTATAAATACTCTTGATTTTCGTATGGTTTTTGAACAACTTCAACACTTGATTTTTACAATACGACTTTCAATACTTTATACCTTTTAAATCTACAAACAAATAAACACATATTTTCAGGCATATAAACATTCATACTCTTAGGCTTCACGATTGGTCGTCCAGAAGGTTGCTAATCTAGCAGACCAAGCCATGGTATAGTTCCGGGGGTCCTTGAATAATCTATTTTTTTTTATATTAAAGTTACTACCTGTTTCTTTTTTGAGTTAGATCTTTAATATAAAAGCGTTCTACTATATATTCTAATCCTTTTTTCCTTTTATTTATTTTTATTATTATATGCTTGGTTGATTGTTTTATGCCTGACTTTATGTTTTGCTCACCCCAAATGTTATTTTTGCTAATCAATGAACTAAAGAACTATTCTAGCATTAATCATATTAATTTGGACAACTTGATAGGTACCTTATAAACTGATCGCGTAATAACTTGTCACTAAAAATGAGTCTTTTTATGTGTTTCCTGAACCAACCTAGACTAAATAATTTTAGGGTGCATAAAAATATTTTATGGTTATTCTTTTGCATAAACATTGACATGAATCAATATTTAGTAGAGTCCAACCATGGACAACATGGTTCCTGACGGTGTTTGTACATTCACCCCGGAACTAAATCTTTGGTTCATTTTGACCATCTATGGAGTCAGGCTAATCTACATTGGATAAGTCCCTAATAAGTTTGTCCCTACGATTTCTCATATCCAATTAGGTTTATGAGTCTTTCTCTAAAAATTTTGGTTCATTTTGACCATCAATGGTGTTTGGCGACTTCAAAACAGTTTCATTAAAACCTTTACAATGGGGCAGTCAAATCAAATATGAGTGGGTAAAATTCGAAAAATACGATTCATACTCTTTTTATACTTTAGAATGACAATAGTATTTTGCATATCCATGGCTATTGTACATCCACCATAAGGACAATCTACCTTGTCTCATTAGCATATGTTCTATGTGTGAGGTCACCCTGGCGGATTTGCGCTTTGTCCTTCCAAAAAGCTTCCTGCGCTATAGTGTTAGATCTTAGTCATAAGCAAACCTACCCAACCATGGCATTGTTCCCTTGTCCCTAACTTGAGAATTGGACACGTGGCCACCTCTTTAAGAAGAGGTACGATGCGTGGAATCAATCTCTTATTCTTAGACCCTTTTAGACTGAACCTAAACCTGACCATAATTTCAAACATTGAACTGAACTTTAGGTTGGCACTTTTGCATCCACGTTATATGAAATTTTCTTATAATTGTAATTTTGCATGTTATTAACCTGTCAAATTGTCATTATTATGCGTCGTACCTAAAACGAGTCTAACAACAAGCAAAAGTTTCAATTGGCCAAAACGTCCCGTAAATTTGTTCCTAGCGCAACACTCCCGTGCCTGATGCATGGTTGTGCGTCGCGTGCAGCAATGTTGCGCGGCACACAGTCTGTGTATCGCATGCTTTTCGTCGATTTAGTCATCGTGGTGGCCAATCCTATGTTTGTATGTCTGCATTCGCGTGAAAAGCATGGTCATTTTAGGGGTCTCACCTATTTTTTAAAAAAAATCAATCTTATACTGAAGGAACTCCTTCTTCATGCCATGTCCTTCATGAATGCGAGTTCAGCGAACTGCAGTGCAGTTCTTGCTTCTCTTGAAGACCCTTGATCAGTAGTAAGGCATGGTAAAAAAAACTGCCTTTTAAACTTGGTTCAAGTCATGATTGGAAAGAGAGAATGTATAAGTATGATTAGAAGAGTGGGAAGTCATACAAGGTCGAGTCTATCCTAAAAAATGTGCATTTAGAAAAAATTGGTCATATTAGAGTTAGAGTCATCATGCATAACTACCTTCTCCTTGTTGTCCATCTAATCTTCCCTATTAATTCTACCTTACCGGCCATATTCAATCAATTTCAAAAACTTACATTTTTGAAAACCAATCCTACACCCATGTCTATTCTACCTTTTTCAAAAAGTATTTACTAATCATCATCATAAAATACATTTACAAAAATATTTTTCAAAAATTAATCCATCATCTTTTCCTAACAAAAGATAAAAAGGCGTCCTTCTAAAAAAAAGAATTTCAAAAATTCTAATCCAAACACCTTCATTCAATGCACTCCTATCAACTAAATCCAACTCATTTGCATTCATTTTAGGCACACATCCATTAGAGTCCATGCACATCTGAATTTGAGTCCATACATTCGCTAGCATTAGAGTCGATCTTATGCCCATATAAGTGTAGTTCATGTCAAGATCTACGCCCATTTGCATCTTTATGTGATGTCTAGCCCAGTCTATTCCTAGTCCATTTCGACCTAAGTCTAAGTCTAAGTCTAATTCTAAGTCTAATCCGATCCAATCCAAATCATAGGTTCGTTTAGGCCTAGTTCATTCCCTAGGTCTAGTGTACATTATGTGTAAACCCTAGTCAAGTCTTTGGACTATAAATGTTGAGTCCTAGACAATAAAAGATCATTTCCTAGGTCTAGTTTGCATTATATGTGAACCCTATTAAATTTTTGGACAATAAAAGTCGAGTTTCAGACTATAAAAGTCAAGTCTTTGGACTATGAAAGTTAAGTCTTAGGACTATAAAAGATCATTCCATGGGTTTAGTTTGCATTATATGTGAACCCTAGTCAAGTCTTTGGACTATAAAATTCAAGACTCCGGACTATAAAAGTTGAGTCTTAGGTTTATAAAAATTCCGTAGGTCTAGTTTGCATTATATGTGAGCACTAGTCATGTTTTTAGACTGTACTACAAAAATAGAGTCTTAGGACTATGAAAGTTGTGTCTTCAGACTATAAAAATTCCCTAGGTGTAGTTTGCATTATATGAGTACCTTAGTAAAGTCTTCAGACTATAAACGTTAAGTCTTAGGACCAAAAAGGTCGAGTCTTTGGACTATAAAAGTTAAGTCTTAGGAGTACAAAAGATCATTCCATAGGTGTAATTTGCATTTCCATGTAATCCTTAGTCAAGTCTTCGGACTATAAAAGTTTATCCCCTAACTCTAGCCACCTTTATTGTCTACCTTGCTTCAAGTCTAGTCTGCTTATTGTAAGTTCAAAGCCTAGTGCTCAGCAAAGTTCGATCGTTCAATTCATTATGCTTGCATAGTCTAGTACAGTCCAACCCATGTCTGCATGTACATTTAAATAGACCCATATATCCATCATGGTCAAGCATATATTAGTCCGAAATCATACCCATCTTTAATCACTTCCCATTTATATTTCCATTTCCAATCTTTCATTTCTATTTCTATTTCTCATCTCCATTCCTCATTTAAAAAACATTATTTCTTAAAATTTATTACGAGGTCCATCTGATTTCTATTCAGGAAAGATCGTGACATTATATTGGAAACGTCCAACAGAGAGGCAACAAGGTCAGCCTACTCCTAGACTCATCAAACGCATCCTCACCTTTTCAGACGAATCCTCGAGTCTTCTGAATCATCATCTAAAATGGGTGATGCTAATGAACAGCTCAGTGCCATCATGGCTCAGCTTCAACTAATAAACTCTCGACTTGAGGAACAAGACAAAGTGATCAAGACACTAAGAGAAATACTGATATTTGAAGAAGACGATCAGGGCCACACTCCAAGACCACCACCTCCAACTAAGTCCAAGACGGATTTGAGGTTTGAAAAACTCAAGCAATTGATCCAGTCAATTCCTGCCCTCAAGAGCCATCCTCATGGCGATGACATCATTAATCCTGAACTGAAGGACAAGCTCCATAAAAAGGTAATGTTGCGTGACATCCTTGTATATATAAAACCAATTTGAATGACTGGGACTACATCAGAGAAGATTTCCAAAAATTATATATATACAATACTCAGCTTCCCATTAGCCTTCGTGAGTTGGAGTTCACTACCAAAACTCCAACGAAGACTTCATCACTTTCCTTAAATGCTGGAGGAAAAATGCTGCATAAATGACTAATAGGCCATCTCAAGAAGATAAAGTCCGACTGGTGACCCGTCACCTGCAATCCAAGTATGGCGATCACATTAAATTCCAACTCATAGATTCTTTAACGAAACTCTATAAGGTAGGCCTACTAATCGAAGAAGAGGGGCAAGCCTCAAGGAGTAAGGTTACAACAACAACAAGTCTTACAAGAAGAGTAACAACAACCCTTCCAGCTCTAAAGGTAATGATGTCCATGCCCTAG
Organism: Beta vulgaris subsp. vulgaris; assembly: GCF_026745355.1. NCBI lineage: Eukaryota > Viridiplantae > Streptophyta > Magnoliopsida > Caryophyllales > Amaranthaceae > Beta > Beta vulgaris. Next base: position 11,632,694 of record NC_079208.1, read on the forward strand.
GTACTAAAAGGGTGGTTATCAAAAGCCTCAAAGAACCTTCACTGCATTGGGCATGACATTAGAAGAAGCTTTCAATAGGCTTCTTAAAAAGGAACATTATAGCCTATCGGTCCTTTCTAGGCCCTGTACCTGATCATAGGCCCAAGAAGTGGAATCTTAACGCCTATTGCAAGTACCACCAAGGGAATGGACACCCAACTTTTGTGTGTTGGGCCTTAAAGACGACTCTACATGATATGGTTAATAGTGGCAGACTTCCAATTCTGCCGGCAGCAAAAATCAACAACAACAATAACCCATTAGGCATCTTCTTAAAACTGCCGGGGGCTTAGTCAATTAGCGCTAGTTTCCTAGGTTGAGTCAGAGAGTTCCTCCCCTAGCTACTTCATTTCCTTTCCCGTTGAGTGTATGTCCTGTATGACTATAATGTTTATCAACCTTGTTTCATTCATTTCTAATTAATATAATGATCACATTTTTATTTTCACTTTCATTGGTCTTCCATCACTTTAATTATGCTTCTAATTCAATTATGAAACTTAAATCACCTAATGGTCTCAACCAATTAATTATACTTCGGATCAGGAGTTATTCCCTCTTTCTTCCATCATCCATAAACCATCATCTCTATTAGCCAAATAGCCTTTTCAATCAAACCTTCCATTGTCCTTAACCAATAGCTCTGCAAGCCTTACAACATAAAAATATATCAATGCCAGGCAAATATAGAAAGTGAAAAAAAGATCAAGGTGTGAAAAAAAATAAAAAAATCAAAAGATTAAAAAAAACACACAAAGCAGAAAGAAAAGATTCAAAAAGAAAGAGCCAAAGGCAAAGAAATAAAAGTCAAGCTAGGGGGCTTGTACACAAGTTTTACCCCTCATTCAAATCATTCAATCCATCAAAACCATAGCTTATATAATCCAAATCCATTATCCTTACCTTATTCAATCAATTAAACCTTCATCTAAACCTAAAGCCTTAAACCATTCCACCTTTCAACCTCTCCTAACCTCTTTTTCGAGGTATGTCCAATCCCGCTAGGTTTAAAACTGGAAAGGGCGGCATAGGCAAATGTTAGGGCACAAAAACAATAATAATTAAAAACCATATCCGGAACTACGAATGGTCTAATTTCGTAAAGGATACATAGGAATCCTCATATCGAGGAGGTCTAGCCGATTCAATAAAATAAATAAGTCATGGTATAATGATTTTACTTTCTAGAATTCAGGAGAATATTCATTCTAGGACCCGACATAGACTAAAGTCTGAACCCAGCCTCGTTAAAGCCTTTTCCCACCAACATTTATTTAAGTCACAAATTTAGACTTTTCATGTTTCAATCCAAGCTTTCCTTTTCCCTAAACGACTCTCCAACAATTCCATGGTCTCTAGTGATATTTAACTTTAACTGTATCACCTTTTAAATGAACAATCCCTTGTGAAAACTTTGACCGCTCAAGACAAATCAATTACATTTCAATTCGGGCTCATAGTGCTTAATTCAAGACAAGCTTACCCAAAGTGGTTCCTCCAAATAACATCAAACTCTTGAAAAGTTGTAATATGCGGACCTCGTTTACGGACCCCGATTATTTACTAAAAAGACTTTTCGAAAATTATTCTATTCAAATCTGATCATTCTACCTTTCTACATATCCAGATCATCCTAGTCTTGCGTAACACTGACCTTGCATGACGTGTCATCTCCCTTAGCTTTGAATAACCTTAATTCTTGCATAGTATCTCATGCATCCTTAGAAAGTCTAAGTTTGTATTAGAGACAAATCATTAGGTGCTTATCTGCGTCGTTTGCACCTATCTGCTAACGTCTTCTTCTGTAGGTAATCAAATTGCTTGTATTTATTTCCCTACATACTAACTTTATTTTGTAGGGATTGACGTCTATAAATCAATTCTGAACTACAAAGTATTTACAATCATTCTCAATCCTGACCCCATATACTTTGACTTTCGAATTTCCTGAACCTCGGTCAAATTAGGGGCTTATGTAGACACATAATCGTGTCTCTCCATTTAAGGATCCAATGCTGAAACCTATATATCATGGTCTTATCTAGTCCGACCCAAGGGCTGAGCTATAATAGCCCATGTTTTAAGCATGTTTTAGTTAAGGTTAATTATGTTTATTAAATACTAAGTTTTAATATCAATGGGGATATACTTGAGATTACTATTTTAAATACTATTATCTCATTGTGGGTTTTACGAAAATTAGGGTATTTGAGTTTAGTTTTAAGTTAAAATATATATATTTCAAAGTGATCTCCATTCTTTCTCTCTCTTCGTGGATGTTCAAGAGAAGCTTTCTACTTCTTTTCCTCTTTGTGTCATTTTGTGATGCAGCCAACCAAGGTCATATTTTGATGTGTCAATTTTTCATAAACCAGTCGGGTTCTATCAATTTAGAAAACAAAATAATTGTTGATCTAATCTTCTTCTAGAAATCTAGAGAATCAAACCCCAATCCTCTATTTTATCCACCTCCTTTTAATTCAATCTCTCTCTTCTGATTTTCTTGGTCCTAAAGTTACTGTCGAATTATTTACGCAAAATTTTCAACATGCAGTTGGTTTTTGAGAATATATGTTGCATGAAAGTCATATATCTCTTTGAGTTACTCAATTTAGGCTAAAAAATCACTCAATTCCGACTTATGTACTACTTCCTCCGTTCCAAAATAAGTGAAACACTTGTCTCAAAAAGCTCTCACATAAATGAGAGAAGTGTTTCACTTATTTTGGAACGGAGGAAGTATAAGTCATGCTTCTTGCAAGTTTCCTGTCATATGTTGTTGTTGTTCAGCGAGCTGCTACTTTGTTGTTGTTCTGCATAGTTGTTTCCCATTTGTTCTCTCTTATGTGTGTTGTTGCTTCAGAAATCCTGAATCAGGTATTATGATTGATTTTCTTTTTTATAGTTTTGAGATTTCATAATCAATTAGTTTATGAATTGAACCGTGTATTAGATTCGTGTTAAATTTCTCAAATCATTTCTTAATGGTTTGAAGGTTAGAATAAGTATAGATGGTTCTTAAGTCAGTTTATAAATTCTGATTTTTTTTTATCAATTATGTTGTTTAAAGTTCTCTTAGTTCAAACTTGGGATTTAATTAGAATGAGCTTGTGAGATTAATGATGTAAGTTAGATTACTAAAATGATTATATACAAGGGTTGTGGTTAGTTCATGGAAGAGTTTAGGAAAGTATGAGTGAGTCAATTTATTTATCTGAATTATTGCAAGGATGAATATTAATTGTTGTTATTGTTGTTGAGGTGAATTATTGTGGAGTTCGAGCCGGAGCAAGTTTATGATTCTTGGAGGTTATATGTAGTTCTTGAGTTAAGGTGACCTTTATGTTTAGCAAAATGTATTTCCATGCCCGTGTACATTGTGTTTTCAGTATCGTATATCATTTATAGTCATAGCCATGGTTATAGATGCATGAGTATGTGTTGAATTGTGAAATTATATTGATTGGTCATAAAAGTATGTTTGTTCAGTTATTGTAATTGTTTGTTCTGTATGTTTGTCCATCAAGCATAAGATGCTCTCAATATGCAGTCTTTCCAGGACTCCAATGTAGAATCGATATAACAGCATGCTTCCCTTCTTTGTCCACTTGAAGTGTGATGCCAGATTAAGTGAAATTTTACACCATTGAGGTTTCCAACTATCTTATGTGTTCTGACCCTTTTGTGATTGGTTTTCGCGAGGATAAGTGATTAGCTATTCTTGTTGGTCCTCAAGGACTACTCAAGTACTTGAATATCTTCACAAGGGTGAGGGCGAATATGTTCAAAATATAATTATATTTTGAACATACCACAGCTACTTCCCTTGGTTGTCTAGCTATTGCATTTGTTGATGATGTAGGTCAGTTGAGATTAATTTCATTCGCGAGGAGATATGGGATAGTTATCAGTTTGTCTGTGTGTATATTAACATGAAGTTTTCAATATGACATAGAGATTTTGTATGGACTGTTATGTTGGAAAGAAGGCATATGTACATGTTGCTTATGTATATGTTGCAAGTTCCTGTTGTGGTTCGACAGCTAATGAAGATTGTTTACCTAGTTCTCATTGCTTTTCTAAGTGTGATATTTAGCACGAGTTTTGTGATGCCGATTTTAGGTTTTTATGGGTCTATGTTTATGTAAAACGAACAATTCAACTTCATCTTCCACAAGAAAAATGGTTTAAAGTTAAAAGTTAGTCGTGGAAAACATAGTTTGTTTATTAAGTCACACATCATGTTCTTTAGTAGAAATCATGTGGAGATTCAAATGTGTAATAGGATCTACATTTCAAGGCTTAAATGAAAATTGTGACTCAGAAAATAGATGTTTGTATGGGACTTTAAATAAACAATGGGTGTTCATGCTTAGTTTTGCCTATCTGCTAAAGTAGAGGCATTATAGATTGAAATGATTGATTATTTTTAGTGGAATATTGTGAGAGAAAGATGGAGCAGCACTCTTGAGACATATAACCACATACTCTCTATATTTTATTTGCATCCTTAATATTACAGCACTTGGATGGATGAGGGTCAGTAGCTTGTGGAGGGAGCTCGAGGTTTGTTAAGCCAATTTGGAAGATGGAGGTGCTTCCTTGAGGGTCCTAAGATAACATGGGAGCTCGAGGCTTGTCTATTGCTTCTGTTTAAGATTTATGTAGACCTTATTCTTAAGTATCTAATTGTTTATGTTTATGTTTCAATTGAACATAATATACTTAACAAAATGATTATTGATATATATTATTGATTTTGTATTGATTAATAATGAAAAAATGCAAAAAAAAAAAAAAAAAAAAAAAATTGGTTTTTGGGGTGGTTAATCGTCACTGCAGTTTTGGCCTAAAACTGCGGCGGTAAATGATTAACTATAGTGGTTCAGGACTGGATCAATTAATATTTAATTTGGGAACTACTGTGAGCCCACCTGATGCGGACCAAAACCGCATTAGGAAGTCCGATTTTGACCGCATCAGATGAGCTTTTTTCCACTAATGTGACTCTTTCTTTAAAGACTTGTTGTGGACCTCAAAACGATTTTCATTAAAACCTTTACAATGGGGCATTCAAATCAAATACGCGCTCATCCTGCGTAGATGAAATAAAAACACGCCTACAACGTATCAGATCTCTAATTGAGTATCATATTTTCTTTCCTAATCTTATAGTATGGTTTCAACCATTTTATTTCCTACGGTAGATTTGTTTTCACAAAATAGACCTTTATCTCAAGAAATGCTACTATATTAACAATAAAAAATATGTAAAATTCAGACAAGCAAAGTACAAAGACAAACCAATCCGTTATCTTAACAATACAAGAACATGATAGAACTTTGCTTAAGGGCCCGTTGGACATTACAATCAGTTTTTTTATTTTTGGTTTTTGTTTTATGAATATAAAAATGATATGATATACGGAGTATATGAAATTCAAAATTAGTGATATGTATATTAACTATGTCAATTTTGAAAAAGAAAAACATGTCAATGTTCAAAACTAACAACTAAAAACTACTTTTTCTAAAAGGTTGAATGGCTACAACAAAATTGTAGCCTCTATAATTGGTTAAATCTCATCCTTTTATTTTTATATTCAACTCATATTGTCTATTAATTTAATTAAGTTTAAAAGCATTAGGAAAAAATGTTGAATTAAAAAAAGGAATTGTAAAATGGTTGTCAAGAATCGTGTTCTTATGTGGGGATTATCGAATTACTTTCAATCTTCTATTCCTACTCCTTCCTGTTTCTTTCTGTTTTCTTTTACTTTTGGATCAAGTCAATGAAACATGGAATTGATAGATTATAAAATATTGATAATGTAAATCTTTCTTGTTGCCTAACATGCAGGGAGGAAAACGTGTGTATCTGGAAGGAAAGAGAGAAAGAGGGGAAATTTGTTGAAGATGTCATGTGCTCTTGATACCATGAAAGCAATATATTGTCCTTGAGAAAGTTTATCATGTCTACACCATTGATGGATATAATATTGTGCTGGAATGTAAGAGGTCTCAATAGCACGAAAAAGTAGATTGATATAAAACAGTTTATTCACAAAACTACAGCAGGTGTTATTGGCCTCTTAGAAACCAAGGTTAAGACTCAAAACATTAGGAGCTTGTATCAAAGATTGTTTAAGTGGCTGGTATTTTACATCCAACTTAAGCATGGTTGATAGCGGTAGAATTTTCATAGCCTGGAAGCCTAATAGTTCATTTGAGCATTTATCAATGCTGAAGTCAATTTATTCGTTACTATTTGAAACTAATGAATGGTGTCGATGGAATTTATGTTACTTTCATATATGCTTTTAATGAAACAACAAGAAGAGTATAATTATGGCAGGAATTAAAACAGATCAGCACTCATACACCATGGCTTCTATGTGGTGATTTTAATTGTGTGATAAGCACTAAGGAAAGAATAGGAGCTCCTGTTAGAGAACTTGAGGTGACAAATGTTTCTGAATGCATGTTGACTTATGGATTGCAAGACATCAAAAGCTCTAATAATTTATTTGCATGGAATAATAAACAGGAAGGTAGTCACAGGGTGTTTTCAACGCTTGACATAATGGTTGTAAATCAACCTTGGGTGGAGAATTTTCCCTCTATTGAAGTCTGATTCCATAATGAAGGTGAGTTTAATCATACACTTGCATTATTGACTGTATATCCTGTGGATAATGGTGGGAAGAAGCAATCTAAGTATGTTACTACGTGGAGAACTTTTCCTAAATTTATGGAGGTACAAGGTACAAAAATGTTTAAGATCACAAAGAAATTGAGGCCAATTAAGGCAGAGCTAAAAGCTCTGGAAAAAAAGGGTACTTAAAGATTCAAGCTGCAAATTTACAGGCTTACCACAACATGATGAGTGCTCAAAAAATAATGCATGCTAACTCGGTGTAACTTGTAGTATGCTGAGGAAAAGCTGGCAGCAATTCAGACATACAGAGAGAAACATCAAGCATATATAAAATTTCTTTCACAAAAAGCCAAAGATAATTGGATCAAAGATGGAGATGAGAATACAACTGTTATAACAGACGTGAAAGAGAAACAAATAACGAATGCAAAAACAATAAAAATGGAAAACATACTTACGTGGTTCACCAATTTGGCTACGTCCACGGCAGACAGAGAAAGAATATTTTATTATGAGAAGAGAACATAATACAGAGAGAATTGAGTCTAATTCGTAGTCTAAACAATTAGGTATATATAACCTATTTATACTCCCGTCAAAAAAACGCGTTTTCGCGTTTACCGAGAACACGCCCGATCGGGCGGTAATTACTAACTCCCCAATTCGTTGCGCGCCCGGTCAGGCGAGGCTCGCGCAAGTCGTAATTCGCGAGCTCGCCCGATCGGGTGACCTAGCCCGATGCCATCGGGCGTCTTCACAAAACTGCTATTCCACAACTTCGTACCGGGCCAATCGGGCGGCTTCGCCCGACCCGATCGGGCTATACTCCATAACTTGACTTCGACGCATTTCGTCGAACACATTCAAGGCATAAACTCTTACAAATCTCTACCTTGACTTGAATCTTCTCACAATAACCAGAAAAACAGATGCACTGATCACAACGCCCAGAATCTCCCAACACCAGATTTGTCCCCAAAGACAAACAGAACAGATTAGTCCCTAAGGACCCCAAAATTGCCCAAAGAGGGCAACTAACAATCACGAACATTGAGTAAGTCTAGAAAATGCTGAAACTTACTCTGCGGAACCGGCTTGGTGAACATATCGGCAGTTCTTACCTTCTTCACCTTAATTCTAGTCTCACTCCTCAGGAAATGATATCTCACATCAATATGCTTAGTCCTCTCATGACGGACTTGATCCTTAGCCAAGCATATTGCACTCAGACTGTCACAATACATAATAGCCTGATCGTGATGTAAACCGAGATCAGTAACTAGTCCCTTTAGCCATATCCCCTCTTTAGTAGCTGCTGTCAACGCCATGTACTCTGCTTCAATAGTAGACAAAGTAACTGTAGCCTGCAAAGTTGTCTTCCAATTAACGACATAGCCACCAAGAGTAAAAACATAACCAATCATTGACCTCCTACTGTCAACATCTCCAGCATAATCAGAATCAGAATAACCAGTGACTAAACACTGAGTATCATTCCCATAAATAAAACCAACGTCAGATGTACCTCTTAGGTAACGAAAAATCCTCTTGATTGCCTGATAGTGCTCCTTACCAGGGTCACCCATGAACCTACTAACAATACTAACTGCATGTGCAAGATTCGGCCTAGTGCAAACCATAGCGTACATAAAACTCCCTACTGCACTAGCATAAGGAACCCGACTCATGTACTCTTTCTCCTCAGCAGTCTTGGGTGCAAAAGCAACAAACAAGTGATTATTGGAAGCACTTGGAGTGTCTATAGGCTTAGCTGTTGTCATGCCAAACCTTGACAGAATCTTCTGAATATAACCTTTCTGTGACAAGAAAACTTTCTTCTGACCTCTTTCCCTATAGATCTCCATCCCCAAAATCTTCTTTGCAGCACCCAAATCTTTCATCTCAAACTCAGCACTGAGAAGACCCTTCAATCTCTGAATATCAAACTTCGTCTTTGCAACTATAAGCATATCGTCTACATACAGAACCAGATATATGAAAGACCCATCACCCAACTTGCTATGGTACACACAACAATCATACTCACTTCTGTTATAGCCTAACTCAATCATGTAGCTGTCAAACTGCTTATACCACTACCTAGGAGACTGCTTTAGTCCATACAAGGACTTCAATCTGCAAACATAGTCTTCTTTTCCCGTAACTTGGAACCCATCTGGTTGTGTCATATAAATCTCCTCTTCCAACTCCCCATGTAGGAAAGCTGTTTTTACATCTAGTTGCTCAAGTTCAAGATCCTGATGTGCAACTATTGCTAGTAGCACCCTGATGGAAGTATGTCTGACTACTAATGAGAAAATCTCATTATAATCAACTCCTTCCCTTTGTGTGAATCCTCTTGCAACAACCCGAGCTTTATACTTGACCCCCTCAGTTGGTGAAGACCCTTCCTTCTTCTTGAAAACCCATTTGCATGTTACAATCTTCCTCTCCCTAGGACGTTTGACTAACTCCCAAGTCTGATTCTTATCTAGAGACTCCATCTCATCTTTCATTGCAGCGACCCATAGAGTAGACTCACTTCCAGAAACAGCTTCTTTATAGGTGGATGGCTCATTATTTTCAACCTCCACCTCCTCAGCAACCTGAAGTGCATAGGCCACCATGTCTTCAAAACCATACCTCTTTGGAGGCCCCACACCAACTCTTCTAGCTCTATCACACTAGTAGAATAAATGCTATTTGCTGCGGTGGTATTGCTGCGGTTTTACCTGTACGCAGCAATATAACACGCAAAAAAAAAAAAATTGATAATAGTGCTGCGGTTCCCGCCAAAAACCGCAGCAATATTGTCCAACGGATTAATTTTGAACAAAATGTGGGGCCCAGGCCAGCTAATATTACTGCGGTTTCCACGTAGGACCGCAGCAATATATTAAAAAACATGTTTTTTAATATATTGCTGCGGTCCTACGTGGAAACCGCAGCAATATAAACGCTTAAAAATATATATAGGTGTCGCGCGCCCCTCCCTTTAGATGTTACAAATGAAAACCCTAAATCTAACAATCACACGCCTCCCTCCTTCTCCCCCCTCCCTCTCACTCCTACTCCTTCCTCTCTCATTTTAGCAGTGCATTCTCTCTCCTTCACCCTCCTGCTTTCTCCCTCCTTCACCCTTCACCCTCCTACGTTCTCTCTCCTTCACCCTTTACCCTTCACCCTCCTGCATTCTCTCTCCTCTTTCGTCGCCGAAAATACACGGTCTATGTCAAGTTTCTTCGCCAGAAATACACCACGACAGTCGTCGCTCGCGAAGCCGGCTGTCGTTCACCGCTCGCGAAGCGGGTTTTGTGGTTCGAAGTGGTTCGAAGTTTGGTCCTCTTTCTGTGGTTACAGTTGTGGTTCGAAGTGCTTTTGCTTCCTCTGTCGTCCTCTTTCTCTCTTTCGTTCCCTCTAATTCCTCTCTTTTTTTCGTTTTTTCTGTCGTCCTCTTTCTCTCTTTCTATGTCGCCATATCTGATTTTTTTTTGTAACCTTTAATTTTATGTAAATTTCTGTTAAAACCGCCAGATCTGAAGTGGTTCGAAGTGGTTCGAAGTGTTAAATTATGATAATGTTATTATGTACAATTTTTCTGTTTTTTCGAGTTTGAGTTTGGTAAACGTTTGTTATTATCTGCATTATTTTGGTTGTAAGTGTTTTTTTTAATTTTGCTTTTTAATCTATTGTATTATTTATGTAACTAGTTCTTTTTATCGTTATATATTAATAAGATCTATATGTCATTTCATTTTCAATTCATATGCGAATTTTGTGAATAATGGATTGGTTTGTTGCCTGATTTTAATCTTACAAATGTGATTGCAAAATGCAAAAAAAAAAATTTTTTTTTTTGGTTACCAGGACCTATTGCTGCAGTTTTGGGCCAAAACCGCAGCAATAATTTGACATATTGCTGCGGTTTTGGCTCAAAACCGCAGCAATACTCTCTGTTAAATCGCTAATACATAATAATATTGCTGCGGTTTGACCTAAAAACCGCAGCAATATTTGTCGATATTGCTGCGGTTTAAAACCGCAGCAATATAATTAATACCTATTGCTGCACCCTTAATTGCTGCGCGCCCAAAACCGCAGTAATAGGGCACTTTTTAACCGCAACAAATATCATTTATTCTACTAGTGTCAAGTGCTATGCTTGGTTGATGTATTTCAGATGACTGATAGCTAGAAGACTTTTCTTCAGTAGCACCATGTTGATCTTCTCCACCTTGGTGCTGTGATTCACTCTCAGCCTGAGTGACTTGCAGCTCCACCTGTCTATCAACATCACTACTAACTGACACCACAATAGACTTCACGGGAGAGTTAAGCATAGAATTTTCATTGAATATTACATTTCTACTAAGTATGACGCGATTTTCAGAAGGTGACCAGATTCTATAGCCCTTAACTCCACTCCCAAAACCCACAAATACACCCTTCTTAGCTCTAAGTTCTAATTTTCCTTCATTTACATGATAATATATAATAGAACCAAAAACTCTCAACAGTGAATAATCTGCGAGCTTACCAGACCACACCTCATAAGGTGTTTTACAGTCAATACCTGTATGGGGTCCACGATTGAACAGATAGCAAGCTGTACTTACAGCTTCTGTCCAGAACCTCCTAATCATCCTAGCATTTGAGAGCATGCACCTTGCTCTCTCAAACAGTGTCTGATTCATGCGTTCTGCAACTCCATTCTGTTGTGGCGTATTCCTCACAGTATGATGGCGAGCAATCCCTTCATTTTTGCAGAACTCATCGAACTCAGACCAACATAACTCCAGACCATTATCAGTACGCAGCCTTTTGACCTTCCTTTCAACTTGATTTTCACTAAAACCTTCCACTATTTGAAATTCTTGAAAGCCTCACTTTTATGCTTCATCATACTCATCCAAGTCATTCTTGAATGACTAGTATAATAAATGCTTATTGATGCGGTAAAAAAGTGGCCTATTGCTGCGGTTTTCGGTGCGCAGCAATTAAGGGGGCAGCAATAGGTATTAATTATTTTATATCAGAAAAAATATAGTATATTGCTGCGGTTTCTAGCCAAAACCGCAGCAATATGACCTGGTACAGACAAAAAAAAAAATTTTTTTTTTTTGCATTTGCCAATTAAATTTGAAATATTAAAACCTAACAACTAACATATTCACTATCCATTAAATTCAGACAAACTGAAGATAAAATGTTTATTAATATATAAAGATGAAAAATCTAATTACATCAATATAACAAAAGAATAAAATGTAAAATAGAAAAGTAAAATTAAAAAACAATTACAAGTAAATGACTAATAAAAACAAATAATACTAAAAAGAATAAAAAACTGAAAATAAAAAACAATCTAACTGCAAACCGAGCTTACCAAACGAAAAAAAAGGAAAATAAAAACGAAAAAAACAGAAAATTTTGAAAACAAAAAAACGAAAAAAAATAGAAATTGCGTCGTTGTTGTCGTTGAACGAAGAATGAAGCGCGAACTCGAGAACAAGGAAGACGAACAGACGAACGGTGGAGACGGACGAGAACTCGAGAGCGGCGAACGACGTGATGAGAACGAACTCGAGACGATGAAAGCCGTCTCCACCACAAAACAGATCGAGGTCTTCTACGTAAATATTTGACTCGAGACGAAGAAAGAAACAAACAGATCTAAGAATCTTCGTCGGAATTTTCGCGGTCTTCGTCTCCACCACCGTCGAAGATGAAGGGTGAGAGAATGAGGGTGAAGGGGAGTGGTGTTCTAGTGAGGAGAGAGAGAGAGTGAACCGTCATAGTGAGGAGAGATATGGTGAATGGCTAATGGAGAGATGGCGAAGACGAGAGATAGTGAGGAGGGAGAGAGCGTTTCTGTTTGAGAGAGAGGCAGAGGATAGATAGTGGACGGCTAATGAGAGAGAAGGCGGAACAAAACCCTAGTTGGGCCTCAATTTTTTTTTATACTTAAAAGAGTCTATATTGCTGCGGTTTTCTCGAGGAACCGCAGCAATATATCAAATTAATAATTTTTATACTATTTTAATATATTGTTGCGGTTTTTTCGAGAAACCGCAGCAATATTAGTCAAAAAAATTTCAAAAAAATTCCGTTGAAACCATATTGCTGCGGTTTTTGAAACCGCAGCACTATGGTCTTTTGTATTTTTCCTTTTCTTTTTACGTGGTATATTGCTGCGTATGGCTAAAACCACAGCAATATCATTGCAGCAATAAGCAATTATTCTACTAGTGAATAATCATCGATCATTGACACAAAATATATGTGACCTCCAATAGATTCAACTCGGGAAGGTCCCCAAAAATCAGAATGGATATAATCAAGAGTACATTTCGTTGTATGAACTGCCTTTGGAAACTTGCTGCGATGAAGCTTCCCAAACACACAGTGTTCATAAAACTCTAGATTCTGCACCTTGTGCCCACATAGAAGATCCCTCTTTGACAGAATTTGCATCCCTCTTTCACCCATGTGCCAAAGTCTCATATGCCACAACTTGGTCAACTCCTCCTTGTGAATCTTTGATGATGCAACAGCAGCAGAACCTGTCACAGTAGACCCCTGAAGAATATATAAGGTACCATCTTTAATACCTTTCATAACCACCTTTGAACCTTTATAGACATTCATAACTCCACCTTCACCTTGAAAACGGAAACCCTTGCTATCTAGAAGACTCAAAGAAATCATATTCTTTTTCATTAATGGAACATGCCTAACTTCGTTCAAGGTACAAAATGTACCATCATGAGCACTCACCCTGATAGAGCCTATTCCAACTACTTTGTAGGCAGCACTGTGGCCATAAAAATATTGCCTCCATCTATTTGCTTGTAAGTCGAAAACCACTCCCTGCATGGACTAATATGATACGACGCCCCAGAATCAAGACCCCCAAACATCCGTACAATGTGACTGGCTATTAACTACTAGGGCCAGATCTTCCTCAGAATCATCTCCAGTTTCTGCCAGAGCAGCAGAACCTTCATTCTTGTCCTTCTTTTTCTTAGGACATTCATTTTTGCAATGTCCCTTTTCCTTACAGTAATTACAGATATCAATATTTTTTGGACCCTTAGAATTCGAATTTTTAAAGTTTGTCTTCTTTTTACCAGATTTCTTTTGTCCCTTTCCCCCAGTAACTACTAATCCGGATGCCTGATTCTCTATACTAGAACCAGATGCATGATGACGGACCTCTCTAGTATGGAGAGCAAATCTTACTTCTTCTAACGACAGACTATCTTTCCCAACAATGAAAGAATTCACAAAATTCTCATATGATAACAGGCAAAGATACCAACAATATTAAAGCAGCATCCTCATCATCTACTTTAACATCAATATTTCGCAGATCTAGAAAGATAAGTATTTAGTTTATCTAAGTGATCTCTTAGAGACGTACCTTCCTGCGTACGCAAGCTGAACAAACATTGCTTCAAAAGCAACTTGTTGGTTAGAGATTTTGTCATGTATAAACTCTCTAACTGCAACCACGGACCTGCAGCAGTTTCCTGCTCCGCAACTTCAGTAATTCTGTCGTCAGACAGACACAACATAATTGTTGAATGCGACTTTTCCTCCAAAATTTCCATCTCAGCGGTGACTGAATCCGTTGCCTTCTTTGCCAATGGTGCCCACAACCCCTGTTGCTTCACTAAAGCCCGCATCTTGATTTGCCACAGACTAAAACTATTCCTCCCAGTAAATTTATCAATTTTGACATTCATCCTAGACATCTTTCTCACACAGATCGAACACCAAAGCTCTTGATACCAATTTGATATAACAGACGTGAGAGAAACAAATAACGAATGCAAAAACAATAAAAACGGACAACAGATTTACGTGGTTCACCAATTTGGCTACGTCCACGGCAGAGAAAGAGAGAATATTTTATTATGAGAAGAGAAAATATTACAGAGAGAATTGAGTCTAATTCGTAGTCTAACATAAATAACCTATTTAAATTCCCGTCAAAAAACGCGTTTCAGCGTTTACCGGGCACCCGCCCGAAAGGGTCGGGTGACATCCCCCCGATCGGGTCGAGTGACATCCTTCCGATCGGGTGGTAACTACTAACTCCCCAATTCGTTGCGCGCCCGGTCGGGTGAGGCTATCGCGAGTCGTAATTCGCGAGCTCGCCTGATTGGGCAACCTAGCCCGATGCCATCGGGTGTCTTCACAAAACTGCTATTCCAGAATTTCGTCCCGGGTCCGATCGGGCGGCTTCGCCCGACCCGATCGGGCGATACTCCATAACTTGACTTCAACGCATTTCGTCGAGCACATTCAAGGCATAAACTCTTACAACGACTTTGTACCATTAGAGCATCAAGGCCAGGAAAATGCATAATCAAATATATAGCATTTATGATGATGCTAGTGTCTGACATGATAATCCATATTGTGTATCTCAAGCTTTTTTAGCTTATTATTCGAAGCTTCTTGGTGAGAATAACACTCTAAGGAAACCCTTTATGCAGCAATAAATTTATGAAGGTCCAGTTATTACAACAGAGGATAGAACAATCTTAAATGTTACATATATAGTAGATGAAGTTAAAAAGGCCTTGTTTGCCACACCAGGATGTAAAGCACCAAGCACATATGATTTTGGTTCCTACTTCTATAGAGATGCATGGTCTATTGTTGGAGATGATGTGATTGATGCTTTCTTTGATACTCTACAAGGAGGCAGACTCTTAAAGGAGGTAAACACCATAGTTATCACCTTAAGTCCTAAAATTATCTTCCCTAGAAATAAAAATTAAGTTTAGACCAATTTCATGTGTAATACAATCTATCAATGTATTACAAAAGTGATATGTGGGACATTAAGACAGGTTTTACCTGACTTAATTATGGAGAATTGGGGTGGTTTTTTGCATGAAGGTATATAATTCATAACATCAAGGTAATTTAAGATTTAGTTAAATACTATGGTAGGAAGCATGTTCAACCTACACTAGTGGAAAAATAAGGAAGGGCTGCGCTAAAAAAAGGCCCTTAGGGCTGCGCTTTTTGACAGAAGCCCTTTCAATAGCAGCCCTTCACTTGGAATTTGCAAAAAGCTTATGATACTGTAAATTGGAATTTCGTTAAGAAAACGCTTGTTGCACTAAACTTTCCTATACAATTCATGGAGTTGATCATGGAGTTTGTTACAACACCAAAGTTTGATTGATGATTAATGATGTTGGAAGGGATTTTCATATCATCTAGAGGCTTGAGACAGGGTGACCCCATCTCACCTCTACTTTTTGTGCTTTGTTAATGTTTTGGTTGTGTGTTGTAAACGAGAGTTTGCTTCTTGTTACCTAATGTCGAGAGCTTTCAAACTATTTTCAGATACTACGAGTTTGCAAGCTAATGTGGGGGAAAACGGCTATATATACATGTGGTATGGATATTAGAGAGACAAAAAATTACGGATGGTTCTGGCGTTACCCCTCAAATTCTACCTTTGAGTATCTAGGAGTGCCAATATGTGCTGAAAGGATAACTGTAGCACAGTGTGAAGCACTGATTGGGAAAAGGACAACAAGGATCAAAGTGTGGAACTTAAGGAACTTGTCATATACTGCCAGGACACAACTCATTAGTTTAGTCTTGCTGAACTTACATTAGTATTTGGCTGATGTATTTATCTTACCACATAAGGTGCTATGTAAGATCACAAAAGTCTGTCGAGTTTTGTTATGGAGTGGTTAATATTTCACTCTTAAACTCGGTGTTGTTGCTTGGGAGGGATAATGTGCTCCTAAAACTATGGGAGGATTGGGTTTTAGAGATATTTCTGACTAGATATAGCAAGTCTTGGCAAGTATGTATGGGTTATATCAGCCAAGCAGGATAGTGTATATATGGTTGAAAAAGGTGAATGTTGTAGACCTTAAAGGGGCGAATTTGTGGGGATATATGGTACCAGAAAAAGGTGAATGTTGTAGACCTTAAAGGGGCGATATATGGTACCAGAAAAAGCTTTGTCAAGATAAGGATCAACTGAAATAAGTTTTTACTCATGCTGAATTTAATAACATGTCTCAATATACTGTGAAAATAGTATATGATAAGTCGATAGATGAACGATTGAGAGTTCCTTAGGACAAACACTATTGGAGGAAAGCCCATCTAATTCAGTCAAAACTAGGCTTACGACTCCAGTTTTAGTCCAGATCGGGTGCACACACAGCGACTATTAGTAGATCAACTAATCCGATCAAAATCGGATCAGTTGCATCACAAAACCAGATTAGTAAGATGAGCAAACTGATTCGATTTTGTGGTGCAACCGTATCAGTAAAGGTCAATTTAGCATTAAAAATAAAATAGGGTGATTCAGTTTAGGCCAAAAAGTGTAGGGATCATTACTAATTCAACCAAAAAAGGAAATACGTTCAGCCAAAAGTTCCAAGGCTTTCAATATTTGGCTGAGCAGAAGTTAACAAAATGAAACAACAAAAATGTATGAAAACCCCTCTTCAGCTAGAATCGAAATTAAGATACAAAATTAAAGAATAAAATATTAAACAATATTCTACCAACAAAAACGAAAAATTAATAAACCAAAAATTCACCCATATTAAGCCAAGAACAATGAAAAATTAACAAGCTTAACAACTGAATACATAACAAATGAACAAATCTAGTAAAACCCTAACTACCAACTAAAAGAAAAGAATATATTAAACACTGATTACAAACTAATTATAAAAAACGAAACCATCATTATAAAGAACCCTAACTAGAAACTAATTATTAAAAAAAACTAATTATACAAAAAAAATACCAAAAACGCTAGATTGGATCTTCCTTAACCTTCTCGTCGCCACAATTCTCGAGTAAAGGTGACTATTTTTAATGATTTTTTTTGGCTCGGAGGTGGTCTCAGTGTGGCAAAATAGATCAAGAAACATGAAATTCATTCTCGACGGTGACTAGTGTGGCGAAACACTGGTGGATCTAACGGAGGATACGAAACGAAGGATGCGATATAGAGGAGATGAAGCGGTGGTGGATCTTATTTTTTTTGTAGCCCCATTCAATGATGACCTCTCAACGTAAAACAAGCTAAGAGAGTGGAGGAGAAGATTGGGGGAGGGAAGAAGTTGTGGTTACGGTTTAGTGGAGATAGGAGAGATGAGTGGGAGATGAGAGATGAGAATGAGAGAAGGATATATGAGAATAAGGGAAGCGCAGGGGTTACCTAGCGTGAACGAGTGGCCCAATAACGCTTGTTTCAAAAAGAGGTCGAAGAGAGATGAGAGATGGGTCTGACGGAAGATACGAAATACTTGTAAAAATGCCCATTAGCTTATTCGGACCATTACAAATTGGATCAGTTAATGTTAACTGATCCGATTACTTGGCCGGCAGGATCAGTTGACATTAACTGATCCGTTTTGATGCGATACGAATAAGTTTTTAAGTGACAATTAGCCTTTTTCGACTAGTGAAAGTAATGAATTTGAAAATAAATGTTCAAAATTACACAAGGTATATTTCTTGTAGCCATTTGTAAAAGAATCCACTTTTTCTAAATTTCATATTTTGTTTTTCATTTTCAGAAATCCTGAAAATTGAAAATAAAAAACAACAACGAATGTGTCCTAAATATTTCTCAAGTGTTTTTGTTTCTATCATCATTACATAATAAACTTCTATAGTCTATACTCTATAGGTCTATCGCATTATACTATCCTTCTAAAACACACAAAAATAAAAGAACATTGCACGCAACGATGCAATTGCAACAATTGAAGTCAAAAAAACACGCCATTCACTATCTTTTATTCCCCAGATCTTGGGTTTAAATTCCTACCAAAACATTGTTGATTCCCTTATCCTAATTAAAGAGAAAAAAGAGGGGAAAACTCATAAAAGATGCACAGATTTTGCATGGAAAAAATGCTTGAAAGTTGCGGCAAAGACGGAGCATATTCCGCACAAAAGCTGTAGAATATTGCTGCATGATAAGTCAAAAACGAGGAGTTGAAGAAGACAGCCATTCCCCATTGTACATAGTAATATTGAACATTAACGTAGTAGTAGAAGAGAACAAAAATGAGCCTCAAAATAAGATGGCAAAAACTTGCTATTAGTTGCTTACAAGTTACAAGTATTAAAAGCTGACCTATGTATTGACAAATGACCATACTGAAGTGTAATAAATGTCTTGAGAAGTTGGTAGTTGGAATCTATATAACACCTCTTTAAGAAGACTAGCTACGTACGCACATTCTCACTAATTAGTCATTACTTTTTTGCTTCATACAACAATTTAATCTCTCATCTGTAACCTTCCAAACCTTCTTCTGTTTTCTCTGATTTTCAACTGTTCTCCAACCCCCACTTTTTTATCTTCTTCTTTGCTAATAGTACTATATATATAGTATCATCATCTTCCATTATATTCTTCCTTTTTTTTTCTCATCAGAAAAAGTAACTGAAGGAAAAAAATGGTGAATATCTTGAGTTTGATAACAGGATTAGCTGGTCCAAGTGGGTTTGGATCTGCTTCAACTGCGGAACAAGTTACTGAAGGTGTTGATGCTTCTAAACTTACGGCCATTATCACTGGTTTGCTTACTCTTTCTATCTTCACATTGTTTCTACACACCTTTCATTTGGTAATTCATTTGATTTTTGCATTACGATTTTTTCTATTAGATGATTAAAGCTTTTGTCTTTTGTCCCTATAAGTTATCTTTCCTAATCAAATTAATCAATAATGCCATCCTAGAAAAATCTTATGGGGTAATAGCGAGTGTGTGGGATCGAATTCCATCTAAATAATCTTGACACACATAATTGTTTTTTAGACCATAAAAAATAATGACATCTATAAAAACAAAATAGTATCACGTGGACATAGAGAATATTAATATCCTATAAAAATTTAATGTTATTCTTAATTTATGATTTCATCACTGCTTTACTCAAATGGTTTGGGTGAAACATGTATTTTTTAATGGATGTATTATATCAACTAAACGTACTTGTCAACGCACAAGTTAAACTATATATTAATATTTTTGATAAAAAATATTTGAAATTTTCTACTGAGATAATCAAATTACAATTAAAATAATTACATTATTTTTCATATATTAGTAATTAAAATATGATCAAAGTTATAATAATTTAAATAACTCAAAAATCAATGTAATAAATCTACGAAGAAACGGATGAAGTAATTGACACCAAATTTTTTTTTTCTTTATTTACTACTCCCTCCGTCCCATAATATAAGTCTTGTTTCCTTATAAGGTGTCCCAAAATATAAGTCTTATTTCTATTTTCAATCAATAATTATTCCCAAAATACGCTCATGAAAATAGTTTAATTCCCAAAATGTCATTATAATTTCAGCTTCCAATGCACCATTATTAATGACAAAATGAAATCTTTTACCCCATTGAACTCCTTTACACATTAAACCATGCAACATTAAATGACAGTTTTTTTTTTGTTAAAAAAAAAAAAAACAATGCAATTGCTCCTCAATAAAAATAATTTTTTTATTTCAAATAAAACAAGATTCCATTTAACCTTAATTCCCGCGTAAAAACAGAATCAGGACTTATATTATGGGACGGAGGGAGTATTATATTTTTGTAATTGCTTTCTTTCGAAATATTTCAAATTTGATTGGCTCATTGGTTTTCTTATGGAAATAGTAATTTTTTTGACTTTTTTTAAAGGAATAATTGTCATAAATAAGTCAAAATTTACCTCGTCGGTTAAAAATAAGTCAATTTTTTAATTATCCTTGAATAAGTCTAACTTTAACCCTCTTCAATTTTAAACACATTAAATAACTCGTGACCTTAAGTGAAGGTAAGATAATATTACTATATTTTTTTCTTTTTTGTATTTTTAAATTTCTTTCTCTTCTTTCTCATCCACATCCTTCCATGGTTGCCACCCCTTTCAACACCTCAAACCCATCCAAAACACTCTCTTACCGAATATTTTGATGGCTCGTTGGGCATGCGAAGAGGATGGTAAAGTGGTGGTGGTGCAATGGAGTTTGGGGAGGAGGAGGTGGGCTATAGAAGGATACGGAAGAGAGAATGAGGAGGAGATAGAGATAATGTTCTTGTTAAAAAAATAAACAAAATACTCTAATAACCACTAATTAAAGAGTTACACATAGCAATCTAACTAGTTATATAGGTTAACAACAAGTAATGACTTGTTAAAAACTGACTCGTATTATTGATAAATTTATTAGGGATAATCAAAAGATTGACTTATTTTTAATGGGTAAAGGTTGGCTTATTTATGACAATTTTTCCTTTTTGAAAATCATTGAATGAGATTCGAGCCTTAGATAGTTATTTTCCGTATTGGGGAGTGGTCTTGTATAGATATTCCGATTTAACTTTAATATTTTGCTGGAAAGTTATGGGTGAAGTGCTAGTATTACGTTTGCTTAACTTGTACTCGCTGCGTTTCAAATTATGAGACATGTAAACTACTTTTACGCATATTAAGAATTTACAAATAGATATTAAGAAGAATCATTATGAAATCAAATCTCAATGTGTATGTATATATTAACCCTGTTTCACGATGCATACAACATACACAAAACAACTCCATGACTTTCTATTACCGAGAAGTTTACATTGCGCATACTGCATACATGTTCATATCCATCAAACAAATACTTCCTTTGTCTCCTAAAAATTACTTCTCGTTTTCTTTTTTTTTAACTTTCTACTATCTTCTAGAATCGACTTAAAATGGAGATTTTACATGCTTAAAATTAATTTTAGAAATAACATTACAAAAATATATGTTGAGAGCAATTCAACAAGACCTCAAGACAATTATATAGCTTTTTATAGATTATTTTAAATTCTTGGTCAAATTTATTACAGTTTGGGGAAAAAATGCAATTCAATTAGACTATGTCTAGCAGACGGAAGGGATATTTAAATCTTCATAAAAAAAAAAACTTGTGATTTCTATTATATAAGTGAAGGGAGGAGGAAAATGGCGTCCCCTTCTAAAAAGTCTAATATATCCTTAATGAATTTAAATTCTCATATATATTAAATAAGTTTTTTTTCATCCTACTTGTCATATATATTGAGCAAGTTAACAGTTGAATTAAACTTGAAATTTCAATCAAAAATTAAATTAAGGACAATGATTTTCTCTTCTTACATATGTGCAAAAAACTATGATCAAAAGATAAATTGACATAACTTGATTGACACAATCAGGAGGAAAAATTAAAACTTGAATTTCATATTAATAATAATATTGATAATATTTTTTAAAACCTAAATGTTGATTATTATTCGGTAATCTTAATTATATAAATTAAACTCTTTCACTTTATCAATATCTAATGATTGAACCTGATATTGAAATTCTTCCACTTTATTTGAGTACAAGCTTTATTTTGTTTTATATTTTTCTCTCTCAATATTATATTTGAATACTGATGAACACATAACTAAAAAAAACATTAAAATATTGATTTAAGAAAAACATATCAATTTTTTTAAAATAATTATAAATGTTTGATCGAATCAATTTTTTTATAACACTGATAAATTAATTGAGAAAAAAAACATTAATATGACATGCATGCATAATGTGCAAAAAATGAAAGTAGTATACTAATCCATCTCTTAGTGCTATATATACTATATACTAAAACAAAAACCATTATATTTGCATTCTCTCTTCCAAACTACTAAAAGTTTCCTCCTTATTCTTTAATTTGTCCAATTGATGTCAATTCCTATTACCTATGCAAATCTAACTAAATCTAATTACATTTTTGATATATATAAAAGTAGTTTACATGCCTTATAATTTGAAACGGATAAGTATTAGTAAATATATAGAAATCTGATGTTTTTAATTTACTCATTCAAATGAATCAAACAAGACCCATATGATTATGTTTTTTGTTATATATTGGAAATAATATAGAAAATTCGCTTAACTTTTTGATAATGTCAAGATTTGACATAGGAAGAATATAAAGAAATGGTAGGAATATCAACTACTATAAGTTCAATATTTTTAAGTTCTATTGTTCAATCAATAATAGAAAAAATGACAATGGGGTTGCTGGCAATCGTTTGTTGGCTGGTTTAATTAGCTTGTTTGACTGGCTGGAAGCATGGATGTATGTACTGGCTTTTCAAGTTGGTTGTTTAAGCCTTCTGTTTGCAAAAGTATTAGACAAAATTAATTGTGGTTGTTGGCTGTTTATTAGAGAGTTTGTGGATCAATAAGTCAAAAGCTAATCTAAAAAGTTGTTTCAGGCAGCTTTTTCATTTTGGTATAAAAGTCAGCTTTAAAGCCAGTCAAAAAGTTTTTTTGACTGTTTGACCAAATTAAAAAGTCAAAAGCTAATGAAAAAACCATTTACCAAACATGTCCAATATATAAATTAGAAAGAAACGGAGGAAGTTGTGAATAGTCTCGAGGAACGTATTGCTAAAATAAGCTTCTTGCGAGTTCTAATTGTCCCCAGTTGGCGTTGCCACCAATAATAATTAATTTAAATGGGACTTGAGTAGATACTAATTAAGGCCTTGGAAGCTGGAAAGGCATTAATTATGGGGGTTGGGAGGTGGCGACTGGCGAGTCATACCTCACCAGGTGATCTACACCAAGTGTATACAGTGATCCTACATTCTATCCTTGTAGCTAATGTAGATCAGTGGATTTAAGGCATTTAGGGTGCGTTCTGTTCAACTTAAAAAATTAAGTTTCAGGTCCAATAAGTTCAGATAAGTTCAGATCAGTTCAGATAAGTTCAGATAAGTTCAGATAAGTTGCAATAAGGTCTAATAAGTGCAATAAGTTCCAATAAGGTCTAATAAGGTCCAATAAGTTCCAATCAGGTGCAATAAGTTCCAATCAGGTCTAATAAGGTCCAATAAGTTCCAATCAGGTCTAATAAGGTCCAATAAGGTCCAAATAGTCAATGTTTAATAAACATTTGTATTATTGTCCACTATTTTGTTATTCATAATTTCATATCATCACTATTAGCGGATTATGTTATTATTAGAATTTTAATTAAAGTACCACAATGATCATATAGTATTATACTTGTATTAGTGTCTATTATTTTATTATTTATTTGTATTATGTCTATTATTTTATTATTTATTTGTATTATGTCTATTATTTTATTATTTATTGTATTATGTCTATTATTTTATTATTCATATTACTATTAGCTGATTATGTTATTATTAGAATTTTTTATTAAAGTACCACAATGTATAGTATTATACTTGTATTATTGTCTATTATTTGATTATTCATATTGCTATTGAATAAAATTATAATCATGGTCAAATAATTAAGGTTAACAATAACAATAATAATAATAATAATAATAATAATAATAATAATAATAATAATAATAATAATAATAATAATAATAATAATAATAATAATAACAATAATTACAATATTTTGCAATTCGTCTTTAAATAACTAGAGATAACATGTTTTCGTTACTAATAACTATGAAAGATATAAATGTTATCAATTGATTGCTTCATTATCATCACTGGAGTATCTTTCTTTATCGGAGTATCTTTCTTCATCTTCTACATCATCCTCTTCAATCAATACGTTTTCTTCATTAACAGCCAACCATATTTCATCTGCAATTTTCGCCCGAGTTGAAGCTACTGTGACTTTGAACATTTTTTTCTCTTTCGTCTAGTAACATTCAAATAAATGAAAGGTGAAGAAAGCTGAAGAAATGAATGAAGGAGTTGTTGTTAGCAATAAATGTTCAGCTTATTTTCATTGATTAGGAAAAGAAGAATCAGACCCATAATCAAGCCCTTTACAATGAAAGTTCACTGCCTTTTGCTCAGCTTAAATTAGTAACTACTAGTACTTTATAAAATTATTTTTTTGATTTTCTACTAGTGTTTTATAAAATTAAAACAACACTATTAGATATATTAGTGATGAAAGCTATGTATAGGCAAATATATAAATAGTAATTTTTTTGTTAAATTAATTATCATAAGAGATAATTAATAATCATTATTTTTTAAAGGACGAATTATAATAATAATTATTCCATAAAAAATTTTGAGGGGTAGTATTTACGTTAGTGGTAATATTTATGTTATTCATGGTCAATGTTTTTGTCTAATAAGGTCAAATAAATTTCAATCAGGTCCAATAAGGTCTAATAAGTTTCAATCAGGTCCAATAAGTTCTAATAAGTTTCAATCAGGGTCAATAAGTTCCAATAAGGTCTAATAAGGTCAATCAGGTTCAATCAGGTCCAATAAGTTCCAATCAGGTTCAATCAGGTCCAATAAGTTGAATCAGGTTCAATCAGGTCCAATCAGGTTTAATAAGTTCCAATAAGTTCAGTTCAGGTTCAATAAGTTCAGTTCAGATAAGTTCCAATAAGTTCAGGTCCAATAAGTTGAATAGAACGCACCCTTAATTTGAAATACAGGCCAGGGAAATGTCATGATCAATTGATCATATAACTACCTCAATGTACTTTCTTTTACCGCTGTAGACAGGGGAAATGTCATGCTCCAAAAATAATTAAAGTTGCGGTCCACCCTAGTACACAAGAGTTATTATTACGATGATTAAAGTTACCCCTTACTTTTATTAAATAATTCACAAATTATTAAAATAGACAATTTATTTTTAACATAAAATTAGATAAATGTTAGGAAAATTTGATAAGGATAATCCAAACTATCACTGTTTCGCTCAAAATAATCCCAACTATAGTTTATTCTAGAATAATCCAAACGATTGGGAGTGCGTTCTCAAAATAATCTAAACTTTTAATTATCCTATATATAAAGGATCCAAAAGGAATCATTGAAGGCCAGAAAAATAAAAATTTAGATTATTTTGAAAAGGTACCCCCAAATAGTTTGGAGTATTCCAGAATAACCCAAAATACGGATCATTTTGAGCGGACCGGTCATAGTTGGGATTATTTGTGTCCATTTTTCCTAAATATAAATCTTCCAACTAATCATTATGGTATTAACAAAAGAAATTAAATGTATTGTCAGTAAAAGGAACAAAGTAAGAGTTAAATATGTATATACTTCATTGTTTTATGAAGTTTTAGACACTTTTCATTTTAGTTCATTTAATGAAATTGTACTCATTTTATTTTATTTCTAAATTAGCAAAATAAATATTATTAGTTAACTAGCCTATGGTTAACAACTTTTGTTTGCTATTTATATTTATTTAATTGAGTTACTATTTACCGTATTTTTATGAGAGGAGAAAGAAAGTTGAGTGACCTTTCATTGATAATAGGTATAGTGTAGGCCAAATGAGTATAAAAGAAATAATACATTAATAGTGGAACTATGCCAAATATGAAAGTATTCAAACTAATCCGGGACAAACATAAAAAGGAAAGTGTTCAAATTATTCTAAGACGTAGGAAGTATCATTTTTCAAATAATCTATGATTAAACATTTTGTATCAATCATTTCTTCAATGGACAAATCTTATATAATACAATTGTCTCAAAGTTAGAGTCAGATTATACTTACATAATACATTAATATAAATGAAAAAAAAAAGATTAATTGCCTTAAAGTCGGAGTCGAAGTTAGAATGTCGGATTTTTTTATGGGATCCGACTCCAACCCTCCTTCAACTCAGAGTCGGACTTTTTAAACGAAGCACAATTCAAATTATCTTTTTCTTGGAATTGGCTGGAACTTTTTCCTTCGAATCAGATCAGACCATCCATACTGGATTGTCATCCCTAAGCAATAACACATAACCATCACCACCTCCTCCTTATCTCTCCTACTCCAACCCTATAAAATACTATATGTATTTAGATTTTATGATATAAGTAAGAAATTTTAGTATGTCAAATAAGAAAACTCTTATTTAATGCAAGTGGACCTAAAAAGTAAACTCAATGTTCTCTCTCCTCATATATTTCTATCTGTTTAATACAAGTGGACTCAAAAAATATAATCTCCCTCATTTTGCCAAAAATATTGAGCCTCTAGTAACTAAGTCCAATATTTTAAAAAGGGATGTAGTATTCATTTATCTTGGTCTACTACTAGTGAAGAATAAGTCTTCATCTGCTAATGTGAAGGAGGAGCAAGTGGAATAGGATTGGAGACGGCAAGAGTGCTAGCTCTTCGGAACGCCCATGTCATAATTGCTGCGAGGAACATAAACGCCGCAAATGAAGCTAAGCAACAAATCCTAGACAAGATTAAATCGGCTCGAATTGATGTTCTTAAGCTTGATCTTTGCTCAATCAAATCCGTCAAAGAATTCGCAGCCGAATTCCTTTCTCTAGACCTACCTCTTAACATCTTAATGTATCTCCTACTCTTCAATTTCTCCTCAATTATCATTGAAAATTCTTTAGTTTGTACAGGTTGCATGAAATATGATTATGCAGGCTAATGTAAGAAATGATTCAACGTTGCAGAAACAATGCTGGCATTATGTTCTGTCCATTCAAGCTCTCTGAAGATGGGATTGAGCTACAATTCGCCACAAATCATATAGGTAAGGTTCGGATAATGTAATGGAAAAATTCACAAGAGAAAGCTCAACTATTACCCAATTTCTTTTATAAGTCACAACTATGGATTCTTCTCTATAGGTCTCAAGTTTAGTATCTTTTGTGATTTTCATAGGTCATGAGTTACTTATAACCGGTTTAGAATGTAAAATTTTTAAATATTTACCATCTTCGAACACTTTCAACAAGTTACAAAGACCTATAAAATGGGGCAAATATTTAAAAATCTTACCTTTTAAACCGTTTATAAGTAATTCACAATTTATAAAAATCACAAGATAGTAAACTTGGACCTGTAGAGAATAAGTCATAGTTGGAACCTATTTAAGAGAACGGGTATAGTTGGGCGCTCTTGTGAATTTCTCCTAATGTAATTAATAATTTTCGGACTAAAGGACTAGAGTACTCTTGATGGAATAATTGTTTGTAATCTTACGGAGATCTGTGATAGAATCTGTAACGCACACAGAAGTTTTGATGGACCCGAATAGTATCATAAAATTGTATTTTCATTGATATTAATTGTAAAAATGTGTTTGTGAGAGCTCATGTCCTCATTCACCTTAGTAGAATCCTTTGTTTCTACCTTTCCTAATATCTTGTGTGGAGCTCACTTGTTTGGCTCACCTTTCAACTCATGCACATACAACACATATTTATAGTTGTTGTAGTTCTAGTTTCTAGATTTCTCTACACTTGTCTAATATCTTTAATTTGTACAAGATGTTTCTAGATACATCACTTCATGTTTCGTTACACATCTAGATTTTTCTAGATTAATCTCTAACAATCTGAACGATTTCATGGATTTGTCTACATAACAGGACACTTTTTGTTAACAAACATGTTGCTTGATAAAATGAAGCAAACAGCTAAAACAACTGGCATTGAAGGAAGAATAGTTAATTTATCATCAATAGCTCATCTTCATACTTATCCAGGAGGAATTAGATTTGATAACATTAATGATGAAGTTGGGTATGCTTCCTTTACTTAAAGTTCCCTTACATTGAACTATCTTTCGTTGTTTCTAAATTGATCAAAACAGATTTTGGCATTAAGATGGTGTTGTTCTATTTTTCAGTTACTCCGACAAAAGGGCTTATGGACAATCCAAATTAGCAAACGTACTACATGCCATTGAGTTGTCTCGTCGTCTCAAGGTTCTCATTTTCGGCTTAAACTTCCAACATTATATTTTGATTTAGTTGTTATCTTGCTTATGTTCCAAGAAAGTCCGAGGCCATCTCTTAGAATAATCGAAGTAACACATCAACAACGTTATTGTCAAATTAGGTAATACCCGAGCTATATGCTGGACTCTTTCTAATCAATGTATATATATATATATATATATATAATATATATATATATATATATATATATATATATATGAAAGTGTGTGTGCATTTCTGAAGTACACCTCTAATTTTCAGTGTGGTTAAACGCATACATAATTTGTGTCAACTGACAAATACTCCGTCTGGTCTTTATTAGTTTACCCGTATTTGATGTCTCTTATTAGTGTATCCCTTCTATTTGTTTCTATTTTTGGAATGAGACCACTAACTTTTCATCATACATACATTCAACTTTAATATAAATTAATAGTTTCTCTTTCTTTCTATGACCCACAATACTATTTCTCTTAAAACTCCATGCAAAAGAAAGGGGTAAACTAATAAAGACTAGAGGGAGTACTAACTATCATTTCACGCAACAGATTTTCTCGTATTTAGGTGTTACCAAAGCTATAGGCTCACTCAACTGAGTAAACTATTTATATGTACATGTTTTCCAGGCAGAGGGCGCAAATATTACTGTCAACTCTTTACACCCAGGATTAATCATGACAAATCTCATGAGACATTCTTACTTCTTAATGCGTATGATCTTTGTTCTTCTCTTAATAGTATATACTCAATGTAAAAATCATATATAATATGATTAATATGGGTTGAGTGAGAGTGATTCATATTTTGCAGGATTTCTTAACATTCTGACCGGGTTGCTGCTATGGAAAAACGTATCCCAGGTTAACAAAATATTATTTCTATGGCTACTTTTGTTCTATAATTCATATTAGATTCTAATATTTTTCTTCTCTCCTACTTTTGCTAAACTCTAAAAAATATCTCAGATAAACTTTATTCTATACGTTGCTGATTAGTAACACTAGATGCACATAAGAAGGTAAGAGTAAAAATATCAAACAATAATTACGCATTAATAAGACTGATTGAGGCATAAATTTGACAAAAAATCTTAAACTTATGACCTAAGTAAATATATTGTACAAATGTTAAGATTGCATTAAAAGTGCATTTAGTGTACACCTGGTACACCGTAAACCCAAAGCTATTTGTTGTCCATTTGCTCTTTCGAAGCTCTCCCTTATATATTGTGCAAATTCTGCATATTTTGAGGTCAAATGAGCGATGAGCAGAAATATAATTTTGGTCTGGTATAGGTGTACTATGCTCATGGTACACCCAAATGTATAATAAAAATTGTATAATTAAAACGATGAAGTTAGTTTGCATCTTGATTGTTTCAGGGAGCAGCAACAACTTGCTACGTGGCCCTCCATCCGAGTTTAAAAGGTGTAACAGGCAAGTATTATGTAGACTGCAATGAGTTGGAGCCACATGCACTTGCTAAAGATGAGACGTTGGCCAAGAAACTCTGGGACTTCAGTGAGAATCTGGTGAACTCAGCTTCCAAGCTTAAAGAAATTAATTAGTTCTCAGTAATTGTTTCTCTAATCATTATGACACAGAAGAGTGTCCAATGGTTCTAAGGTTCGAATTACACCAAAAGATGATGCTTTGTTTTGCATTATTTATTACAGCAAATTATAGTGTAAAAGATATGACTTACCTATCGTAATGTCATGCTATTGCAAATGAAAAGGGTTGTTGAATACAGTATTCAATGTGACTGTATTTCTGACATCGTGAAGACGAATCGAAAGTAAATTACATGATCACAATGTCATGCTATTGCAAATTGAAAGGGTTTTTCATTGAATTTAATATCCAGTGTGGTTTTTTTTTTCTGACATCGTGAAAACGAATCAAAAGTAAATTACATGCTAATAAAATGTATACAACAAATGCAAACAACTGTTGCAAGATTGTGAGTGTGAGAATATATGGTTATAATTAACAAACTAAAAAATTCTCTAATTTATGGAGGAAGAGATGCAATCTCGTCATAAAAACAAGACATGGGAGGTAGTCCCATTGTCCGTGGGAAAGACTGCTATTGAATGTGAATGGGTGTATAGAAGAAAAGAGGATCCTTCCAAGACCGATAGTTTAAGACATAAGGCTAGGTTAGTGGCCAAGGGTTTTGCACAGAAAGAGGGTATTGATTACAATGAGATATTTTCTTCAGTGGTAAAACACACTTCTATTTGGGTGCTATTAAGTCTTGTTGCTCATGGTGATCTTGAGTTGGAACAACTTGATGTAAAGACAGCCTTCTTGCATGGCGACTTGGATGAGGAAATCTACATGTATCAACCTAAGGGATACAAGGTTGAGGGTAAAGAGAGTCAAGTATGTCGCTTAAGGAAATCATTTTATGGCTGAAGCAATCTCCTCGACAGTGTTAATTATAAGCGATTTGACTCATTTATGTTAACGCAAGAGTTCTCAAGAAGTGCCTATAATTGTTGTGTATACATTCGTAAACTTTGTGGAGGTGATTATATTTATCTCCTATTGTATGTGCACGACATGCATGCTTATTGCTTCGAAAAGCAAGGTGGAGATAGATAGGTTAAAAATTTAACTTAGTGATGAGTTCGAATCTAAAGACTTGGGCGTTGCAATGAAGATATTGGGTATGGAGATTAGAAGAGAGAGATTAAACCGAAAATTATTCTTGAGCCAAAAAGGCTATATTGAACAGGTTATCGAAAGATTTGGGATGATAGACGCTAAGTCAGTGGTAACTCCATTGGCCTCGCATTTTAGACTCTCTGGTAAACAATCTCCCACCATAACAGAAGATAAGGCATACATGGATAATGTACCTTATGTTAGTGCAGTTGGCAGTTTAATGTATGCCATGGTTTGTACACGTCCAGACATTTCACAAGCAGTTAGTGTTGTCAGTAGGTTCATGGCGAAGCCGGGTAAGGCACATTGGGAAGCAATGAAATGGGTTTTAAGGTACATAAAAGGTACCGTTGACACGAGATTGTGCTTTCGTGGAGATACATGTCAAATAAGCGGTTTCGTTGATGCAGATTATGTCGGTGATTTTAGATAAACGACGATCTACTACTAGTTATGTGTTTAAAATACATGGTGCTCCAGTTAGTTGGCGATCAATGTTACAGGCCACGGTGCCTCTATCTACGACAGAGGCTGAGTATATGGCTATGGTAGAGGAGTTAGGGAAGCATTGTGGTTGTGGGGACTTCTAGATGATTTGGGGGTGAAGAAGG
The DNA here is from genome assembly GCF_026745355.1 of Beta vulgaris subsp. vulgaris. Classification (NCBI taxonomy): domain Eukaryota; kingdom Viridiplantae; phylum Streptophyta; class Magnoliopsida; order Caryophyllales; family Amaranthaceae; genus Beta; species Beta vulgaris. The sequence goes on from NC_079208.1 coordinate 11,664,438, forward strand.
AATGTGTGAATCTTAGTTGTGACAGCCAAAGTGCGATTCATTTGGCTAAAAACTAAGTTAATCATGCTCGAACCAAGCATATAGATGCGAGATATCATTTTATGCGAGATGTTATGAGAGAAGGCTATATTTCTCATCAAAGGTGCACACAAATGAGAACCCTGCAGACACGTTGACCAAAGTTGTGTCTGGAAATAAATTCCAACATTGTTTGAAATTGCTAAATGTTGTCCCATGTTAGGTATTACATGGAAAATAAATAGAACTGCGATTGGTTTGATCCTGGTCGAAGGGTACGTAGGCAGTCATTATCAGTAGGCAGTCATTATCAGAATGGTGCAACCAGATATGTATTATACATTTTGTTCGTCCAAAATTTGAATGTTCTTCAAATCATGAACGAGGTGGAGAATTGTGAGAATATATAGTTACAATTAATGTCACTAGTAAAATAAATGCTTATTGCTGCGGTCATTAAGTGGGGCCTATTGCGGCGGTTTTGGCCGCGTAGTAATTAAGGAAGCAGCAATAGGTAATTAATATATTGCTGCGATTTTTAACAGCAACAATATTTTAATATATTGCTGCGGTTTTAGCGAAAACCGCAGCAATATATTTATTCTATATTAGAAAAATTCAATATATTGATGCGCTTTTTTCCCAAAACCGCAGCAATAGGTCTTGCTACAGGGCAAAAAAAATTGCATTTTGCAATTAAATTTGAAAAATTAAAATCATGCAACTAATCCATTCACTTATCCACCAAATTCATAGACAAACAGAAGATGAAATAACATATGAATCTTATTGATATATAAAGATAAAAAAAAACTAATTACATAAACAATACAAAAGATCAAAAAGTACAATGAAAAAACAAAAATAAAAAAGACAACCTTAGAAATAAACGACTAATTACAAAAAATATAAAACTGATCTAAAAAATAAAAACCTAAAACAAATAAAAAAACGAAAAAAAAGACAAAAAAGAAACGAAAAATAAGGAAACGAAATACAAATAAACGACTAATTACAAAAAATATAAAATTGATCTAAAAAAAAACCTAACACAAAATCTAGAAACAAATCTAAAACAACGAAAAAAAAGGACAAAAAAGAAACGAAAAATAAGGAAACGAAAAACAAAAACAAAAAAAAAACGAAAAAAAAGAAAGAAAATAGATTTGTTCTCGTTTCTCGTGAAAAATGGTTTCTCGTGTAATCCCCCATATTTTAAAGATATTTAATTAAATAGTTTTAATCATTTTTGAATTATTAAAGCTATTTAATTTCAGTATTCGAGAGCAGAAGGGTATTTTGGTCATTCTATCAAAAAAGTATTTGAGTATTTCTACAAAGAAGTATTTTAGTATTTTCAAGAAAGTATTTTACTATTTTCAAGAAAGTATTTTATTAATATTAGTAGAAAGAGTATTTTGAAAATTGATCCTCAAATGTGTTTTGGCAATTTGATGAGTAAGGGTATTTTAGCCTTTTACCCAAAAAGACTACCACTATAAAAAGTAAAAACCTAAGTTTTCCATCCTTTTACTAGCCACTTTCTTCAAAAAGGAGTAAGGAGGATTCTTTTTCTCTCAAACCCTTGTTCTTCTTCAAGTAAGTTTCTTCAAAGTTCAAGTTCTAATCTAGTTTTATTTTTGAAAATTGTAGGAAGATCTTGCAAATATCAAAGGGAAGCAAAAAGGTTAATAATTTTTCTGAAATTTTTGGGATTTCTTCCTTATTTTTCTCTCTCTCTTCTGGCCCCTCTTTTGACTTGAGTTTTCCGGCCACCGTCGCGGTGGGGCGTCGGCTGGGCACCCACGAGGTACTACCTGGGCCACTGCTGGCAGTGGTGGCAATGGCGAGGCACAACGAGTGTCGCCTGCCACTGCTGCGCCGGTGGTGGTGTGGGTGGTGCTCGTGGTGGCCGCCGGTGAGTTTAGTTTTTGGGTTGTGGTTTTCGAACCATATATAAAAAAAAAATCTGTTATTATTTATTAATTAAGTTACAGCACTAATTAAATTAATAAATAATTAATTTTTAAGAGGTTTTAAGTATTATTTTATAATGGGTTTTGCCTACTAGTAAAGGTTCTCAAGTCTATGACTTAAAAATAGTTTTAAAGCATTTTAAAAGAAAAATCAGCTTTATTGTTAATTTAAAAATGCTGATTTTTATGTATTAGTAGCCTTGAATGGTTGTTGGTAGGTACTACTCCCTCCGTCCCATAATATAGTGCTTGCATTCCTCTTTGGGTAGTGTCCCAAAATGTTGTGCCTATTTCTTTTTTATCAATTTGTTTGGACTAAGGGTGCGTTCTGTTCAACTTAAAAAATTAAGATTCAGGTCCAATAAGTTCAGATAAGTTGCAATAAGGTCTAATAAGGGCAATAAGTTCCAATAAGGTCTAATAAGGTCCAATAAGTTCCAATCAGGTGCAATAAGTTCCAATCAGGTGCAATAAGTTCCAATCAGGTCTAATAAGGTCCAATAAGTTTCAATCAGGTCTAATAAGGTCCAATAAGTTCCAATCAGGTCTAATAAGGTCCAATAAGGTCCAAATAGTCAATGTTTAATAAACATTTGTATTATTGTCCATTATTTTGTTATTCATAATTTCATATCACTATTAGCTAATTATGTTATTATTAGAATTTTAATTAAAGTACCACAATATTATATAGTATTATACTTGTATTAGTGTCTATTATTTTATTATTTATTTATATTATGTCTATTATTTTATTATTTATTTGTATTATGTCTATTATTTTATTATTCATATTACTATTAGCTGATTATTTTATGATTAGAATTTTTTATTAAAGTACCACAATGTATAGTATTATACTTGTATTATTGTCTATTATTTGATTATTCATATTGCTATTAAATAATATTATAATCATGGTCAAATAATTAAGGTTAACAATAATGATAATAATTATTATAATTACAATATTTTGCATTTCGTTTTTAAATAACTAGAGATAACATGTTTTCGTTACTAATAACAATGAAGGAAGGAGTTAATGCTATCTACTTACTTTCACATTAATGAAAGTGAAGTGAGAATTTTTTATATGTGCCAATTTTAACTTGTTAGCAATAAATGTTAATTAACTTTTGATTTTCTACTAGTGTTTTATAAAATTAAAACAAGACTATTAGATATATTAGTGGTGAAAGTTATGTATAGGAAAATATATAAATAGTAATTTTTTTTGTTAAATTAATTGTTGACCCTTGAGTTTTGAAGATGATCTAACCACAAAAGACATAGTATATTTTATTTATGTTGTTGCAAGGTAATTCATGCTCGAGCTAAGAGAATACTTGATGGAAGATTAAAGCGGAGAATTAATCAAGATCGAAGTAAAGATGTTCGAGAGATGAAGAATCAAGCATGGAATGAAGATTAGAATACATTAGGGTATTTATTAATCTTCTTGTTAAGTGTAGAGTAAAAGCTTTATTAAGTTCGTGGTGAATTCTCAAAGGAATTGGTTCTGTTCCCATGAAAGGAACAGACCTGGCACTATAGGAACAAGGCTAAGGAACAAGACTTAATAATTAGGGAACAAGACTTAAAACTAATTTAGGAACTTCTAAGTGACTAATATTGTGCGCCTAAGTAATTGTGTGCCCAATATAGTTGTTAGAGTTTTTAGGGATATTTGACTAAGATCCATTATTTAGGAAGTTAGTTTAAGTTTGTTAGGAAAAGATTTAAAAAGATTTTCTGATTTTAAAATAAATGATTTTCAAATATTATCTTTTTAAAATATATAATCTATCTTTTATATTTTATTTAAAAGATTTAGTTTTCGAAAAATTTATTATTTCTGGTTTTCAAAATGTTTCGGATTTTTTAAATTGTAAAACTGTTTTCCGGTTTTATAAAAGATTTTGAAAAAGATATTTTTCCTAAAAACTAGCTAAGATTTTATTTATTTATTTCCTAAAATCTAGATTACACGTCTAAGGTTTACTGCTACACGTTTATGTAGTTAGTGAATTTAGTGGCTTAAGTTAATTATCCTCCAAATATTTAATTTAATTAAATAAGTTTAATTATTCTCCAAGTTTTGCAAAAATCACGTAATGACTTACTGCTTCTATGAATTGAAGTAGTGCATTAGTGGATGCTTTACATGACATGGAATAATTAATTTAATTTAATTCATTAATAAACATCATGGAGAACATGTGATAATGGTCTAAGTTAGTGGAAATCATGTCTTGTCTTAATGGTCTATAAATAGCGCCTAATTCATTTGAGTAAAATTGTGTCTGACTTAGTTAATTTGTCTTAAGTTATCTAAAGTGTCAGTGCCTTTTCTTAGAGAATTCATACTTACATTAATCGAGTTTATTACTCTTCCATTGTTTTACAAAGTGTATTTTTGAGAAAAAGGGTTTGAGTGAACTCTTGTAAGTGTGAGAAAGCTTTGAGTGAAGCAAGAGAAAGAGAAAGAGAAAGAGAAAGGAACTTCGAGTGAAGTTTGAGAGAAAACGTCAGTTGTTGGGAACTGTCGTTGGGAACTTGAGTTGAGTGACTTAAGTTGAGAATCGAGAGAAAAGTAATAGGTTGTAATCAGAGTTGTTTGGCCTATTATAGTGGAAAGTTGTTTAAAATCCCTTGTGGTCGAGGTTGTTTCTTCCTACTAGGCCTAGGAAGTTTTTCCTCGTAAAATCTCTCGTGTTCCCATTGTTTGTTCCCAAGTTTACTTTTAATTCCGCAAAAAGTAGAGCTTATTCTCTCACTATAATTCACCCCCCCTCTTATAGTGCTCATATTATACAACATTAATTATCATAAGAGATAATTAATAATCATTATTTTTTAAAGGACAAATTATAATAATTATTACTCCATAAAAAATTTTGAGGGGTAGTATTTACGTTAGTGGTAATATTTATGTTATTCATGGTCAATGTTTTTGTCTAATAAGGTCAAATAAGTTTCAATCAGGTCCAATAATGTCTAATAAGTTTCAATCAGGTTCAATAAGGTCTAATAAGTTTCAATCAAGGCCAATAAGGTCTAATAAGTTTCAATAAGGTCAATAAGTACCAATAAGGCCCAATAAGTTCCAATCAGGTTCAATCAGGTCTAATAAGTTGAATCAGATCCAATTAGGTTTAATAAGTTCCAATAAGTTCAGTTTAGGTTCAATAAGTTCAGTTCAGATAAGGTCCAATAAGTTCAGGGCCAGTAAGTTGAATAGAACGCACCCTAAATTATCCTTCATTTCTACATAAAACTTTCCAAAATACCCCTACTTTCTTTTAAAATATGTGCCCCTATTTATTGTTTTATACCATTCCAAGGAATATTTATTGCTCTTTCATTTTATTTTAAAGGAAAAAGAAGAAAAAACCCAGTTCCAAGACAAAAATACCCAATAAACATTTACTTAAATATATAATTTTGTGAAATCCTAAAACTCCTTCCATTTTCCTTAATTCTTATGAAAAATGAGAAGTGAGCACTATATTATGGGACGGAGGGAGTAATTGATAGTATTTTATTGTTGGTATGTTTCAAGCATAATAAAAGACAGTCAAACTTTTAACTATTAATTTTTGGTGTTATCAAGGTACATACACTTGACTTTGACCTTGACTTTAGTATATTAAAGGTTATTTATTGAGCATGAGGAGTAAGGAGAGGCTTATGCCTTATAATTGTTTGATAGTATGTTGAGAAATTAGAAAGGAGATTAGGAATGGAACTTTTGAGCTATTCTTATGTCTGAAAAGCATGTGATTGATGATTATTGCTTTTGAGCATGATTAAAGTTATTAAAGTTATTCTTGAAGCTAAGGCTTGCTTGAGAATATTTTATTGAGCATGGTCTCATTTAAGGTTATATACTTTATTGAACAAGGTCTCATTATAAGTTATATATTTATTGAGCATGGTCTCATTAGAAGTTATATATATTATTGAGCAAGGTCTCATGAGAAGTTATATTTTGTTGAGCAAGGTCTCACAAGTCTAAAGTTATTGAGCAAGGTTTCACAAGTAGTTGAATCATTGAGCAAGGACTCAATTGATTGGATCATGGATCCTTAAGAAAGTAAGAAAAAGGACTCATGGAGTCATTAAAGTAATAAGATGAGCAAGGTCTCAAAGAATTTAGAATTGAGTTAATTATGGTGTTTGTTGCATTCACTTGTTAAAGAAAGATAAGAAATTAATTTATTTGCTAGATGTATTATTGTGATTGTGTCTCACATAATGGGTTTGGCAATAAAACTCTTGGGATTCCCCCATGAGTATTGAACATAAGGGGGGAGTTAGTGTGAAACTATACTCCTGCATATAGCTTAGCATGACGATTAATGCTTTTATTTTATCAAGCAAGTTTATGGAATTCCAATTATCAAGATCTTTGAGTGGACTAGGTGTCACTCGTATTCTTTATCTCTGAGATGTTGAGTCTAGAGGCTCACTCTCACCCTCGTTCATTACTAAAAGCTTAAATTTCTCGAGTCAAGTTATTTAAAGTTCATGGAACTTTAGTAAGAGGTGTGGGATCTCTTACACAAGAATAGTAGCCCGTATGATTCAAGAGGAGGACGGTGCCCGTTCATTGCCAAATAATATAAAAGAAAGTATTTAGTAAGTTCAGTTATATGCTTGTCGCATGTAGAGTCTAAGAAGAACAAGCCGAAGTTGTTGAGGATTGCATGCATTATTATTCGCATTAGTTAGTTGTGTTATGTACTCAGCGTTGCTGATGTATGTGTTTCTTTGTTTCTTTTGGTTGTTGTTTTCCTCAACAACCCTGTGATGACCCATTTGGCGAGTAAAGTTTAGAGAGGAAGTTGCAGGTACAAGTTCTATGTGTGCATGGAAATCATAAGCATCCGGATGGGAGTTTTAGTACAAGTACTTTATTATTTAAGTTATCTTGAATTTTATTTTGACTTTACTTGACAATGGGGTCAAGGTTTGACTTTTGAAGATGGGACTAGTATGGGATAGTCTCGGAGTTTGTAATTCATTTACATACTTTCTTATTTCGTTGTATTAAAGTATTTTCATTTATTTTAAAAGACTTCCGCTGTATTCTCTGATTAGCCTTACGTATTATCATGCGTGACATAACAACTCCTGCAATTTCTCCTAGTTTATAAAAGGAGGAGTCGTGGGGGTGTTACATCTCGTTTCTCGTGAAAACCCATTGCGACGAACGGTAAATGACGAACGGTGAAGATGAAGCATCAGTCGAAATCCAATGCTCGAAACGATCCGTCGGTCTGTTCTCAAAGTGGGCGCTTCAAATCGCTTCAGATTCGAAACCGATTGCTCGTTCTCAAAGTGGGCGCTTCAGATTCGAAACCTATTGCTCGAAATCTAAACACCGTCGGTCAAGCAAAGAATTTGAGAGGGGTACAGAGAGGGGTATGAAAAGGAAGAGGAGAGGGGTACGAAAAGGAAGAGGATAGGGGGTGCGAAAAGGCAGAGGAGAAATATACTTACTTTTTTTTTGGTGCGATTGTGAGAGGGAAGAGGGAGAAATAAGAGAGAGGGAAGAGGGAGATAGGGTTGAGAGAGTGAAATGGGGTGAGGGAGGCGGTTATATTTAGGGTTTCCTTTTTTTGGATTAGACATATTGATGCGGTTTCGAACAAGAACCGCAGCAATATATTAAAATAATAATAAAAATTAATATTTTGATATATTTTTGCGGTTCTTGTCAGAAACCGCAGCAATATGTCTGGTGAAATGTCAACTTTTTTTCAATTTTTTTCCGTTGAAAGCATATTGCTGCGGTTTCTGTCGAGAACCGCAACAATATGGTTATTTTATATTTTATCTTTTCTTTTAACGTGATATATTGTTGCGTATGGGTAAAACTGCAGCAACATCACCGCAGCAATAAGCATTTATTCTAGTAGTGTGTGAAAGGAGAAGAGAAGTTGTAGGAAAGAAAAGAGGAAATAATGGCAGAAAGGTAGGAAAGGAAAACAAGTTCCGTTGTTTTTTTTAGTAAAAATTTAATAATAGGTTAGCTTGTAATGTAGAATACAATTCATTATTCACATCAGAAAAGTTTAGTTCAAGAAAAAATAAATTACATTACATATAATTATTTCCTTCATAGTGGTTGTTTGTTTATCCCTTAAATATTATTTATTTGTGAGATATCAATTTCATATTATTTATTTGTGAGGTACCAAAATAGAGACATTTTGTACCAAAATGTAACCTTGGTACCAAACTTCCACTTTCTAGAGTTACTTTGATTTTGGTATCAAATGACTCTATTTTGGTACCACTTTGACTTAACTTTAGTACCAAAAATTTTGTGAGATGTCATTTTGACATCTCATTATGAAACGCCAATCCAAACTCGAAATTTTCGGTGTAATTACATTTTTGTACATTATTGTCTCTGGGGTCAAAGTTGAGAGTGTGGCTGTTGAATTCGGAAAATCAAATAGCACAACCAATGGTTGTCCTATAGTTTGTGGTCATTAATTATTTTATTACTTTCTCACTCTTCCACCTACCGCACAATTTTTTTTTCTCTCTCCTCCAATTCCTTCTTTGCTCCTCTTTTTCTTTGTCCATCATGAAGAGTTGTGCATCATTTTTTTGGCCAAATTTTTTCTCTCTCCTAATAAACTAATATTATTTTTATACCCTCTCTTCTCATAACCCACAAGCAGGGCAATGGTTGGGAGCACTAATGTTCAAACATCATTGTAGTATTAAGTAGTTGACTGGTTGCCTCAGACAGATCCTAGGAAATGACATTGAGAATAATTAGGTTGATATTGCCTCACTATTTATAGGGATCTGTCTAGTATAATACTCTCTCCGTTTCAAAATATAAAGCACGCACCACTACTGGAAAAATAAGGAAGGGTTGCGCTAAAAAAGGCCCTTAGGGCTGCGCTTTTTGACAGCAGCCCTTTTAATAGCATCCCTTCACTTTTTAAGTAGGGCTGCGCTTTTAAAACGCAACCCTTCACAACGAAGGGCTGCGCTTTTAACAAAAAGCACAGCCCTTTTAAGCATGAAGGGCTGCGTTTTTAGTAAAAAACGCAGCCCTTTTGACCCATAAAAATATTATATATATATATATATATATATATATATTATAATATATATATATATTATATAATATTATATATATATATATATATATATATATATATATATATATATATATATATTTCGTTCATCAACTAAAAAAACAACATAGAATTGTCAAAAGAGAGCAGAAAGTACACAAAAAGGTTGAATAATATTAACCACATGATATATAAGTAGAATAAATTACAACATAAATATAACACCTCAAGAACATAAATCTGAGAAGCCTAATTCCATGAAAACGCTAAATTTATCCAACACCAAAGATAACCAACAAATAATTAACTAAAACGCTAAAAAGAAGTGAAAAATAATAAATGAAAAAAACTAGATGAAGAAAAAAAAGAATGAACCAAAGAAAAAAGAAAAAGGTCTTAGATTCGTACTCTAACGTACAAAAAAAAAAACTTAATTACAGGAATAGGAGCACAAGAACGAAATTCACCACCGCCTGAATTACGCTATTCAATTCTCGCTTCATCGCCTAAATCCCACCGCGACAAGTGTCTTCATCACCTGAATTGCCGTCGCGACAAGTCACTTCGTCGCCTAAATTCCGCTTCACCGTCGCCTGAAGTTTGAGGATGGCAAATGCGAAATGACAACGGCAGACGCGGCTTGGAAGCTTGGGAGACGCGAGAGAGGCATACCCTGATAGGAAGCTCGAGAGATGAGAGAGAGAGAAGAGAGGTGTGAGGATGAGAGGATGAGAGGAGAAAGAAGAGAGGCGTGAGGATGAGAGGAAAGAGAGAAGAGAGGCGTGAGGATGAGAGGAGAGAGAAAGAGAGGCCAATCTCAAAAAACAAAACTCTAAAGCTTTTTCTAAAAAACGCAGCCCTTCTATTATGTAGGGTTGCGCTTTTTTAAAAAACGTAGCCCTACAATAAAGAAGGCTTGCGTTTTGAAGAAAGCGCAACCCTTCCTTTTTTTCCCCTAGTGCACGATGTTCGAGGTCGAACTTTGACCGTTAACTACTCTTAATTTATGTTAATAGAAAATATAAAAAATAATATTATAGTATTTTTCAAGACGAATCCAACGGTATAATTTTTATTTATCGTATTTGAGAGATATTTGTGGTTAAAGTAAATTTTCGTAAAGCGTGAATGTCTTATACTTCCTCCGTCTCACAATAAGTGAAACACTTTCCTTATTTGATATATTCACAATAAGTGAACCAAGCTTCAAATAGTAAAAAAAAGTCACTTTTATTACAAATATATCACCAAAAAAAAGAGGGGATCACAACCTATTTGTTTGATCACTCTACTTTATTGTGGTCCCAACTTTCTCTTTCTATATTCTTTGATATGTGTGTACTTTATCTATGTTTCACTTATTGTGAAACGGATGAAGTATTTTTGAAACAGAGGGAATACAATGGCAAAATATTGTTCTTGATCTTGTATTAAACCATTGAATATGTACATGTCAAGTGAACAAATTGTTTTTTTATAAAAAACGACTAGATGTTAGTTTTTGAGTAGATATCAAAGTTATCAACCACATGTACCTTAGTAGAAATTTAACAAACAGCAAAATCAGCATGACTAATGCTTCACGAAGATCAGCCTAATTATTCGCCTTAATAAATATTGGGTTTTTCTACATTATACCCTTGTTTTTCTTCAATTTCTATGTTTTACCCCAACTTTTTAGAAATTCTACACGGTACCCTCAAGCTTACAATTTTTAATGCACGATGCCCAAATTGCTGATTATATGTCATTAATTTCATTTATTTTTTTTAATTTATTGGAACTAATTTGACTTATACATAGTTTAACCCTTAGAAGGTTATTCACTAATTAGATTCGTTCCACCGGAATATAAAAAATAGACGAAATTAATGATGTATAATCAGCGGTAGGGGTATTGTCTGTTGAAAAAGGTAAGTTTAAGGGTACTGTGTGGAATTTTGAAAAGCTTGGGGTACAACGTAGAAATTGAAAAAATACAAGGGTATAACGTAGAAAAACCCAAAAATATTTTTATTTGAAGAAGAAGGAGAAGGATAAATTTAATTAATTGAAAGCAATACGATGTCTACAATTATTATAAAAAAATAAAACACAATCTAACTTGATCAAATAAAGTTCTTTTACGATATGACATAACAATAGACTAAATCTAGCAATAATAAAGGTCTCATATGTTCACCGAATCATGCAGCTTTTAGAAGAGCTTCTAGCTTTCTAACATAATTTTATAAATCTCTCTGCTAGACTGAGATTTATTTCTTATTTAATATGCTTGCTACAATTATAATGGTTCACATCAATATACTATAGACCTATTTTATTTAAATTATTTTTACTTATCTAAACTTAAAATAAATTATTTGAACATATTTGAACTTACTAAACCTTATTATTTATTGGTCCTTATTAGACCTTATCTCAACTTATTTAAACTTATTAACCTTGTTTTGTAAGATCTTAAACCTTATTTTTGCTTATCCATACTTATTTGAACTTGCGAGACCTAATATAAACTTCTCTAAACTTATTTTTTCTGATAAAAACTGAAAATAAGGTGAACAAAATAAGTAGTCCTCAGTCACAAAGATATTGTCACAAAAGAAAATAACACGGGCTCGTAGCAAAACATCCAACTCTGCAAAATTGTAACGACCATATAACGTAATCTGCAACTCTATAAACCATAATATTTTGCCTTAGTAGATGGCTTAATTACAATTTGTTTATGTGAACAACAAGAAATTAAGTTGTTGTAGATTAGAAATTAATAATGAGTATTGGCTAATTTAAGATATATAATTACATAAAATGACCCTGTTTGATATTAGGAAGTCCATTATTCCCACCTACATCACACACATTACTCAAATACGACAATACACTAGTAACGTGATGCGAAGCTCCTGTGTCAATGATCCAAGCCATATTACAAAACTCACCAGTAATACGTTCACCAATATTATGCTTGTTGTTGATAAGATTCATAAGTGTTTGAATTTGCTCGGAAGTAAGATTTGCAAGAGGAGTTCGTCCTTCAGTAGATGCGTGGAACACACCATCTTGGACAACATTCACTCGAGCCCCCTGCCCCTTACTTGGCCCAACTGAGCAACCACTACCACTTCCACTCCCAGCAGCCACGTGCTGTCCCCCAGCACCAGATACGGCCGACATGCCAGCCGTCCTGCTATCGGACCTCCCTGCCGGAACATTGCGCACACGAATCCGGTCTTCATACAATGTCGGATTCCATGAATCTTGAAGCAAGTACCCACTTCATGTCCTTGTTTCTTACAATGTGTACACACAAGTTTACTTTTATCAATGCGATCAAATCGCCCTCACCCACGTTCACCACTAACATGGAAAGCATGAACACTCTCATGAGTATCCTTGCTACGAACAACCACTCCCAATTGCTCCTCTTGAATCAAGACTTGATATGCACGGTTCAAAGCACCTAAGGGCTATTGTGATACCAAGTTAGTACGCACAGGACCATACTTAGCATCTAGTCCAATCAAGAACTGATGGAAGATCTCTTCTTCCCTATCCTTTGCCAGTTTCGCACCAAGACCACAGTCACATTTTTTACATTATACAAAAAAAAGGTTTCAATCTCGCCAATTCGTCATATAATCCCATGAGTTTCGTGTAATATTCATCCACTTTCATCGTGTCAGTTTGCTTGCAATCAGTAAAGGTCGCCTTAATCTGTTGTATACGGGGTCCATTTGCCACACAAAATCTCCTCTCAAGGTATTCCCCAAATCTTTAGCATTATCGTGCAACGGTATGGTTGTTGCAATTCTCGGCTCCATGCTTCTCAGCAGCCATGAAACAATCATTCAGTGTACAGTTTCCCAATCAAGCAAGGCATTCGGTTCGTTTGGTTTAGTAACCAAACCATCAATAAACACGAACTTACGCCGCGCTCGGAGGAAGAGCATCACCTCTCGAGCCCAAGCCACGTAATTTTTGCCTGAGAACATTACATGTCTGATCATGTTTCCCGGCTGGTCGCCGGAGCCCAGGTAAAACGGGGAGGTGGCGCTCAGCTGCCACTCCCCTTTCTCTATAGGGATCACATTCTTCTCGTCGCCGAGCTTTCTCCTTAACACTTCACGCGTGTGAGTGTAACACCCCGTAATTTTAACTCTTTATTTTGGTGTTTGTTTATTTTAAAATGGTATTTTTCCTTTTCATAAAAATAAATAATTTATTATTTGAATTATTTTGGAACATGTTATGAAAATGTGTATATATATATTTATATGTTGTGATATATTTATATTTATTTTAAGTTGTTAGATATTTATTTTAAAGGTTATATTAGTTTCGTTATTTATTTGGGCGTTTAGGATCCAGTTTTGTCGCGTAGCATTTTTGTTACATTGTTGGACCGAATTCGATGATGAAATGTTGCATTGCTTGTGGCGTGTCATGCTAGCCGAAAATTAGCAATTATGGAATGGAGGATGAAGAGTTTTGGTGCGTGCTTATGAAGCTAACCTTTGAGTCTCTTGTAACTCCCTATTTAATTCTCCTTTAACCCACCTTTATAATCACCTTTAAACCTTTGCTTTATAAGGTTATTAATCAGATTTTGCTGCATTGTAACCCCCACTTTCCGTCCAATCCTTAGAGAGGAAGAGAAAGAGTTCTTCTCTCTTCTCGGTTTTCGTCTATTTCTGCACACCCATTTTCTTTGCATCATATCCCCTTCGTTTCTTATCCGAATTGAGCGTGTGAGTAGTCAAAATCTATATACTCGGAAAGATCTTGCTCGTGGTATAATTTATTTTTGAAGAAAGGGGAAGAAGCGACTGCAGTTTTCGTTGCAATCAGACGAGTCATCCGGTTCTTGTTCCTTGTTGCACCTTCACGAAAATAACCATATCCGGAGATCTAACCGTTGGATCGTCTTCAAATTTGGACAGAACATTGATAACATCTTTTTCTTTTCTTTGACTGGATCGATTGGGAATCCTAGCTTTTGATCACCGGAAATCATGATCGGGGCAGAGCAGTACAAAATAAGAGTTTTCACCATTCAAGAAAAAGGTAACGAGCGTTATTCTAGTTCGATAGAGAATAGATTGTGAACTTAGGTTGTTAGAATCGCTTAAGAGAACGTAGTATCATGCTAGGTGGAACTTAGAGGATTTTATGATTGAAGTTAAATGTAGTTTCATGGTTGTTGGTGTTGTTTTCATACCTTGGATTTCTACTATGATCATCTTGTTAAGTTTTGTTGATTAGTTGTATCCTTGTTGTTGTTGTGGTTAAATTGATTCATTGGTTCACTTGGGTTATCTTTGGATTTTGAGAAGTTGTCGTTGTTGATGAGATTTAGCCTCAAGTGAGGATGATTAGTGTTGTGTTAGGCATGTATGCTAAGTGTGTTAGAATAAGTTTTGGTTGATTTACTTGGATTGCGTCTTGGAATCTTAGTTGTCGTTGTTGTTATTGGTGAAGTATGGATGTTTGTGGAGGTGCTTGGCGTGTGTGTCGATGTGTCATTGAGGTTGGAGTAGGCGTGGGTGGCTGGTGCTAGCCTCGAAGGAGTAGGCGTGGGTGGCTGGCTGTCGCGACCCGCGATGCTCGTCGCACCTCGCGACGAGGGGTCTGCCTCTTGAGTCGTGCTGTTGCGTTTTTGTTTCCTTTTGGTCTACAGCTTGTGTACCTTTGCTTGAGTGGTCTTAGATATGTATACCAAGGGTGTTTGAGTATTGTTTGGTCGACTTAAGTGTTACATTAAGGGTATGTGCCCTATTTTATTGGGTAGCCTATAGTTGTTTGGTTTGGAGTATGTTGAGGGCTTATGCTTTGTTGTGCATTCACACATTCGAACCTTGTTCGTTAGTGAATTCGATTTGCTTGTGTACCTTGTTGTGTATACCTATGAAAGTTGGATTAGATGGATTTTGTGTATACCTTGTCGTGTATACCTTGTGCTTGTAGAGTTAGATTGATCCTACGGACGGTATGGTCCTAGGAATTTGTGTTTGATTGACCCTATGAACGGTATGGTTCTAGGAATTTGCGTTAGTTGATTTTAAGAACGGTATGGTTCTAGATATATGTGATCCTAAGAACGGTATGGTTCTAGGAATTTGTGCGATGGTCCTAAGGGCGGCATGGTCCTAGGAGTTTGTGTTTGATTATTCTAAGGGCGGTATGGTCCTAGAAATTTATGCTCGCTAACCTAAGGGCGGTATGGTCCTAGGCTTTGGTTACTAAACCGTGGGCGGTATGGTCCATTGGTTACTACGGATGGTATGATCCGTAGAATTTAGCTATTCGAAAAGGGCGGTATGGTTCCTCGAATATGCTGGCTATTCGAACAGGGCGGTATGGTTCCTCGAATATGCAACGTAGGCCTTGGGCGGTATGGTCCAATGAGTCTACTCACAGGCGGTATGGTCTGTTATGTTTGAGCTTGTGGACCGCATTTGTTGCATTTGTTTGCAACGTTGACTGTATTTGTTGCATCTGTTTGCAACGTTGACCGCATTTGTTGCATGGTTGCTTATGACAATTTGTACCTCGTAGTGAGTACGGTATCTTGATAATGTGTTCCTTGATGTGCTTCTGATTTCTTTCAAGTTCATTATCTGTTTCTATTTAAGCTGGGAGAACTGCTAGTTACTCCCCACTGATTGTGGAAGTTGTTGTATATCTTGCAGGTTATGTTGATGAGTTTCTCCTTTGGTTTTGGGCTCGAGTTGAGTTGTGAGCATTAAAAAGCTAGGTGTTTTAGGCCTAGACTTTTAGTTAGTTGTAGAGTTAGTTTTCTCTTTTTAATTTGTTATTACTCTAATTAATTTAATTTATTTATGCTATTTACTTATGTTGGTTTATCACTTAGTTATGTAATCGCATTTCTTGTAGTAGTGACATTCCCAGAAGACGATGTTTCCGCCATCGTCCTATTAATACTATTATTATTTCTTTCGTTTCCGCTTTGAAATTATGGGGTGTTACAGTGAGACTAAGATTCAGGGCAGGGTTCGTCGAAAAATATTGATTCGCACAGCCACCGATCACCGGCGCTCTGATACCATGATAAGGCTGCAACCGGAAGACCTTCGAGGATGGAGAGATAACTTTTGTGTGTTGTATTTTCTTGTCTTCCCACGTAACTTGTTCAACCTAATTAATTACAAGGCTAACTATACAATGGGCCTCAAGCTATTACAATTGGGCCAAAGATATAAAAACATAATCACACACAATATAGTCCAACAAGCTTTTTGAAATAAATTTTTATAAGGTAATTTTTTGAAAAATTATGTTATAAAAGATAGTTTTTTGAAAATTTTGAACTAATCAATTCCAACAAATGATTCTATTTTCGGATTGGGATTGTAAAACATCGCCCTGAAATCACTTAAAATTGCCCCCAAAAATTTTTTTAGACCATTTTACCCTTTCCTCTTTTCCACCACCCACCACCCCCACCACTACCACCTACCTTCCCACTGCCTTTTCACCCTCTCCTATTTTCCACACCACCCACCACCACCACCTACCTTCCCACTGCTATATATTTCACCCTCTCATCTTTTCCACACCACCCACCATCCCCTCCACCACCACCTACCTCCCCACTGCCACCTGCGACCTCCACCGCCATCAGCTACCTTCCGCGACATCCTCCACCGCCATCACCTACCTCAGCCACCTTCACGAAGAAGCTGGAATTTTTTTTAAAATTGCGAACCTCCTGGCCGGACGTTTGTACCATGGGCCGAACAGACGTTCGTGATTTAAAAGAATTTCAGCTTCGTGAAGGTGGTGGTGGTGACGCGAAGGTGGTGGGGGTTGTGTGCGACGAAGTGGAGGTGAGTTGGTGGAGTCAGGTGGGTTGGTGGTGGTGGTATGCATATAATGTTGAAGGAGAGAGAGGGGTAATTTCAATGGAAGTGAGGGTGGTGGAGGGAGGTGGGTGGTGGCAACCAGACAGGAGGTGAGTGGTGGTGATGGCAGCTTGGCAGGAGCGGGATGGTGGTGGTGATTTAAAAATAAAAGAGAGGTTATAAATATAATTTCAATATTTTTTGGGGTGATTTTAAGTAATTGTAGGGTGATTTATAGAAGTTCAGTTTCGGATTTGAAACTTGTTTAATTTGGATCATGAGAGAGGAGTTTGTTGAAGCCGACAGAAGACATAAACGGTCTTGTTTCTACCGCTTGGAATCTTCAGCTTTTGTCAAACACCTAACCTTTTCACTTTAACATTGGTCATTTGACTAAACCTATATATGCATGTTTTCCATGATTGACGTTCATCTAACTTAACTATCAACACCACATTTCCTCACTTTAACTTTTACTCTCAACATGAATTCAGAATTCCTCCCGCAAATCATTCCTTTAGCCTCTCAAGCTAGTCTCAAACCTCCATATATAAAATCAACTACTACTACTACTTCTTTGCAGTCCCAATATTAATAAGCTCAACCACTTTCACAAAATATTATTATTTCAAGGTTACGTTAATACAACAGAAACTCCTGAACCTATCACACATTTCATAAAGTAATCTTTACAATAATGTTTCATGTGATCAACTATAACTGGTTCGGAAAAAGAGGCTAAAGACGAGGAAGAAAAAGGTTTGAGATAAGGTGTGTTTTTTCTTGCCTTTGAAGTTTGAATGATGAAACATATAGGCAAATAAAAGGTGGAATGTGGTAGTTAGTTCAAAACGTTATGTAACAAAATTTATGCTTCCTTTACCCTCTTACAAAATAACACTATTCCGCCTGATCAAACTGTTGTTTGCTGCAGCTGAGAATAATGTCAGCAACTAAAAAGGCTAGATCAGAGTAGCATTCAACTTCCTTGGAAGATAGAAAACAATCTCGTGTTAGAGGCCGGGTACGTATAATATGCCTGGCTCCCTGTATGCCATCAGCAAGTTCCGCCCTCAGATAGGGTGGCCTATGCCGATGGCGTACAGGGAGCCAAGCATGTCGGAACTCATCTTAGCACTCTCATTCCCACTCCCTAACTTGCCATAATCGTAATTATATTACACTTTTTTCTCTCTTCCTTGCAAGATAACATGTTAACGTGCTTGACCGGAAAAATAATCATCTCCATGCCAAAAGTTATTATTTCACTCTTGGTACAGTTTTGGAGTTTGAAATGCGAAATGTAGACAGAAAGGAGACGAAAAGTAACGAAAAATAAGGTGAGTATAAAAATGTATGTATTAAATATAGTACGATCCTAACAAAAATATGTGTACACATTGATAGGAGGAGAGAATACAGTTTTGTTTGGGGGAATGGGTGTCGGAAGGGAAGTGCAAAACCATATACAACATGCTACTTCCACCCTTGGTCATAAAATAAAAATTTACAGTTAGATGCACAATTGTGAATTTTTACTGCAATGACAGCTGCAACCAAAATATTTTCACCCTTAACCGTTGTGAATCACATTTGCTACAACCAGACCATTATCAACCAATTAAAAAATTTCAAAAGTAACTTTGATATTCTCATTGTTATGGTGCTAATTAAAAGTAGAGCTGTTGCTATATGCATCACTACTACATGGGGAATGATTGTGGCCTACTTTAAGGTGCATGAGATCAGGAAGGTGACCGGGCTTTGAAATTGAAACATTTTTCATACTAGTTGCATCTGTTAACATCTTCACAACTGCAGACATTAGAGGCCGAAGAGAAGCCGTCTCTTGCACACAAAGCAGTCCCACTTTCAGCACTCGGGTAGCCTCTTCTTCAGGGAATTCTTGATCGAGTGCAGCGTCCACCAGCGACTGAAGGTTGTTAGCTTTGTACTCCTTCCATGCCTAAATCATGAAAAACTAAGTACATTACAAAACACACTGATTTCACTTTTATGGGATGATATTGTATGTGAGCTAATATTAACACATTACCTTGTCAACTAGGTATGTATCTCCTTGCTCTAAGTCAAATTCTACTACTGAGAGTCCGCTAACCAAATGCAGTAGTAATACTCCAAAACTATATACATCCGATTTCCTTGTCAAATGACCAGTGATTGCATATTCTGGAGCAATGTATCCCCTTTTCAAATTTCACATTGCCAAGAAATTTGTCATACAGAGACCAAAGCAGCAAATCTACAGAGGAAATATCTCAAGAGAACTAAACTTACAGTGTGCCCGCGACACGAGTGCTCACATGAGAAGTATTGTTCGTGAATAGCTTTGACAACCCAAAATCTGCAATCTTAGGCAAGAAATTCTTATCCAGAAGTATGTTTGCAGGTTTGATATCACGGTGCACAATGTGGGGATTGATTTCTTCATGGAGAAATGCAAAGCCTCTTGCTATTCCTAATGAAATGTCTCTCCTCATTTTCCAACCAAACTTTTTTCTGCTTTCATATCCTCGAGTGTTATTATTTCCTGTTATCACGACATTAAAATAATTAGTCGAATCTTCATTTCGTATTTCTAAGAGTTGATACAGGTAAATTGAACTTGTGGAATGAGTATTGAGGATGGCAAGATATCTAAATGTTTGGAACACGAAGTCAGAGCAATTTTGTAACTTCATTTGCAATACTGATACACTTTTACTTGCCATAGAGGAATGTAGGGAGTACCTAGGAAGGAGAGTGCCAAACTATTGTTTTCCATGTAATCATAAATTAAAAATCTATTAGCGCCAGAAATGCAGCATCCTCTAAGAGTGATAAGGTTCTCGTGTTTAATGTCAGCTAATGCTGTGATTTCCGATATGAATTCTCTTTCTCCTTGAAGTGACTCAAGTTCGACTGAAAGTACTTTAACTGCTACAGTTGATCCATCTTGTAAGAACCCCTTAAAATTTAAAAAGAAGCATGGGATTAGTAAGAACTAACAAGACTGAAATTAGTTTTAACTAATTTCACCAGCTATCACCAAGTAGCACTTGATCACCTGGCAAGACTCTTACCTTAGGATCTCGAGGTCTTAGATCCGAATCTTGCCAAGAGTGGTGCTTGGAAGAGATTTCCTTATCCTTCCCCCTACTCTCAAGCATTTGACCCACAAATGCCAACCAAGAAACTGGGAGAGTTGAGGTATGGACAATTTCCTTCTCCTAACCATTTTTTTAAAAAAAGAAATTCACTAGCTATCTCGTTGAAAAGTTGATTATTACCTTGTAGACAGAACCAAAGCTGCCTTCTCCTACTTTATTTGAAGACCTGAAGCCACCGGTGGCAATTTTAAGCTCCTTGTATGAGAAAACGCGAAAACCTTGAAGACTTGATGCACCTATCATATTGAATTTAGTGGATAACAATGAATAACAAAGGAGTACATGTCATAAATGAACATGCAAAGGAGTAAAATTCAGAATCTTCAGGTTCCTACATACCGAAGACTTCGTAGGACCCAGGTCATAGCATAATCTGATCAGATTCGATCAAACTTGAAGTTCGTCGTTATATCGAATTACAAAATTGGAACGAACCCAATAACACCATACAAATAATGATCCACATTTTAATAATAACCCGAACCAGATCTGTAGACGTTCTTGTTTGGGCCCAATATGTCTTTGGACCCAGGGACCCAAGGTAAAATTATGATATTTCCCCTGCAGCCTCCAGGAGGCTGGTCCAACAGAAAGTCCAACGGCTCAGATCCAGTTTGGCACTCAAATTTCACCATTCCCAACGCCTATAAATAGGGTACGTATCCCAATTTATGAAGGTAATGGATATCACACCCACCACTCTGTACTAGACTTCAAGTTCAACTACTGACTTGAGTGTCGGAGGGGTGATCCCAGAATCACCCCCGGGTAGTCTCACTCTTGTTTTGCAGGTATTGCGGCATTCTCCAGAAACTTATCCTCTCGCACTTCGTAACACACACCTTCGACTAGTTCCCCTACTCCATAAGTTTTCACCCGAAACAGCTCTGAGTGTCAGGAGAAAAATTGTAGTTTTTGTACGCTCAACTAGAGAGAGTTTCCTATCAGTTACTTGTAAATTCATGTTGCTGAAAATTGAATAAAATCAACCCAACGCTATGACACAAAACTCAAACTTGTATGAGGTGAGTTAAGCTAAAACATGCATAGATTTTAATAAATCGCACTCAATCCAACAAAACAAGGATACTTGTATAATACGCAAATTTGTAATATATAACACTGACTAACACAGACTCCCTCCATTCTCTCAAGTTCTATTCACTTTCTGTTTTGAATTTCTTTTTGTATTCTACTCACTTTTATTCCTTTAAAGGTAACTTGCACTCCCTCTTTTGCCCTCTGTTAGCACAATACATGTTACCCACTTCAAGTCCATAACCAATTGCATTATTCCCTGATAGCACACTCTTGCCTAGAAAGTAGAGATACCCAACATAGGTGGTCTCTCCTTCCTCTTTCTCTTTGTAATTGTATCTACATTAATGGGTGGGATATCTAGATAACAGAGGGAGTATAAGACAACCCAAACCAATTTAGTCTATCTATTTATATTCACACATCGATACATGTATAAACTACCTTGACAAAAGGTGCGTCTTTTCTTCAATCAGGCATTACATCCTACTTTACTATATGAGGAAAATAACACAGAACGGATAACAGTTACCTCTAACTCTTATTGCTGAATCATTCAGCTCTGAGTTGAACTAGCTTGGTTACAAAGATTTCAAATGTGTTTGCTGCATAGAAGGAAAAATGAACGTTCAAAGGAGAAAGGTAGCTGGCGGACTATTTATAGAACCCAAAGAAAAATATAAAAAAAGGTATTATTCCTAGTAGACTAAGTGCAAATTTGGTCTCATGGAACAGAAATGCAAGAACCAAATAGAGCCATAGAGGGAGGAACAGTAACAATAATGTTTAGTTCCACTGTGAAAATAAAACACTTTATAAGTATGGGATTGATGCCTGTAACATAATGTGTTACCATTGGGTCTTGGTGCTAAATTGGTAATAGTTACCCTCATGTAACAGAAACCATTAGTTACCTTATCCCTCATACCCATGGAAATAGTTTTTTTTTTCCCGTTTCCAACTCTTGGAAATCGATCACATACGAAACATGCTACAAAACTAGGATTACTTAGTTGGTATCTGGCGACTTGGAGCTTCTAACATCCTCTCAAAAACAAAAAAAAAAAAGGCCCTCAAGTTGGAGTTGTATATGTATATACAAAAGATATCACTTCCAAATTACATAATATATGATGATGCTATGGCCTGAGTTATATGTCTATGAAGATGTTAGCCAATGTATCTCTAGTAGACATGAAATCTTTTGAATAGGTTGCCTGGCTTATTAGATAAAGCAAAAACTTCCTTCTTCGTCTACTGTGGAGCAGAGGATTTTGACCTTCCCACAAAGGCAAGAGTGAGAAACCAAAGGAAAACCAAGCTCTTGCTAAGACTTCATTTGCATTACCGACAAGGCGACAACCTAGAGGACACTGTCAACAGAAGGTGCTGCACTACAATGATACCTCTAACCAAATCCAAGGTGAATATTTTTAATGTCATAATCTTCTACCCCCCCTTCCCCCCCTCAGGTTCTACAAAAAGCTCAATGCTAAAGAAGCAATGCATCTGATGTCTTCTGTCTTAATCTGATCATCGAAGAATTCCAAATCATTGATTCAAGCTGAATAATTAGTGACCATTGACCAAGTTGGCATACCATATATATATACACAACAAAGACCATCATTGAAATTGTAACAGCTCATATGCAACAGGGAGCATCATATTAGCATCATATGATCCCAAAATTGGCGTGATTTTCACTTATATATTCATATCTTATCAACATATTGAAATTTTAGCTCTGAAACTTAAACTTACGTGAACTTATCGAACTTGTTGGCTCTAAACTTAGTTTATCCAAATTTATTCAAACTCATATTAGTTCAAATTTGAAGTAATTACCAGAACTTGACCGAAAATATTGGCTTCGAACTTAATTTATCCCAAATTACTCACAAGTCACAAGCCCGCTTAAAATGAAGAGAAATCACTATTTGCCTATTTGCCATATCTTTGACTTTGGCATTCTTATGCTAACTACCAATAATGAAAACGGTAATATATATTATAATTACAAGAGGGAGATAATTATATGTCTTCTTTAATTTGCAAAGTCATGCATTTATAGTTTAATATACAGTGGTAGCTCAAGAAGGTAAGATTTCCACCTCCCAACCTCAGCATCACCTCCCAACTTTAGTTGAAAATTTTTCTGGTTTTTACTATTGGATAAAATTCTAAGTTTCTAAATCTAAATTGCTAGGATTTCTTTTTATGGGTGCACAAATGTTAACTAATTACTAATACTAATGCACTAACAAACTTAACACATAATAATACTTTTAGAATTTTATGAGCTCACATAAAAACTACAGCAACAACAACGTAACAACAACAAGAACAACAACAACAACGACGACAACAACAAGAAAATGATGTGAGTTACCTGGACTGAATTCATCTCCTGAAAAAGAATGCGATGCAGAGAAACAAGGAGAGCAAAAAGTCAAGTTATTTCTTCCCTTCATTCTCTTTTCTTTCTTTCCTTCCTTCCTTGGTGTGATTATTTTGACCAAATAGAGTATTACTATAAAAGAAAAGACGATAGATGGAATTTAATCCCCGATTCCCGATTCCCAAGTCCCAACTGCCCCCACCTTATACTTTCAGTCATTCACTTCCATCGGTCCAGCCACCTCGTACATACTTTGCTATTTGGGTCAGCCTGGAAATTCAACACGTTTACGTGCTTTTAGACGTGCTTATAACCCCAAACATTTGGACCAGACTATGGTCCAGTTCATACCTAGCTCCCTAGGGCTAAGACCGACCTTTCCAATCTGATCGAGCCCATAATTGGTTTCTTTTATGGCCAGCCCAACTATATATGAGGGTTTATGGCTTATTATTTACAAACTTTATAATGCATGTAGCCATGTATGATGCATGACCTGTCCTTGATTGTTTATGCTGATTTTTGCCTTAGCGACACGGATCGATATTGGGACATCAATAATCAGATTGTAACGATTTGAAGAGTGAAAATGCAAGGGAAATCAAAGGGGAATGACACAAGGGAACGGTGATGCCGAAAATCTCCAATTAAGTTGGTTAAAAAACGCGGATGAAGATGAGTTCACCAATCCACTACATGCAATTGATGCTCAGGATCAACGACATTCAATACACCTCAGGGTGACATATCTAAGTACAAAAGTAGTAAATGTAAATAACAATGTTGCGATAATATAAAGTAAGTTTATGCAAACATTGGTTTGTTTATGAATGCTCTGTGTGTAAGAATGTTGAAGAGTGACCATTTTTCCTCTGATCTTGCAAGTCATATATACTCTTCAATGTTCATCACAATCCCACGATTCTCAGAGGTAGTTAGTACAATCTTGCATGATCTCCCTAATATGGTGCCATTATACTTGACCGAACATTTGAATATTGAACTGGTGAGGAAACAATGACCAAGTCTTCCCCCATCCTCGCTGATCAGTTAGCTCTTTTGACCCAGTCCTAACGTCACATCGTTGCTGCTTGCGTCAATGTCAATCTAGAAAATTCCACCATAACAGACTGCCCCCAATTG
Organism: Beta vulgaris subsp. vulgaris; assembly: GCF_026745355.1. Lineage (NCBI taxonomy): Eukaryota > Viridiplantae > Streptophyta > Magnoliopsida > Caryophyllales > Amaranthaceae > Beta > Beta vulgaris. The sequence continues at coordinate 11,689,155 of NC_079208.1, forward strand.
TTGAAATGGGGATATCAATCAAGAGTCATGAAACAGTTGCAATGCTACCAAAGAAATCTCTTGCGCCATTGAAATACACATTACAACTTTTTTTTGAGGGAAAAAGAAGAAATATATTACTCCAAAATTAGATTATCCATGAGTACAAAGGAGGTCACCTCCGCAGGATAATGGTTCTCCCAAACTTGCTCAACCCCAAAAGGAAATATTTTGCTAAGTTGTGAGCTACATAATTACCCTCACACTTAACATGTGACCAAAGAAAAGTGTTAAAACTAACACAAGAAGCTAAGATATCATGTAACACACCATCTAGATCAAATAAGAAAATTGCATTCTTCGATAGGCGATTAATGACCACTTGGCAATCTGATTCCAAGACGACATCTTTCAGCCCAAACTTACTCCCCAAACGCACAGCCATGGAAGTAGCCTTAGCCTCTGCAATTTTTGGTGTCCAGCAAGCACAAACACGTCGGACAACAGCAAATTAATAAAACATCACCATTCGAGTGCCTCGCAACAACACCCAGGCCAACCCAACCATCCACTGGTAACGATGCATCCACATTCAGTTTCACAAGACCCGCATGGGGGGTTGTCCAGTGTCGAGGACTAGATGAAACTGTCGCCACACAAGGTTTGTAAATTTTCGCTAAGTACTCACCATGCTCTTCAGCAAGCCTTGCTACTTGGGCCAGCAGACAATTGTGGGGTGTAGATTTGTTATTAAACACCAGAGAATTGTGTTCCCCCCAATCACCCATGCCAAAAAAAGCACCTTTGACCTTCACATGTGGTTCAATATCACGCCACTTTACAATAAGCTCACAAAAAGATTCTACAGCAGGGCCAACACACATCTCCTCGCAACCAGCAGCAGACCATAGACTGGACATCCTAGGGCAGCCAAAAATAGCATGATAACTTGTTTCAGATTCGCCACAACCCCAAGGACATAAGTCGTCTTCAATCATGTGACGTCGTTTAAGTAACCTACGCACAGGGAGAGATTTCGAGCACAAACGCCAAAGGAAATGACGGACCTTCGGGCTAGTATCCATACTCCAAATTTCTACCCAAGCTTGGTGAAAGTTATCCAGGTTACCACCTTTCTCGAGCATATAGGCCGTTTAAATTGAAAAACGACCATCCTTTGTAAAAGCCCACATTATTTCATCTTGCAACGTTGTCTTACTGAGGGGGGTGCCAAGTATGCACTTAATATCGCGGTCATTAAAGATTTCTTCGATAGTAGCCACTTTCCACTCCATTTGTGTCTCGTCAATAAGATCACTCACCAACATGTAGCCAGCTCGACGGGTACTCGTTATGAAACGCCCATCCTCATCCACAATCCATGGGTCATCCCATATCTTAATGTTTGCACCATTTCCGACGCGCCATACAATTCCCTCCTTCATTAGCCCTTTTGAACTCCAAATGCTACGCCATGAGTAACTATTGGTATACCCAAGAGGGGCATCCAAGAAACTATAATTTGGAAAATACTTAGCTTTCATCACACGACTAAAGAGAGAAAGAGGGTGACGTGTAAGCCGCCAAACCTGCTTACAAAGGAGTGAGTCATTAAAAATAGATAGGTCTTTAAAACCCATGCCACCAAAACATTTCAGGGTACTCATAGACTCCCAACTTTTCCAATGAGTTTGATAATATCCATAAATGACTTGTTTTCGTTGGGAGTCCGAGCTACCCCTCCAAAATCGAGTCATAGCAGAGTGAATTTGTTGAATGACCCCACATGGTAACTTGTAAACACCCATCAAGTACGTAGGAATCGCTTTAATAACCGCCTTAAGTAAAATTTCTTTCCCCGCTCTAGATAGAAACTTTTCCTTCCAACCTTGGAGTTTCCTCCAAATTCTATCCAGGAGAGATGCAAAAACAATTTTCTTTGATCTTCCCGAGATAGAAGGGATACCAAGGTATTTCTCGTGCTTATCCACCTGCTGCATATTTAGAATAGAAATCAAATCTACCTTTTGCTCAATGCTAACACCCTTACTGAAAGAGACTTCCGAATTTTCATAATTAATTTTCTGCCCTGATACTGCTTCATAACTGTTGAGAATATCAACTATAGTAGTGCATTCCTGTCGGGTTGCTCTGACAAAGAGTAAACTGTCATCAGCAAAAAGAAGATGATAAATTTCTGGACCACTACGGCTGGCTCTAGCTCCCTGAATCTGTTTATCTTGGACTTTCCTCTGAATCATTTTAGAGAAAGCATCCGCAATCAAAATAAAAAGATAAGGAGAGAGACGATCTCCCTGACGAAGTCCCCGTCCTGGAGAGACAGATCCACAGACTCCTCCATTAATAATGAAAGAATAGTTAACAGTTGAGACACATTCCATAATCAAGTTTACCCAACGCCCATCAAAACCCATAGTGAGGAGAAGCTTCCTTAAGAAACCTCATTCAACTTTGTCGTAAGCTTTACTCATGTCCAGCTTCATTGCAATTATTCCTTTTTGCTCTTATTCCTATGCTTCATAGAATGAAAGACAGGATTTTTCTCTCTACCCTCAATAGAGAGCCCTACCCTTGCGGGTCGTACTCCGGTGCGACGGTGCCCTCCTTCGCCTATGGCTGAGGAGATCTCATATATTGTTTCAAAGTTACGTATTGATGACGAAGAAGATGAGATCCTTGACTTACATTCCATAAACCCTAGCGAAGAGAATTCAGTGCCTTTACTACTATTAGGGCGTTTGTTAACAGATCGCAATTATAATGTCGAGGCTTTCAAACGAACAATCACAAGTGTTTGGGCCCCAATCCATGGCATGGTATTTAGGGTTCTCAGCCCTAATCTCTACGCTTTCCAATTCTACCATTGGCGCGACATGATGAAGGTTCTTGATGGTAGACCATGGTGCTTCGACAACATGTTAATATTGCTTAAAGAGGTTGAGGGAAATGAGCAACCCGACAAGGTAATTTTGAATCACTCTCATGTCTAGGTTCGAATTAAAAATTTGCATCTTAATAATAGATCGGATGAAATTGTTAAGGCTCTTATTGGGAACATGGGGAAAATTCTTGATATAGAGAAAGATGTTCTTGGTTTCGGGAAATATAGGCGTGTAAAGGTTTTGTTGGATGTTACAAGACCTCTGAGACGATTCAGGAAGATGAAGGATAGAAGGGGGATGGAGTTTCGGGTAGACTTTGTGTATGACCGTCTTCCTTTTTTCTGTTTTTCCTGTGGTATAATGGGTCATTCAGAAAAAGATTGTCAAATGGTGTATGAGGAGGAGAAACTAGGGTGGTCTTTGGCCCTTAAAGCTACCCCACGCAGAGGTCGGACAAAGGAGGTAGAGGAAGAGATAAAATTTCAATCTTGCAAGAAAATTCTGTTTGATCAAAGCACTCACTTGAAGGCAGTGGGAGAGAAAAGTAAGTGTAATAATGACTTCACTGATCCCAAGCTTCACTTATTGCAGCCCACACATCATGACATTATGGAAAAGGAAGTTAGTGCCCTCAATGATTTAAATACCCTTAGCAATAATAGCTCTGACAATGTAGGACAAGTTGCGCATTTATTAGTTGAGGAGACCAATGAGGGGACACACAAGCAACATGTTCCCTTTATTTTTTAGGCTTCGAAAAAGACTAATACTGGGGCCACCAGAGCATGGAAAAGGCTGGCTAGAGGGGAAATGGTTGATAAAGGTCTGGGACAGCAGATGGATTTGGACTCCTTTGATAAAGACAATAAACGTCCCATGAATGTAAGTGAATTGGTGTGCGATGGTGAAGATGATGCTACGAAGCGAGCGAAGCTGAGCTCAAATCGGAGGCTGAATCTTTGAAGACTTGTTTGGGTTTTCAAAATTCTTTTGGTGTAGACAGTAGAGGAAGGGCGGGCGATCTTTGTTTGTATTGGAAAGCGGAAGTTTCATTCTCTCTTATTTCTTTCTCTCAACATCACATTTATGGTGACGTGGAGGATGGTGAAAAGAACAGGAGATTTGTAGGTATTTACGGTTGGGCTAAAGAAGATGAGAAACACTACACTTGGGAGCTTCTTAAATTTCTTTGTGAAGATTCTACTCTTCCTATTTTGATTGGTGGGGACTTTAATGAAATCTTATGTTACACTGAGAAGGAAGGGGGAGCAAATAGAACAAGGAGTGAGATGAACAACTTTAGAGACCTTATGGACGAGTTTGCTTTGCGGGATCTTGGTTACGTTGGCTCTTGGTATACCTGGCCTGGGAAAGAGGGAATAATCCCTCAACGTGCATTCGGGAGCGTCTAGACAGATTTATTAGCTCCTCTTCTTGGTTAGATTTGTTTCCTAATGTCACGGTTGAGCACTCGGTTAGATACAAGTCGGACCAATCCGCTATTATCACTCGTTTCCACAATCCCAGCAGACAAAGAGGTAGGCAAAAACGGTTTTTCTTTGAAACAAACTGGTTGTTAGATGAAAGTTGTGAAGCTGAGGTTAGACGAGCTTGGGAAAACTCACTTGGGGATAGACTGACGGGTCCCATTGCAAGCATGGCCCAGAGTCTTGGATAGTGGAGTGGGGGCAAGTTTAAGCATCTAGGGAAGCAAATTGACACGGTTGAGAAGGAGCTCCTCGAGGCCCAGCAGCAGCCTATTTCCTAAGATACTAGCCATTGTTGTTCAGTGTTGGAGAAAAAGCTCGATGCTCTAAATGCGAAGCATGAAGCTTATTGGTATCTTCATTCCAGAGTTGCGGAAGTGCGTGATGGAGATAGAAATACTAAGTACTTTCATCATAAGGCTTCCCAAAGCAGGAAAAGAAACTACATCAAGGGTTTGTTTGATGATAATGGTGAATGGCGGGAGGAGGGTGATAACATTGAGGAGATTTTTTCGCTGTATTTCACGTCTATTTTCACTTCGTCTGGGCCTTCAGACTCGAATTCTAATGATGTCCTACTGTATGTTGATCCAATTATTTCGGCTGAGTGGAACCACATGCTCCTCAAACCGTTCACAAAGGACGAAGTCTACGCAGCACTGCAACAAATGCATCCTTGTAAAGCTCCTGGCCCTGACGGTATGCATGCTATTTTCTATCAAGGATTTTGGCATATTATTGGCGATGATGTATCTCTCTTTATTTGTAATATTTTACATGGTTTAATCTCGCCAAGCTGTGTTAATATGACTAATATTGCTCTTATCCCAAAAGTGAAAAATCCAACAAAAGCTGCTGAATTTTGCCCTATTGCGCTCTGCAATGTTCTTTACAAACTGGTGTCTAAGCCTCTCGTGATCAGACTGAAAACTTTACTCCCTAATATTGTCACTGAAAATCAGAGTGCTATTGTTCCGGGTCGTCTTATTACTGAAAATACACGTTACAACTAGTTGACACATGTTAGGACATTTGTCATAAAATAAAGCAAGGCATTGAACCGAATAATTTAAACAAAGATAACTCAAAGGTCAGCGGAGAAAAGAATTTGCATAAGATAATTCACAAGAGAATTATTAACTTCTATTCATTAATCTCCTAATACTGAAAGTGGTATAAAAAAATCGTGCCACTTTGATTATTGCCACACGCTAAATAATTTACTTTCTCTCTCCAAAGATTTCTCCAAGCTCCATCTTCTCTCGAACGGCTGTCTGGGATTTTCCTCCGAAGGTGCTCACTTTGCCAGGTAAATTCAAAACCTTTTGCTTCAATTCTTGAGAATTTTCTTTAGTTTGAACCAATGGCTCCGAGTAAACGACGCATTAGAAACTTTCTTAAAGTTCACGAAAAAGCTAAAACTAAGAAAGAAAAAGAAACAGTAGAAGAAAAATCCGAGGTTGATTGGAAACTGAAACCTTGAAGAAAAGGAAGAGAAAAAAAAACGTGTTGAATGATCAGGAGCAGTGAAAGCAGCGTTGTCGGCTCCAACATCGTCTGAGAAAAAGCAATTCATTGTTAACGTCGACGACTATGAGATTAAAGCTCCTCATGCAAAGATGCAAAAGTCTGAATTTATTTCCCCTCCTCCCAAAGAGGGTCCGTCTTACAAGTCATTGTGGAGGCGTATTTTCATTTCGCCTATGCGGGATGAGTGCGGATTATATTTGACTAACCATTGTAAAGGTTTAATTAAAAATATGCTTTTGAAAGAAATCACCAACAATTCTTTTTAGGAAAAATCATAAACCTAATTGGATATGGGAAAATCGTAGGGACAAATTATCCACTATAGATTTTCCATCATGACTCTATAGATGGTCAAAATGAATCAAAGATTGAGTTTGGGGGTGAGGGTACAACGCAGTCAGAAACTATATTGTCCATTGCTGGCCTTTACTAAATAATCGATTCAAATTATAGATTTTATGCCAAAGAATAATCATATAATATTTTTATACACCCTAAAAATATTTAGTCTAGGTTGGTTCAGGAAACACGTAAAAAGACTATTTTTTTAGTGATATATTATTATGCAATCAATATTATAGGGAACCTAACAGGTTGTCCAAATTAATCTGATTAATATTAGAACAGTTCTTTAGGTCTTGTTTAGCAATAATAACATGGTTGATAACAATCATGCCGGACAATCATATAATAATATGCATACAATGATCATGCAGGCATGTAATTTACAAAGAAATGAATAATTATAACATGAACATAAAAAAGAGAAAAGGGATTAGAATATACAAAGGCGCGATTTTTATATTCAAGATCTTTGCGGTTTAGATTGAGGAGCACTACGATATTTAAGCAGAGCAATCATGGAACCCAAAACGTAGTGTGATTAGGAATTGATTGAAACTATTGAAAGTGTTTGAGAGAATTTGTGTTCGTAAGGGTTTTTTTGTTTCTTAAAATTATAATGAAAAGTTATCCCGTAATTCGAGAACCACGAGTATTTATAGGCAGAACAACACTGCGCCTGGCGCAGCTGACGTGTCAGGCGCATGACGCGGCATGCCCAATAAAAAGCGTACACGTGTCACACATTTTGAAAAAGATAAGAAAGAAATTTCGTGTCTCAAGCAAAGAATTGCGCTTGACGTAGGACTCTACATGAAACAGAAGTCTACGTGGAAGTTCTGGTGCGCTTAGCATAGGTTGTATGCTAGGCGCGACTTACGTGGAAGCCCACTTGTTAGGACACGTGCGTTCGGCACAGACCTTGCGGTCGGCGCAGAAAGCTACGCTCAGCGTAGAGCTTGTTTCTGACACATCTTGATAGTTTTTGTTTAATAAAAACACGTTCTAAAAGATTTTCTTTTATCTTTTGACTACGGATATCTGATTTTACTGGATAAAATCTGATTTCAACTTATGAAAAATATTTTATGAAAATATTTATTCATTAATATAAATCAATTAATTATTAATTAATTGGGCTTTTCAAAGAATTGGACTCAAATACAATTAATTATCATGAATAATTCATTGGGCTTTAGAATATTATTTCGAAACACAATTTTGGAGTGGTTCTTTAGCTTGTTCTTCCGTTGGGTTGTGCCGACTAATACCGCAAAATGTTTTATCATTGGATCCTTAAATATGGAGACACGATTATGTGTCTACTAGAGCACCCACTTTGACCTAGGTTCAGGAATCCGAAAGTCAAAGTATACGGTGTCGGGACGGAGAACGATTCTAAACGTTCTGTAGTTTAGAACTGATCTATAGCTGTCGATGTCTGCAAAATAAAGTTAGTATGCAGGACAATAACTACAAGCAATTTGAGTACCTACAGAAGAAGATGTTGCCAGATAGGTGCAAACAACTCAGATAAGCACATAATGATGCAAACTTAGACTCTCTAAGGATGCATGAGACACTATGCAAGGATTAAGGTTATGCAAAGCTAAGGGTTGACACGTCATGCAAGGTCAGGGTTATGCAAGAGTAGAACATATATATGTAATGTAATGCAAGGTCAGGGTTTTGCAAGGCTGCAATGCAAGGTCAGGATTTTGCAAGGCTAAAAGATGTGTAGAATGATATAATGATCAGGATTGAACAAAATGATTTTTGAAATCGTTAACAATAAATAATTGGGGTCCGCAAAATAGGGTCTGCAAAATGAGGTTCGCAAATTACACCTTTTCGGGAGTTTGATTTGACTTGGAGGCACCACCGCATATATAGGAAGCCCCCACTTTGTGTGAGCTTGTCTTGAATTACACTTGGCCTTAATTGAAATGTACTTGATCTGATATTGAAATGTAGTTGATCAGTCTTAAAAGTTGAAAGTTGTCATTGGGGATTCTTCTTTGGGAAGTGATTTAGGCAAAATCAGATATTGCCAGAAACCACGGAATTGCTGGAGAGTTCTTCGGGGAATAGAAGAGTTTGGATTAAAAATAAAAAGGTTTAAAGTTGTGACTCAAACGAATGTATGTGGGAAAAGGTTTTAACGAGGCTAGGTTCAGACTCGAGTCTATGTCGGGATCCATAAAGGATTATGCTCCTGAACTCTAGAAAATCAAATCATTAGAAATTAATTAATTTTATTTTATTGAAGCGGGCGAACCTCGAGATGAGGATTCCTACGTATCCTTGCTGAATTAGGCCATTCGTAGTTTTGGATCTGATTTTTTTTATATTATTTTTTTGTGCCCTAACTTTTGCCTAGGTCGCCCTTTTGGGTTTTCAACCTAGCAAGATTGGACATATCTTGAATAAGGAGTAAGGGTTGATGAAAAGTTGAAAGGTTTAAGGCTTAGATGAAGGTTTAATTGGTTTGGCTGATGTAAGGATCATGGATTTGGATTATATGGGTTAAAAGTTTGACATATTTTGGATCATATGGCTAAGGTTTTGATGCGTTGAAAGAATTTGAATCAGGGGTAGAACTTGTGTGCAAGCACTCTAGCTTGACTTTTTATTTATTTTTGTCTTTTTTGGCTCTTTCTTTTTGCGCTTTTGATATTTTTTCCCACTCTTTTTGTTTTTGCCTGGCATTGATACTTTTTGTAATGTAGTGAGGCTTGCGTACAAGTTTGATTTAGGGTATTGGAGATGATGGTTTATGTGAAGCTTTGAAGTGAAAGGCTATTTGGCTAATGGAGATGATGGTTTAAAGGATTTTTGCTTTTTCTTGGTTGTATGTGGATGGCCTATGAAGGTTAATAGAAGGGAGAGGGGAATAACTCCTGATCCAAATAATGTCTTTTTTATCATTTTTTATTTCAGATCTCCTTTTATTATTATTAGTCAAGTTCATTAGGTGATTTAAGTTTCATCATTGAATTAGAAGTATAAATAAAATGATGGAAAAGGCCAATGAAAACAAAAAGGGAAATGCAGTTATTTTATAAATTTAAAATAAAACAAACGCTTATTAAAAAATAAAATCCTAAATGACATAGACTTGACAGGAAAGGAAATGAAAGAGCTAGGGGAGGGAATCTCCAACTCAACCTAGAAAACTAGCGTTAAATGACTATGCCCCGGCAGTATTTAGGCACTTCCCAAGGGGTTGTTGCTGTTATTGGCTTTTGCTACGAGCAGAATTAGCAATCTACCGTCTTCAACCATATCCTGTAGATGATTCCTTATGATCCAACACGCAGATGTTGGGTGTTAATTCCCTTTATAATACTTGCAGTAGGCATTAGGATTTCATTTGTTGGATCATTTCTCAAAAGGAGGTTCGGAGTAGGGCCGATAGGCTAAAGTGCTCCTTTTCATGAAGCCTAGTTGAAGGTTTCTTCTAGAGTCATGCCCATTGGAGTGAATGTCCTTTGAGGCTTTTGATAACCTCTCTTTCCAGCAACTATGGCATTGGCAAGCCGAACGAAAGCACTAGCTTAACGACGGGGTCTGGGAAACCCCTCCCCCTTCGATGAGCTTTGGTCCACCACCAGGATACCTTAATAGATAGAAAATTCTTTTTGTTATGAAATGCAGCTACCTGCTGAATTTTTTATGCCGTATGGAGCCACCGATGGTATAGGCACCGGTTAGAGGCAATAGTATAGGATTTCACTTGCTTTATCTATTGTGAAAAGAAACTGCTTAATCAAGTGATCATCTAAACCCTAATATTATATCCAATATATAATAGAAGAGTCGTAGGCTAATCAGGACAACTAATTCTCCTCCTACTTCCCTTAGGACCGGCCCAACCTTAATCCTAAATAGATTTGAACTGCTTTGTCCAACTTGTGCTACAATGCGTGACCTCATAAGATTAATATATTTTAGTTATAGGCTCAATCAATATTGTCCTATTAATCATATTTATTCTCTAGCAAGAAAATACGATTACTAAAATTATTAACTTTATTATCTTTATAATATTAAACCTATTTATATTTAGTAACTGTCAAGATGTCTAAGGACATATTCCTTCATGATCCCGGAAAAGAATGTGTTATCTCCTTGTCGGAACCTAGAGACACAACAGTTCTCCCATGTCGGCACATGGTAACCCCCCCCCCCTTCAATCTAAACAGTGTCTGAGCTACTAGAGACCATCACTAAAAGCTTTCTAATTCCTTATGCATGCTTCAGTCATCCTGGTGGCAATCATAATATTTTTTTCACGAACTTATCCTTAAATTTATGAACATGGTGTCAGAAAATTTTTTTTGACTCAGGACTAGTGATGCCAATATGATTAGTACTTCATATCATTTTTCTTTGTGTAGTGTATGTGTAACGGATGTGCTAAAGTTTTGAGGTTTCAGACAAATTGCTGCCCCATATGCCGGTAACCAATTGACAGACTTCTGGAGATAAAAATCGATAATGGAAATGAAGAAGAACAGAGCAACCGAGTTTGCTCAATGTAAGATTTATGTGAAGATGATGAGTTTCCGCTACTCTTTAGGAGAAAAATTATATTTATTTTTTTATTTTCCCCCTAACTGGTTGCTTCGGGTATGAAACAGTGGACGTCAAGGGTTTGACGACCTTCCTAGGATGGACAAGGTTTAACGACGTCGGGTATGTCGGTATCGATTTGTCTAGGTTGTCAGTGTGCCTGTATAGTGAACAAGGGTGATTGACCTCGAGGGTTGCCGAGGAAACTCACTCCAATGCCTAAGTAAGACAAGGTACGACAAGGTATGTGCAGGTAAAGTAGGTAGGTGAACAATAATTATGTACCTTGGAATCAATGTAGGTGGGTTAATTATAATATGTTATCTGTAAATCGATTTCCCATTAGGAAATCTCAAATATACACGTGTACTGAATCATCAAACTTGTACGCGTATGCATCATTGCCCAGAGAGGATGTCAGGCCGGCAAGTATGGTACGTAATGTGTCAGACTGCCAAGTCAGGTTGGTTGGTGACCCGTTGCAGCATTCCTTTGGTCATGACTTGTGCGGTGCCGACAAGCTCTTTGCTGGGATGTACTTGTCAGCCGACAAGTACAAGGGAGTTATACACTCTCGTACACCGGCAATATCTGTATCTTAGAGCTCTTTGTTGCTCATCTCTATAGAAAAGCAACCAATAAGAAAAAGTTGTGCCGAAGCCCAAAGTGTCGTGTGTAGAAAAATGTACAAGCGTTAAGACTCTTATTATCTCTTGTTTATGTGTGGAAAATGTAAGTAATATATATATATATATATATATATATATATATATATATATATTATAATATAATATTAATATATATATATATATATATATATATTATATTAAAGTTTGGTTCACAGATTATTGGTTCTCTCTAGTCATGCTCACAACAATAAAAGGTTAATAGAAATTTAGTGTTTTAGGTGAATACTACTATATGCTTTCTAAAATAAGTGAAACACTTACCATTTTTGGTTGTTTTGAAATACATGGAGCATTATTTTATTTGGTATTCACTTTTCTTCATTTCTCTCAATATTACATGAGAACCTCTTTTTATTTCACTCGATCTTTCTTCTCTCCTAAATCTCCTTGTCAAGGCTTTACGTTTCATTTAAAATAAAATTGAGGAAATATGTTGTTTTGGCTGAATAATTTCCATTCGCTAAACATGGGCAATTAACTAATGTTTTGGAGGCTTTTGAAAGACTAACAAGGGTATTTTGGTAATTTTCCAAACCCTTGCTTTGTATTTTATTTAGGGTAAGAGTCGATTTGGTATCAACTGAACTCTAATATGATATTAATTGAATTCTAATTTGGTACCAATTAATTATTTGAGTCCCAAGAGGCTCCAATAATTAGATGCCAATCGAAACTTGTTAAACATAAGATTGATAAAACTAAAATTTTAGTAAAATTTCACTTATAGTCTTATACTCATATTTTGAGCTCATTTGCATCAGCCTCACCCATGTTTTTTTGGTCATCAAAATTAATCATCAATCATCATAAGCTAAAAAGCACTACACTTAATATTTTTTGTAAGCCATGGTCGATCTTAAAATATGTCTGAGATATATAAGCAAGTAGAATAGTGAAATGTATTTTTTTAGATTCTTTTTGCTTTGTTTTGCAGAGACCAGCGATATATAAATCAGTTCTAAACTGCAGAGTGTTTAAAATTATTTTCCGTCCTGACATGTTTACTTTGACTTTCGATTTCCTGAACTTCAGTCAAAGTGAGGGCTTCTGTAGACACATAATCGTGTATCCCAATGAAGAAACATATCGCGATCTATTGGTCCGATCCAAGGAGCGAGCAGTGCGAAAAGCCAGGACCAAAACTATTTTAGAGTGTAAAAGACAATTTCAATGATCCAAAATCTTATTCCAAAATCCAATTAATTATTCCTGATAATTAATTGTATATTGATCCTATAAAAAAATATTTTGAGTCCAAATCCTTTGAAAAAGCCTTATTAATTATTCAATGATAATTAACTGTGTTTATTTGTTATTTTAATAAATATTTTCAGAAATAAATAAATATTTCCAAAGATATTTTAAATTTTGAAATCAGATCTTATCCCGTAAAATTGATTTGCGAATTTATATGATAAACTAAAATCCTTCAAAAACGCGTTTAAAAAAAAGACTGTCAAAATGTGTTGACGCAAGCAATATACGCAGTGTACTGGTTGTGCCGCGTTAGGCGCACCAATTTGCACCTCACACGCAGTGTGCTTACTTTTCTATCTTTTTTGAGTATTCAATATGCGCACGACATGTTTCTATAGCCGCACTCTCTGCGTGATGCACAATCTGTTTTTCTATCTTTTTTTTACTATATTCTATAAATACGCCATGGTTTTTCCGGATCTAAAAAAGACTTTATACGTACACTTTTACTCGAATACTTACAAATTATCTCACTCAAACACAAACAAAACCCATACTTTGAAACAAATACATACAAGCATGATTCAATTGATCTTTAAGACTCACAATTGCTCGTCCTGAAGGTTGTTACTCTCTCAGACTTAAGGCACCGGTATACTCCTGAGGGTCCTAGAATAAATCTCTATATTTTCATGTTGAAGTTGCTAACTATTTCTTTCATGATGTAGTTCTTTCCGTTCCTTTTCTATATTGTAACCTCTATCTCTCTTTTTATTTTCCATACATGTATATATGTTGTTATGATTGTCCTGTTTGTGCTTTCATCATCCACATGTTATTACTAATCAAAGACCTAAAGAACTGTTCTAACATTAAATTCGAATAATATTTGACCAATCTGTTAGGAACCCAGTACTTTTGCTTTCTTAATAACTTGCCACTAAAAACATAGTCTTTTTTATGTGTTCATTAACCAATCCAAACTAATCTATTTTTAGGGTGTCTTTAAATATTATTTGTTTATTCTTTTGCATAAATCTTGACATGAATCGATATTAAGTAGACGCCATTAATGGACGAATGTGGTTCTTGGTCGTATTCGTACCCTCACTCCTAAACTCAATCTATGATTCATTGACCATCTATGGAGTCATGACGGAAGAATCTACATTGGATAAGTCTTTTAGATTTCCTAATATCCAAGTCTTTTTTTAAAGACTTGTTGGCGACATCACTCTATTTCAAAAAAATTTCAAAAGATAACCTATATAATGAAGTATTTAAATACGCATTCATCCCGCGTAGGCGAATAAAAAGACGCCTACAGCAACTCTGCCGATGAACGTGCTCTTGAGCTTGGTGAAGTTTTTTTTTACTCTCTCTCTCTCTTCATCTGAACCGTTTGATTTGGTTTTGAATTTGATCGAATGGCTGAATTTCTTTGGCTTTGGTCAATTTTAAGGATTTTGGTGGAATGGTTGAATTTTTAGGATTTTTGTTGATTCCGAAAATTTGATGGTGGTGGTTCCGATGGTAGTGGGGTGGTGGCTGCTGTCGGTGGCAAGATGGTAGTGGTGGATGCCATGTGTTAGGAGAATTGGTTAGTTATGTTATTAATTAATTTAATCACATACCCCTCTCTATTTAATTATACACTAAGAAAAACTGTCTCAAAGTCCATGATTCAAAAAAATGTTCCATCTAATTTGATACGGAGGAAGTATTATCTTTTTACACTTTTCTACATCATATACACTACCACTCATTTTAAATCAATCCTCTTTTGGATAGACAATTGGTTATGCCTGGATAATCTATGTGATATACTCAAAATAGATCGGACTAATATCGATCTAGAGGTAAAAGTATCCCATATTTTGTTACTTCATAGCATACTTGGGATCTCAACAAATTAGCTTCCATTTTGCCCCATTACCTTCTTGTCAAAATCAAGGGCATTCCCTTTCCTATCAATGACATCCCTGATGTCCCAATCTAGGGCCCTACTTCAAGCTGTGAATTTTCAGTAAAATCTGCTACTTGGTTAGCTCATGACCTGCCTAAAAGACCTCCATGGCCTTTTAATTGGATTTGGAAGTTGGATATTCCTCCCAAATTATAACTATTTGTTTGGCAAATCTGCCACAATAGCCTAGCTGTCACAGCTACCATGTTTAATAGGAAAATCTTGCCAACGAATTTGTGTCCTCACCGTAATTCGCAACCTGAAACTATCAACCACCTGTTTTTTAATTGCCCAAACTCCCAAAATATTTGGCATCTTGCGGAGGTTAATTCTTGGTGCGCACCACCAATGTCCTTCCCCTCCACCTTAGACTTCTTGTAGGATTTCAAGGGTCATCATACCTTGCCGAAGTGCATTTTTATTTTATGGAGCATTTGGAAAGAGAGAAATTATGTCATTTTCAACAATGAAAATTGGTGCCCACAACATATCGTTCATCGAGCCAAATTTGCTCATGAAGAATAGAAGTGCCGCTTACAAGTGGATATTTGTCAGGCTATTGGATCTCCTGTTAGAGGAGCACTACCCCCTTCCTCTCAGTCCCTCTCTTGGCTACTCTTATAGCTTGGGATCCTCCACCTCATTCATTCTACAAATTAAACTTTGATGGTTCTGTCCGTGGTTTGGACGCAGCTGCTGGTGTCATCATCCGTAATCATGAAGGTCATCTTCTTCACGCCAAAGTTTTCAATCTTGGCCACACTTCGGTTCTTATTGCCAAAGCCACTGCGTTGCGACAAGATATCAAGCTAGCTTTGCATTCGGGTCTTCACAACATCATCATTGAAGGGGATAACCTCTTGGTCATCAACGCCAATAATAATATTTGCTATACTCCGTGGAAGATTGCTAATATTATTGCTATATTAAGCTCATGCTCAATCATTTTGCCTCTTACGAAGTCAGACATGTGTTCAGGGAAGCAAATCGCGCTGCTGATTGGATAACCAATATAGGGCACCTAGTAGTATCTAATTTTGATATTTCTTCTTGTAATAACTCTTCTCTTGCTTCCATTCTTGTATTCGACACATTAGGTATTCCCCTCGCGAGGAGGTTCGCCTAATGTTCTTTTCTTACCTTTTTAAAAAAAATTTAAATCTACCCAAAACCTTTCCCACCTACCCAATTTCTCTCTCCTACAATTTTGAATGTTTCTTTTACATTTTCCAAAAACCAAACATTCTTTGATTGTACTTATTTCTTGCTTTTTGCAATATTTTCTTGGCACTCGTCCAAAGAAAAGTGTAACAATTGAAAAATATAAAGTAAGTTATTTTTATCATCTTTTCAACATTTTTCACTCTTATCTTACTTTTAAGATGCATTCTCTTCACCTTAAAAAATTTTAAATTTCGGATCTAACCAAGTCTAATAAAGTGTGAAAATATAAAAAGTGAAATCAAATGTAAAAATATCCAATTAAATAAGTTTAGATAAAAAAAAATACATCCTAAGTTTTTTTTTTTTACTTTATTTTGGTTGAAATGGAAAAACAAACGTCCATATCAAATACAAAACGGAAAGAATATCTATTGCAAAACTTTGTTGTCCATTTGGCAATTTGGCAAATCTCAGTTACATTAATCCACAAAGTGATAACGATATAAATAGGCAAACCTATCATTCCAGGTAATCCCCATTCCACAATTGTGTTAAACAGAAATACCACACCAACAAACTGTTCATTCTCTTGCCTTTTTCCCCTCCACCGAGAAAAAAAAGATCTCCAAATGAGAATCTTATTACTTATTAGTAGTAGAAATTATTAAATTTTCTTCCCTAAAAATCATCACAAAAGCAACCCACTCCACCATCAACCGCATTCCTATTCCCATTTCCCATCAACAACACCAACAATCTCTATTATAAATTTATAATGCGTTTACCCCTCCACTTCTCCTCTCTCTTTTCTTCTTGTCCGATCACACTTATACTCTTCTTACGCAATCCCACAGATTCCTCTTTCTCTTTTTCTCTCTCCTCCTTCCAATCTCATACTTTCAACTTCTAGGGTTCTACGCTTCTACGCTTCTAGGGTTAAATTAAAATTCGACAATCAAAATGGGTAACACAGGTAGCAGCGGTGGCGGTGGTGGTGGAGGTAATCGGCGGCGACAAGGAAGTCGTCGTAATCATGCAGCACCAGCACCTCCACCTCCACCTGCGGCGCCTCCTTTACAGGCGGCGCCGCAAGCGGATATTGCACCCAATCGGTATGTATTTGCTGCGGCGACACCGTATCCTTCTACAGGTTACTACCAGTACCACCCGCCAGCGCCAGGGTACTACCCACCGCCACCACCACCACCACCGAATTCTGCTATACCGATGCCGTTGCCGGCACCGTATGATCATCATCACCAGGGTCATCATCATGCTAATTGGACTGCTGGGAGGTACCATTATGGACCTGTCATGCCGCCTCCTGCTACGCCTTTTGTGGAGCATCAGAAGGCTGTTACTATTAGGAATGATGTTAATTTGAAGAAGGAGACTTTGAGGATTGAGCCTGATGAGGAGAATCCTGGCAAATTTCTTGTTGCCTTCACTTTTGATGCCACTGTTGCTGGAAGGTATTATATCTAGATACTTATTATTTTGTTTCATTGATTCTGCAAGTGATTTATGATTTTTTTTAAGGTGTCGTGGAATTTTAGCTCACGTAGTGAAAGATGGGTTTGCTTTTGTTGCTTTTGTCGTGTTTGATGTTTTAATTATCATATAATTCTGCATTTGCTGTGAAATAAAAGTTAGGTACTACAAAAAACTAAGGTAATTACAGGAGCTCACTAAAAAAAAGTAGTGGTGTTTTCTTGACAGGAATTTTTTTTGCAATTACGAGCCTGTTGTCACTTATTGTGACATTTTCATTTCCATCTAAGGGGATGTCTCACTTATTGAGAAACGGAGGAAGTATACAATAAAGTTTTTGCATGTACTTCTATTGAATTTTGATTTATTGTATGTAAATAGTTGTAGATAATAGGTCTAATCTTTATTTGCATTACGGAAAAGAGTGTAGTTCTCGAATAAGAGATAGAAATGCTTTTGGGTCCTGATTTAGGTAACTAAAATTTAGCCAAATAGCGATGCTTGTGCAATATCACACTTTTTCTGCTTTATTTCCAATTTTCGGTTATTGAAAACCTTGTTTTGAATTTGAGAGGTTATGTAGAAGTGGTAGTGAGCTGCTCCCATTTGAGTTTTGGCAAATCAATAGGTGCAAACGGTTATATCTAAGAATGGCAGTTGAGGCTTTCTGCTCTTTTTGAAGGAATTTGTGATTTGATGGGAGTTTGCGGCAACTTTTAGGGATTTGCTATGACAAAATTAGAGATTATGCATGGGTTGGTGGTAAGTTCGGTTGGAGATCACAGTAATGGGTAGAAAATGATGGAGGAGATTGTAACTGCTATCGATTTTGTATTTGGCAGTAGTTAGACCGAATCAAGAAATTTATGTTACTCACATGTATTTTTCTGTTGGCTGAAACTTTGGAGCGTTTAGGTCAGTCAGGTTGAGCTGCTTAGCTATCTATTACGCATTCTAATCATGCACCTCAATCAGCTCCATCACTATGATGAACACATAAGAAGTATGTACATTTTTAAATGATGCTAGGGATTAGACTCTCCGACTCTTTTTGTTGCTTATGTTATTATCTCTTTAACAGAAGCATTCCTTAGTAGCTGTTCCAGATCATTCAAATTTCGTCTTTGGTTCCCTGAATATAGTAATTCTTTTGAGTTCTCTGCATTCTATATTTTGGAAATTCTTAGTTTTAGTGTAAGTATCCGAAATATAGGCAGTAGTACTTGCTTGGACTTGTGGATTGATTTCTCAAATAGAAAATCCTTTGAATCAGCTGAATGACAATGGTAGCATCAACTTGACGCTTCTTCTTTTGCTATCGATTGCTTCTTGTTCTTCTGTAATTTATACATGTTTATGCTCTGTTGTACATTCTTTTTTTGTAAAAAAAAATTACCTATCCGTCAAATGTAAGGTCATTATCATACTATGTTGGCTGTTATTACTCAAGGAAAAAAAAAAAATCACGGATGTTACCGCGTTTGCGTTGTTGCGGAAGCAACTTGTAACGGATGAATAGAGCGGATTAATATGTTCTAACCTTATTTGCGTTGATTTAGTTTATGGAGCATTATTATAACATAATATAATCAAACCTATTAGAATATCATGTTTCACTCAACTATATAATTAACTCATAAAATATTTTTGGCCAATGTTTGAAAAGAACGGATGTAACTGCGACATAAGCGTTATCTTACACGCCGAGTTCTCGTTGCGGAACGGGTAACGCTGCGAGGCGTATGTGATTATTATGCAGAACAACAAATCCAAAATCCGTACAAGAACGGCCGTTCTGTAACGGAACGGGAGAGTTCTAATTCCATGTTATTACTATTGTGGTTGCTATCATCAAAATCACCATCTGTTGGTAGGGTTCCTCCAATTGTTGTCACTTTTTGCATTGCCTTTCCTTTGTAACCAAATATTAAAACAAAAGAATTGCGTGGTGGTCTATGTTAAATGACTTGATTCTGGTTCATAGGACCAACTGACCAAGCTTGGACACATTGGAATTTTAAAGATATAAAATCTCCCAAATGCTGCCTGTTTGGGTTTAATATTGGATTGTCGTGGTCGTGTTACATTGATACTTCACAAGCAGTCATATAGATAAGTCTCATTTGTTTGCTTGTAAGAAGCTGTTCATCTGCTTGCACCAAAGTGATTTGCATTATTAAAACTTTTGACACCGTCCGCTCACTTCCCTGCGTGAAGTAATGACACTTGAGACTTGTGCATTAGCGTCTCTATCATACATTGTAAACACTTGGGTCTCTGTTATAATATTTTTTGATATTTCAACTGCCAGCTTAAAATCGGATTGCTTAGGCCGCAAGTTGCATCTTTCGAATGCAGTAGTGTTTAAATATAAACATCTTACATCTTCCATATTTCCATTAAATAACTCATTAGAAAGTTAAGGACAGCCTATCATACTTGGACACGACATTTTGGTTGGCATACCCGTGTCGGTACAACGTGACACGGATATGGGTATGGAATACGAGTCGGATACTTAGGGTTACACTTGGATACGGCAAAAGTAAAAGGAGAGGGAAACCCTAGATGTATAATTGAAGGGATGATCCATAATAACACGATACCAAATGTTGCGGCTTTTACACGTGCGGCAAAGGCGAACCTAACACCATTGTCTATGGCTCTATGCACCTGCTGGTTGTTTTCTCCGGTGAGGGCAATTATATTAGAGCTTCTACAGTCGAAGAACCTGCATGTTTCTTTTTTCTTCTCTCCTTCCGGTCGTTTTTTTTCTCTCTTCTCCTTTTTTTTTCCCTCTTCCTCTCTCATGTGACTACTGCGTGAAGATGCGGTTGGCATCATTAATTCTTTATCTTTTTGTTCTTTGTTGCTCTCTTTTGTAGGGATATAAACTTAGCACGAGGGCACGAGGGCACGAGGGCACAAGGGATTTTGACCTAGTCTTGTTACAAACTGGGCCTGCTATATTAGAATTAGAGTAGTACTAATTTAACGCACTCAATTATATCCATTGAAAATAAAAAACCCAGGCAACTATTTTAGGGAATTAGCTGACACATATATATAGAATACAAGTATTAATGTTTGATGAATTTATAAATGTTTTATCCCCGTACCCTTATCCAACATTAGAATGGTGTATCCGTATTCTAAAATTTTAAAATTACCGAATCGGACACTCGCATCGGTACCTGTTTCTGATACTCGTACCTGTGCCCAAGTAACATAGAGGACAGCTGCTAAGAACGAAAAACTAGAAACATACGAGTAAGTGCACTTCAAATTTTGGCAATATTGATAAACATTGCTTATATATTAAACTTAAATGCACATGCTGTGATAATGGCTTGACTTTTTATTCATCTGCTGTTTGCTTTGGTCCCATTCACTCCCTTTAGCATCGTCCCTGGCCCACGGCCCCTGTAATGCAGAACTACGGAAAAATTATGGAAAGTTAAGAAAAGTTCTTGTGAAATGCCGAGAATAACCGTAGTTTCATCCATGATTAGGCTGTAGACGTGCTCACAGAAAAAGAAAATAGGAATCAGTTTCAGCAATGTATTGGCTTCCTGTAGTTATTCGACCTTATTATTAGCAGTATTCTCATCAAAAAATATGATGTTGAAGCTCTATTTATAATTAAGCAATATATGTATTGAAGTTTTGACTAGAGAAAGTTGTTCAACATATTCTAGACATGAGCTGAGTGATACTTTGCTGAAAGTAGTAGTGTATTTGTTATTGTCGGCATCAAGTGTGTATGGGCTAGGGTTACGAAGACCATAAATGAGCGTTGCAAAGGATTAAAAGGCAATATTGCTTTGGACTTCGTGTCCTAGAATTCTATCTAGATGCCACTGAATAAGATCTTTTGCTAAACTTGAATTCTGATGGTAATGGTGATGGGTGCAATTAATGATGAAGGTAGCTTTGCTTTGTCATTTCAAAGTGAACTTGCCACATATATAGTCTTTCTAATCTTAATACATCGAAGCCATATGTTTCTATGTAGATCAGTCATTTTTTTTACCCCTTCGGATGATCTCCACGAAGATTTTGTTGTGGGAGAGTGGCTTATTGTTTAGCAAGGGATATTTTGCTCTCAAAAGTTGTTATGCATTCTGCCGTTTGCTGGGTTTTAGAGCTCCAGATATTCACATCCTTTTCCCTTGCATTCGGCAATATTTCTCTATATCTATTATCTATTGATCATCTATATGGAACAAGGTCTGAAGTGTTGAGATTCCAAGCTCGCATTTCTATGAAGAATGTGAACCTTTGTGTTTCATTTCCTTTCCCTGTTTAGTAGTCCAAAACCAGGCAGCTGCCCATCATTATACTGTAGTTTTCAAGAAGGGAGTCTTGTTTATAAGCATTGTATACCTGATTGAACCCACCCTTTTACATCTGTTGTGGACATTTTGTACTCTAGCTAACTGAACTAGTCATGCAGGGGACTCAGAAAGTGAAGTCAGACTTCTTGCCCATATGACATATGTCATGTTGGTGGCATCTGCAGGATAGGGGTGCAAATGTTGCCATATTTTTCAGATGCTGCTACATGATATTTAAGTTTCGTAATTTTTATTTTTATTTTTTCTTGTAACAAACCATAGTATGCACTTCTCTTAATGTTTGGTATTCCGATAATAGCACTGACAGTGTTCCATATCTTTCATACTTGGCAACAGCATAACTATAATATTCTTTGCAAAGGAAGGTGAGGATTGCAAGCTAACACCGTCGAAAGAAAGCATACTCCCTCCAGTGACTGTGCACTTTGAGCAAGGCCTGGGCCAAAAGTTTAGACAACCTTCCGGATCTGGGATCGACTTTTCTATGTTTGAGGAGGCTGAATTGATTCGGGAAGGCGATGTAGATATATTTCCTCTCGCAATAAAGGCTGATGCATGCCCAGCTAATCAGACAGGTACAGACGGGGAACCTATTCCAGGCAGCACAAACTCACAAATAACTCAAGTAGTATTTGATAAAGACAAAGGGGAATATAAGGTTAAGGTGCTTAAGCAAATACTGTGGGTTAATGGAATGAGGTATGAGCTGCAGGAAATCTATGGAATAGGGAACTCAGTTGAAAGTGACTTTGATGGCAATGACCCCGGAAAAGAATGTGTTATCTGCTTGTCGGAACCCAGAGACACAACAGTTCTCCCATGCCGACACATGGTAATTCTCAAACAGCCCCCCCCCCCCCCCGATCTAAACAGTGCCTGAGCTACTGGAGACCATTACAAGAAACTTTCTGATTCGTAATGCATTCTTCTGTCAGGCTGATGGCAATCATAAATTTTCTTCACAAACTTATCCTTAATTTTATGAACTTGGTGTCGGATATTATTTTTGGCCAGTTGGCCTTCGGACTAGTTATGCCAATCTGAGTAATACTTGTTATCATTTTTCTTTGTGCAGTGTATGTGTAGTGGATGTGCTAAAGTTTTGAGGTTTCAGACAAATCGTTGCCCCATATGCCGGCAACCAGTTGAGAAGCTTCTGGAGATAAAAGTCAATAATGGAAATGAAGAAGAAGAGAGCAATTGAGTTTGCTCAATGTAAGATTTCTGTGAAGATGATGAGTGTCTGCCACTTTTCTGGAGAAAAAATATATTAATTTTTTCATTTACCCCTAACTGGCAATATTTGTAGCTTAGAGCTCTTTGTTGCTCATCTCCATAGAAAAGCAACAAATAAGAAAAATCTGTGCCTAAAGTGCCGTGTGTAGAAAAATGTACAAGCATCCAGACTTATTATCTTCCGCTTATGTTGGCAAATGTAAGTAATATATATATATATAATATATATTAAGGTTTTTTTTACAGATTAGTGTTTCTCTCTGGTCATCCTGACAACAGTAAGAGGTCAACAGAAATCTAGTATTTTAGGTGAAATATTACTTGCTCAGATCATAAGTGAAATATTTTTATTTTGGACTGTTTTAAAATAAAGAAAACGTTACTTTATTTGATATATATTTCTCTTTCTCATCATAATATGGGTTTTTCTATGTTAAGGTTCTACGTTTTATTGAAAACAAAATTGAGGAAGTATGTTTTTTGGCCTATTCTTAATAACTAATGCTTTGGAGTCTTTTGAAAGATTAACAAGGGTATTTTTGTAGTTTTATGGGTTCTAGGTATCAACCTAAGTTAGGTTGGTGTTAACTTATTCACTTTGATTACAAAGCTAGAAATTTGGTGCTAAGTAAGAGTCAGTTTGGCATTAACTTGACTCGGATTTGGTACTCGATCATTTATTGTTCGAGTCTTCAAGAGACTCCAATACTAGACGCTAATTAAACCTCATTAAATATAAGATTGATAGAACTAAAATTTTAGTCAAATAGTATCGCTTATACCTGTATTTTGAGCTCATTTACATCACTCTCACCCATGATTTTTTTTGCTAATCAAAGCTCATTTACATCACTTTTCACCCATGATTTTTTGCTAATCAAAATTGATTATCGATCATGACAAAGTACAACATTACCCTCATTTTTTTATGTCATAAGCAAGCCATGGTCAATTTTTAATAAGTCATCTTATGAGATATTTGGAAAATATGTCGTGAGATTACTGAGCTAGTAGAATGATAACATGTACTTTTTAGATTTTTTTAATTTAAATTTTAAAATTCCAATATCACAAAAAATCACATAAAAATAAAATTAAATATTGCAATGACTTTAACTTATTGAGCTTTATATGCATGTAGGGATGGACAAGAGTCGAGTCTGGGTTGGGTTTGATCGGATCCTAGACCCAACCCCTAAAAATTTTATTTGCACCCAAATGCGGATTCATACCCTAAGGGTTTGGAAAAACTGGACCAAGTTCTAGACTCTCAAGGTCTACCGGGTTTAAGATTTGAGTCTAGAGTTCAGGCTTATTCTCTTTAATTTTGCCAAATTTTCACATGATTCAAGTTTTTTAACGAAAAATCTTCTAATACTATTCTCGACTCTCGTAATATCAACCAACAATCCGACACTAAAGTGAGCATAATCTACATTAAAGAATTCTAAAGGCACTGTAACTTCAAAAGTAAATCCATACTCTAGAAACTCGACTAATAAAAACTTGAATAGTTGAATGCAAAATAAAACAAACTTTTGTGGTACACAAGTGACTTGTAGTGGAGGATCGTCAATGGTGAAGTTTTTTAGGGAATAGTGAAAATTGTTCTCCTCTCTCTCTCCAGTCGGTTGTGTGAAGTTTTAGCGCTAGGTGAATGTTTAGTTAATTTAACTATTCAGAAATTTTTAGGGATCTGAATTTTTTTTCTTTAAAAACAAAAGGGCAATATATAAAAATAAATAATCTACGATCTAAGGATCGAGTCTAAGTAGGGTCCAGGTCTATAATATTGTGACTCAAACCATAAAATTTTCAAGTGGACCTAAATCCGAATCTTTAGGGTCTCGAAAAGTTGGACCCAATCCTTATATTAGGGTGTGGTCCAATACACATCTCTATTTATATGTAGACATCTATATTATTATACTTTTATTCACCTTTATAAAATTTTCATTTTTCATCTAAATTTCCATACTTGATGAGAAAGAGGGATGATAGAACTTTGTTTTGATCATGAGTGGTACATTTAGTAAACTTGGTCATGAAATATGATTAATTTGTTGAGGATGAGAGAATAAGTCGTACAAAGAGAGGGATAACAAGTTTTTTTTTTGGTTCATGAGTGAATGCTCTCATTAAAACTGAAGTCCTGAAGTAATCAAGTAGGAGTAGCTCGTGTCGATTTTGCAATATGTCGCTTTAGAAGATACGTCGCTTTTGCAAATTGAACTTATCAAGTTAAGCAAACAAGATGCTTCTGCCGACGAAAGAATGGGAATTATGAGGAGACCCCTCTTCAATGTCATATGTTTTTGTCGGTCTGTGAGGCTTGTAATTGTTGGACTTTCACTTCTGTGCAAAGATGGAGAACTATGAGAAGGTCTAGAACTCTTTTGGTTGCCAAAAGAAATTATGGAAGTTTTATTATCAAGAAAGTGTAAAAAACTAAGAGCAACATTGATGATTGAAAAATAAGATCATTTCACTCTTTTTATAATTTTCTCTCTCTAAAAAATTACATTTCACAATCTTTTCCCACTTTCTCCTTAACAATGAACCAAAAAGATTTATCCCAACTACTTTTGCCTATCCAACTACTTTTTTACCCCATCCAATTATTTTTTCTCATTCATCATCCCACCACCATTGTACAATATTTTTATTATTTACTTTTTTAATAATATGAAATATCATTACTAATTGACAAAAAATTAATTAAATAAATACCTATTTAGCGTTTTTAGCATTAACTAAATAAAATGTAGAAAAATATTGTTTATTTTTTGGCAAAAGTGGAAGACATTTCATATAAAATAAACAAAATTATAGAAAATTACTCCCTCCATTTTCTAAAGATTTTCCTTGTTACTGTTGCTACAGATACCAAGGAGGATCCATTTGTGTGGGGTATGGGGTGGGTAGAGATGGCCAACAGTGCGGGCGTATTCAGCTCATCCCACCTCGTGGGCTATGTGGGCTGGACTCGCAAAAAGACCGGTCCAGCCCAACTTGAACTGTGAAATTGGTAGGTGGATCGTGGGCTAGATTTCTTGAGCCTAGCCAACTAAAACTCGCTACTAAAATCGTCCAACCCAGACCACAAAACCGGCCCAGTCCAGTCCATGAACCGGACCAGTCCAGTCCAAGTAAATATTGAACTAAATTCTGTATATTTTAATCAAATTGTATATATTAATCAAATTGCATATATATAAATCAATCAAATTTTATAATAATGAAATTATGTTCATTAGTATTAATATTGTATATATTTTAATTCATTTTAAAGATTTTATGTAACAATAATGAATGATTTAAATGATTAAATAATTTTGAAAAAAAATTATCATGCCGTCCCGCCAGCCTGGTCCAGCCCACTACACCCACGAATCGTCGAACTGCTTCCTGATCCGTGAAAATCGGTAACAGATCGATGTAGGCCAAGCTTTTTCAGCCCGCGGACCAGCCTGCCCAACCCAAGAATTTCACGGTCCAGTCCTGGGCGGTGAAATCTCAGCCCAGCCCGCTACGACCCACGGTCCGACCCGCCCAACCCGTACCAATGGCCATCACTAGGGGTAAGTAAAGTAGGAGAGAGAAAGGAGTCAAGATAAATAAACAAATAAAAAGGGGTTAAAGTAGGAGAAAGAAGGGAGTAAGATTGAACTAATAATATAATGGTGGACCATATGATAGGGACATGAGAGGGGAAAAAGAGAAAAAAAAATTCCAAATAAGGAATAAAGTATAAGAGGGAAGATATTTTGGAAACGCACTTAAATGGAAAGAGAGAAGATCTTTAGAAAACGGATAGAGTAGTAAATAGCTAGAAAAAAAAATTGTCCAAAATATTACAAAATAGGTCTCTATTTGTAGATTTCGGAAAAATAGAGCTATTGGTAATTTTTTTTATTTTTTTTGGCTTTTTTTTTTAAGATATTGCATTGTTAATATTTGTAATTGTATTATTTCTCTGTCTTGTCAGAATTTGACAAATTTAATTTTTCGGCTTTTTTTATTCCGGTCAAAACGCTACGTTTTTACTGGAAGAAAAACAAAAAAAAATAATTTTTGTCAGATCAGGCGGTGGCTCCACTCCCACGCCTCATCATGTTTTCACTCACCTCATGCAATATTTTTTTTCCTAATCACCTTATAATCTTTTTTCCAATCATCATTAAGGGATTTTTTTTTAAAGATCACCTACTTTTTTTTTTTTCACTCATCATTAAAAATGCTCCAAAAAGACTTGTTTGCGTGGCAAAAACATTAGAAAATGATGAAGCTCTACTTCCTACAAACTAGAGAAGTAATGTAATATCAACTTATATGGGAAGTGGCTTCTCTAATAGACAATCATATAGCAATTTTCAATTTTCATGAAAAAAAAAGATAAATAAAAATATTCTTTGGATGTTTTAGTGCTAAAACTAGTACCAATTAGGTTGTGGATACAGTGACTAATCCGACTTTTAGTCAAGAGAGAGGAAAGTCATGTTATTTTGAACTTATTTTTACTAAACTCAACATTATTAAATTTTGTAGACCTTAATTTTACTTACTTTTGCTGAACTAAACTTAAATAAATCTATTAGACTTTATTAGTTCTTATTAGACATTATCTGAACTTATTTAAATATTTTTATTTTCTTTGAAGGATTGAAAATAAGGCAAACAAAACAGTGCCAAAATGAAAAATAGTTTATCCACATGAAAATGGAGGATAATAAATCAAGGATAATAGACTCAAACTCCATAATACACCTATAAACATCACAAAATAAATAAAATTAACACAATAAAGAGCTAAATGACAGTCTTTTGATTCAACTTTAGATATGATTCAATATAAACAGAGATATTACTTATTAATAACTTTAGATGTAATTAAAAACTTAAATTGATTTATATTAATACGGTCTAAGGTTTGAACTAGAATTTTCGATTTGGTCTAAATCCAATCAGTCCAATTATTGAGCTTTAAATCTACTTTTTGAAACCCGGTCCGATTTGATCCGATTTCGAACCAATAAATATTTCGAACCCATAAATACTCCTATGCCCCATCATCCTCGGTGTAATTGGTACAATTGAATTTGACACTTCATGAATCATGAGTTCACGACTCACATTAATTGACGATAACAGATGAGTGATCACAGATGGAACCTTCGTACGTGTACAAACGGCCCAAACGTTATCAAATACTTCCCCCCTTTCTCCTTCTTGCAAGTTGCAAACAACCACCAAAATTATTGTTCGTTTCTCTCACTATCACTTCACCTCCACTCTTCATTTCTCCAACCGTACTCTCACTGCAATTCCTCCATTTTTCAGATCTAAATCCCAAACAAACGTCCAATTATGTAAATTGTACCACCAAAAAACAACAAATGGGTTGATAAAAGAATTTGAAAAATGATGGATTTCACTTGGTATAACCCAATGTCTAGAAGAATTCCAAGGAGTGTTTGGTTAGGGTTCCAAAAATCAATGGGTCTCCTCGTGGGTGGAAACCACACCTCTTCCAGGTTTTGTACTCGCTAGATTTGCTCTTTTTACTACATCTTTTTGTAGATTTTATATTTTCACTCAACTTACGAAGAGAATTAGGCTGTGATACTAATCTTTTTTAAGTACCAAGATCTGAATTTTCAGACCCATATAACTGCTGGAACGACTGAGTGCTGAGAAATTTCTTGTCATTTTACCCAATTTGTGTGTTAAATTGTTGAAATTCGATGAAAATGGTGGGTGGAGTGCAGAAATTTGGGGGTTTTAAGGTAGTGAAATGGCAAGCTTTTAATGGGTCTTTAGCTAGAAGATTGGCCATTCGAACTTTGTTGTTTGCGCTTGTCATTTCCATGTTGCCCCTTTTGCAACTTGTGATTGATGTGGATCCAGCAAAACCCATGTTTTTGAGCTCTGATGCATGTGACTCTGAAATGGGTTATATGGATCCGAATTCGATAGTGGGTTGGGTTCTAAAACCCATTGCTCCGATTGTATTCCCACGCCGGATGTCCGGAATGTGCAAGGACAATGTGAATTTGACTATTGATGTGGTGAGGGAGCTTATGGGGAAGAATTTGCTCAATTATGGAGCAAAAGCCCTTTGTATTGGGCATGGGACAGCATCGGCTGTCTCGGCATTGCGTGAAATGGGGTTTTCGAATGTTGATGAAATTCAGAGGCACCCATTCTTCATGCTTAGGCAAAAGCAAGTTGTTTGTGAACTTAATTTTGGTGACAATTCGTTTGATTTTGTCATTGCAAAGGACCTTAGTAAGGTCTCAGTTCCTGCTGTTCTTGTGAGTGAAGTGGAGCGCATTCTCAGATCCGGTGGCACTGCAGCTATGCTTGTGGGTAGTGCAGGTTCTAATCATGATAGTTTGATTAGGTCTGCTACTATGGTTTCATCCTTTTTGAAACGTTCCAATGTGATTGATGTTGTAAGTTTGGGCAGTTTCACCTTGGTTGCATTTAAGAAGAGAGGTCACAAGTTGGGTTCTTATGAACAGTATCACCTGCCGACAAACTGTCCTTCTATCAAGCGCAACAAACCTATAATGAATAAGGTGGAACCTCTTGTTGACAAGAAGCCAACGTCCAGTGATCACAAAATTGCATATCTACCTAACTTTGTGGGTGTACCCTCTAAGGGGAAGTTGGTTTATATAGACATGGGTGCAAAGGAAACTGCAAAATTTAGCAATAGCAATCGTTTCCTGCCCACCTCATACCCTATCGATTCAAAAAATTTTAGTGTTTACATCGTTGATCATGATGCATTGGTGCTGTCTTCCCATGTTAACAGCCCTGGTGTTACCTTCATTTATCACCCGGGGTTGGGTGAAAGTGTTGCAGAAGAAAAATTAAACTCTTTTAGAGATGAAGAGCCACTTGTTGACGATCAGGAGTTTGATTTCCTTGTTTGGTTCAAGGAAACTGTTGAATTTGCGGATTTTGTGGTCTTGAATATGAATATGGGAAAAGCGAAAATGAAATTTCTATCGGAATTGTTTGAAAGTGGCATAATTTGCTATGTTGATGAGCTGTTCCTGCAATTCTCCGATGCGGACCATGATGATAATGGTGGTATTGGTGATAGCTACATCAACCTCTTTAAGAGCCTCAGGAGCGTGGGTGTGTTTGTCCATCAATGGTGGGGCAATTGAGTCACCTCAAGTTTCAGCAAGCTCGTGTTATTATTTCTTCTTTTAATAAAATACCTCCCAACTCTGGTCCCTTGAGGCATTGTTGCGTGGTAGATCATGTATGATGTTGTTTAAACTAAACCATTATGTTGATCATCGTAATGGATTTCGTGTTTTGTTATCTTTGTAATTTGTAATGGTATTAAGGAGTTTGCTGTTTTTCAGTCACATTCTGAGCTTTCTTGGAGAAGTATCGACTGCCAAATGTAGTTTGTGTCCTAATCTGCAGCAATGTTCCACAGGTCGATAAATCGTTTGGTAAAATATCCAACTTTTGTTAGTTTTCTTTTCTTTTTTTTTTTTTTCTGAAGGGACCCAACAAATGGGATTATATTATATCTTTCAAAGCAATAGCCACGACATCACACGGAATATCATCTACCCATAGACGCTTAACCACTTCTCAAGGTTGGAAATGAGCTAACATATGAGCAACATTATATCCTGAACGTTTTACAAAAGACAAACAAATAAAATCAAAACTACTGACAAGTGCTAAAATGTCCTCAATAATCAAACCAAACTCACTAGAACTCCCTAAATTATTTCTAAGAGAATGAATAACAGTAAGGCTATCACTTTTTACCATAACATTGTTGAACCCCAACTCTTTTGCTATCTTCAAACCATGACAAACGACCTTCGCTTCAGCGATCTTGGTGCCCCATGCCACCTAAATTTGGTACAAGGTACTTGCAGCAAGAACTTCACCATTCACATACCTCCACACCACGCCTAAACCACTCTCAGCTCGCTCACTTTTCCCGCATCGATATTGACCTTAACCGCATCGACACTCGACCTACTCCACACATCCGGGTGAGCAACTGTCTCACCGCTTCCGCGCATAATAGCTCTTGGAACTTCCCACGCCTCCTTGCTTATCTTGAGGGCATATGCTATCGTCTCCCGAGACACCCACTCTTCATTCTCCATTATAGCCCAAACCGTGGTAAAAAAACTCCCCCAACTCTTCCTCTTCCAAATTTTCTAAACATCTAGCCCCCCAATCCCCAATTGATTCCCCCCCTTCCGACCGCCAAATCTCATGCCTACTTAAACTCCACACTTCTCTAGCAAGTCTGCAATCCCGAACAACGTGCAAGCCTGACTCAACATCGAACCCACACGAGATTCGAGAACTGGGAATACGCTTATTCAACTCTTGAGTAGTTGGCAATCAAGGCGTTTGACACCGCACTCCACGCAAAAAGTTTAACACGAGGCAACACTTTTGTATTTCATATTTGCTTCCATAAGTCACTTAAATAAGAGGGGGCAGCATCATGGGAATTATTAGAGTCACCCCAATACAAAGAATCCTCCGGCAAGCGAGGGCTAATAGGAATACTAACCACTCTCTCCATTTCAAAAGGTAAGAGAAGTTGGGACATGAGGTTCCTATTCCAACTCTTACTAATGGGATTAATTAAATTTGCAACCATCGTACCTGGATTTGCATCTTGCGGGGATAACAATTTTTGCGTTTGAGTGCCCGGGATCCATTCATCCTCCCATATTCGAATTTTCTCCCCATCTCTTACACACCATCTCATATCTCTCATAACCACCCACCTAGCCTCCTATATACCTCTCCAAGTGTAACTTGGATTTGTATCCAAATCTGGAGTCATATAATTAGAGTTATGATAATATTTGGCTTTGATGATCTGCTCCAATAAACTCCCCTCATGGATCATAAGACGCCAAGTTTGTTTCCCCAGTAGGGCACAATTAAACAACTTCATATCTCTAAAACACATGCCTCCTTCCCCTTTCGGTTTACATGACTTTTTCCAAGCAAGCCAATCAATCCTTTTTTCGCCATTTTTTTTGCCCCCACTAGAATTGAGCTATCAAGTATCGAATTTCATCACAAAAAGAAGAGGGAAACTTAAACACACTCATTGCGTAGGTAGGAAAAGATTGGGCCACAACCTTTATCATAATCTCCCTGTCAGCTTTTGAAAGAATCATCCCCTTCCATTGCCAGGCTAGAATCATCCCCTTTATCCTAAACAAATAGTAGTCATGGAAGTAGGGTCGAATCCACATGGAACCAATGTTCTTTTCATGATTGTCGATCAAACTTAGATTATATGGAACGAGTGTTGTTGGTAATTATGCTAAACTAGACAATAAGTATATCAAGAATATCAATAATAAAGAAGTCTAAGGCGTATGTTCACCAATGAACAATATTCCAGGATGAAACACAACAATCAATAATGAATAATGAGTTAAACAGGTTGATTTGCTTTCTCGAGTCAAAATGAACCATAGAATGATATTGATAGGCTCTCACAATTTATTAATACCAACTATACCACAATTTTCACACAAGACCTGTAGTACCTAAAGTAGCAACACTTGCGGGAGAGGAAAGTTGCATATTATCTAGCTTATTGCTGATGACATTCATCTGTGCAGCCAATAGTGATATAGAATATCAATCTCATGCTTGCTTCCCTTGTTAGCTAGTCCGTGAGGGTTGCCATATTGAGTGTTGTGGATAACCATCTCCTCGATTAAGTCATGTGCGTCATTAATTTCTAGTTTCATGAATCTCCGTTTGCTGCAGAGTCAAGAATAAGTCTTGAGTTGTTCCCCAAACCATTGTAAAATCCCTGAATTAGGAACCATTTTTGTAGACCATGATGGGGACATTCTCTCTGGAGGTCCTTGAATCTTTTCCAAGCCTCATGTAAATATTCGTCGTTACCTTGAGGGAAATTCGTGATCTGACTACGCAACCTAGCAGTGTTCTCTCGAGGGTAGTACTTCATATAGGAAGCTAAGGCCAAGGTATTCTAGTATGTGATCCTAAGAGTGGCTCGATTAATCCCATTGTACCACATCTTTGCCTTGTCTCGAAGTGAAAGTGGAAAAAGAATCGCCTGAATCTGATCTTATGTTACTCCCTGCTGCTTAATAGTTGATCAATACTAGCAGAAGTCCTGATAATGTAGATTAGGGTCTTCATTAGGTCTACCACCAAATTATTTCCTTTCGATCATGTTCAACAGTGCAGGTTTGATCTCAAAATTAACAGTTCCGATTTCGGGCATTGATTACTCTTGGGAAGCCAAGGAGGGCTGAGAAAAGTTAGTAAATCTCTTAGCCATCTCTGATTCTGTTGCAGTAGTAGAAATACTACTTCTAGAATAAGAGTTAAAATCCAAGGGTGTATCTCCCCCTGAATTATCGCGCAACTATATGAAGAAGTTCTTCTGTCTAAGAAAGGATCTTTCAATTTCAGGATGAAATCAGAAGCCACCTGAACTCAAACTCCTGCATAAACGGACTAAAGCACAAACAATTAAGATATTTTATCCCAAAGAACAAGTGTACTTTGAGACGAGAATGTATAATCTAGACTCTAAAAAAATTAAAGAAAATGGAACAAAATCGTTTCCCCGGCAACGACACCAAATTTTGACAGGCTAAAGTCGTATCACCTAATCAAAAGTAATCCTAAAATCCGAACAAATAGTAGTCAGGGAAGTAGGGTCGAATCCACAGGGAAACAATGTTCTTTTTCCTAATTGTCGATCCAATCTAAATTATAAGGAACGAGTGTTGTTGGTAATTATGCTGAACTAAACAATAACTATCAAGAATATCAGTAATAAAGGAGTCTAAGACGTAGGTTCACCAATGAACAATATTTCAGGATGAAAGACAACAATCAATAATAAATAATGAGTTAAACAAGTTGATTTGCTCTCTCGAGTCAAAATGAACAATAGAATGATATTAACAAGCTATCACAATTTATTAATACCAACTCTACCTATTGAAACTAGCCTTAATATTAAGTTTATACCTCTAGGCGCATAACATAATATTGCAACACTATAACAATCAAATCTGGCCAAATCAGATTGAATAGAGATAATACATTCAATAGGAATAACATACATCATCAAAAATCAATAGTTTGTAGACATCCCTTCATAATTGATCATGGATGCCCTTAACCTTAGAAATAGACTACAAAATCATAATTGGGGAAAGCATACTCATGATAAAATAAGTAAACATGGTGAATTAATAATCAAGAATTGAATAGGAATAATAAGAGAAGAGAAGGAATACCAATTGTAGAACCAATCTTCCAAAATCAAAGCTTCTATTGAAAATTCAATGTAGATTGGGAAAAAGTAATACTAGGGTTCTTGAGTAATTAAAATTGTGCTTAGAAAACTAAAGATTGAAATTCTAATGAGAAAAACGTCCTTTTCCAATCCTAAAAGGATAAGTATTTATATTAAAACCAAAACCAGCGCCACATGCACTTCAAAAGCCTTAAACGCCCCGCCGCGACCAACGCAGGCGGAATCCTCCCGGCCGGGAGGTTGTCAAGTCATAAACGGTAGAATATGAAATAGCTCCCCGCCCGGTCGGGCCCACAATAATTTTTTTTCCTTCCAAATCTTCTCCAAACGATGAAATTTGGCTAAGTAAGGGCGCCGGGGATGCCAGGGCGGATTCCGCTCGGCCGGGCGGTAGTTAGCCTGCACAAAATCTCTATCTTCAAAATGCCATTACTTCTTCGTTATTCGTCGGAATTAGGTAAGTGACCACTCATTGGAAAGATCTTGAAATGTAGAATCTAACACGATTAAAATCACTGAATTTTGATTTTTAGAGCTTGAGATATAATCAAAAGAGTGGGCTTGAGTCATTTTTCTACTTCCTTCACTATTTGCTTTGCTTTGCTTCAAAACTCTTCGAACTCAATGCTCGTGCTCTCGAAAGTACTTCATCTCTTATATTGATATAAATGAGTAGGAGATGAAATAAAACATGTTAATTCCTACAATGATCAACCTGAAAATACAAACACACTACAAGGAGCATATTAGTAGTAAAAATGGCTCCGAAGAGCGCAATTAAAACCAATAATCAATGAGGGATGGGGGTAAAATCTCTAAATAAAATAGACATATCATCCATCCTTGTAATTTTTCCAAAAGGTTTTCTTTGACTCCTTTAGTGATAACCTTCTTAGGCCGCCACACTATAGTAGACAACCCATGATAAAGATGATGAACATCAACCATCTTAACACCCAATTTCTGCACAATTTCTCCCCTTCTCACATCCTAAACTCCTTTGCTGAACGAGAGAGTAGTTTTTTCAAAATTTACCTGCTGACCCAAAAACAACTCATAAACACTCATTCTGAATAGCTTGTGCATCATCCATAGTAGCTCTTGAAATAATTAAACAGTCATAAGCAAAAAGTAAGTGATTGACAGAAGGAGCGGTGGGGCCACCTTGATATCTTTCAGAAAATTATTTTCTTCCGCACTTCGAAGCAAATGAGAAAAAAATTTCAGCACATAAAATGAATAAGTGAGGGGATATAGCATCCCCTTGTCTAATGTCTCTGTTGGGGAAGAACACTTCAGAAGGGCCCCCATTTACTAGAATTGAAAATGATACGGAACGCATAAAATTCATCACACTATTACATCATCCCGAATCAAATCCGAAATTTTTCTAACACAACCTCCAAAAATTTCCATTCAGTTTTGTCATAGGCCTTAGACATATCTAACTTCAAAGCCATATTACCCTCACCATTCTGGAGATTTTCCATATGATGGAATAACTCAAAAGCAACAAGAATGTTGTCTATAATCAGACGCCCTAGAATAAAAGCACTCTGTTTGGCAACAATAATTTTGTTCAGAAAGCTTTTGAGTCTATTAGCAAGCACTTTTGACACCAACTTATAAATAACATTACAAATAGAAATAGGGCGAAAATCAGACATATGATTAGCCTTACTCTTTTTAGGAATAAGAGCTACAAACGTTTTGTTCAGTACACTTGGGAAATAGGATCCCCTCAATATATCAAGAATAATATTAGTCACTACCCTCCAACAATATGCCAATATGTTTGGAAAAACATAGGACACATCCCGTTTGGACCTGGGGCTTTAATCGGGTGCATCCTACTGAGTGCAATGTAAACTTCCTCCTCTCTATATGCAGCTGGAAGAACATCATTCATGTCGTAGATACACGAGCCTGAAAATGATGGAGTGCTTCAGCCATAAGAGTCAGATTCGAAGATGGGAACATGTTTCAAAAGTAATGCACCGTAGCCTTCCCATTTCCTCATCATTCGAATGCTCCACCCCCGAATCATCTTGCAAAATTCTAATGGCATTTTTCCGCTTTCGAGCCGAAGCTCGTTGGTGAAAAAACTTAGTGTTACGATCCCCCTCCACAAGCCATAGGGCCCGAGACCTTTGCTTCCAATAGACCTCTTCGTGCCTCACCAACTCATCGATCTCTCTAAGTAGTAATCTTCTCCTCTCTAACTGGGCCACCGTGAGATTTCCCTCATTCAACTTCTTCAGCTTTTTTCTTTTTTTCTTCAATGCTCGAAACATTGGGCCAAACTTATCCGTACTCCACTTCATGAGGTTCGCAGCACATGCTTCAATATTAGTCTCTAAGTTTGCACCAAAAGTCCAAGCACTCTCAATAACCTCCTCACACCCTTCTTCAGTCGACCACATCTGTTCAATAAATACGAAATGGTTTTTCCCCCAAAGCACATAAGTCATTTTTCTTCCAAAAAGTAAGCTTAATAGGGGCATGATCCGACGATATTTCAATTTTCAAATATGAGCATCCGAAAATAAGGACAACCAAGTAGTAACTAGGGCTCTATCTAGTCTGCATTGGATATTTTCAGAAGATTCACGACCATTATCATATGTAAACTCATACCTATGAAAGGAACATCATGAAAACCACGTGAATCAACCACCTGTCTGAAATTTGTCATCTGCCACTCAACTCGATCATTTCCTCCCTTCTTTTCATGAGAATATGTGATCTCATTAAAATCACTAATACATAACCATGTTAAAGTAGAGTGAGCAGCAAGGGACTCAAGCAAACGCCACGAAAGATGTTTATTAGTAACTTCCGGCCACCCGTAGAAACCGGTACATCTCCATTCCTCCTCTCCTAACCCCCCCACGCACAAACACAACAATATGATGCACAAACATCGAACTCAGAACCACATAAACTTCTTTACGCCACAACAACGGGAGAGCACCAAAAGGACCCATAGAATCAATTACAAGACCATGAAAATCTCCCAATTTATCTCGAATCTTGTGGAACTCATTATTACTCAACTTTGTTTCTGATAAAAATACCAAAGTCGGGGTTTCTCTTCAGATCAAGTCACGAAGATTTCGAACTGCAGAGGGATGCTCCAACCCCCTGCAGTTCAAGCTCAAAACATTCATTGAGCTTGGCGGGGCTGACTAATTCTCGTCAGCCCTCGCCATTCGCCATCCAGTAGAAGTAAAATCCAATTTCACGTTTATTTTTTTTGTTCACAAACTCCATTGTCATAAAACTATCCCTTTCTCTCTTGTCATTTTTTCCTTGCCCAACCACATCATCATCATGTATTGAGTTCCTAGGTTTCTCTCTTGCTTATTTGCGCCACTTCCTACCTCCATTCACGCCACCCACACCACTCTCAATCATCTCCGTGTCAAAATTATTATTAACAACTCCCACCTCTCTTGACTCCATGATCTCCTTCACTCTTCCTGTCCCACCAAACTCCTTACTAACCGACTCAACTACACTCCCCTCCTTACTCACATCAGCCCCTTCGAATTATCATCGCCATCCTTCACAATACTAACCAGGTCTCCCCCTCCCCTCCTCCTTGGTTAAGTTATTAATAACATTACCACACTCCTCCACACTAGCATTAAGGTTAATTTGTTTATTCACCATAGGTTCGATAATAAGAGTAGGTGAGAAAGAAGATTGTATAACCTATTCGATCTTGCACTAACAAGTGTGTCACTTGCATTTTTTGGCTCCACACCTGTGATAATAGGGCCTCCACCTTCCATGGATGTTGACTTATGCCCAATGCAATGGGTATGGTCACCCTCCATCATTGGGGAGTCAAAAGACAATTTTTTTAAGCACTTAAAGAACTCCTTGGTCTCCTCTATCATCTTCAAGCGACCTCGCGGCGAAGCCCGCAACCACGATCCCCACTGTTTATCAATTTCTTTCCCTCCTCCGATTCTAAGAGACAATCTCTTTCGATATGGCCTATCACCCCGCACTCATAACAAAAGGTAGGCAACCTTTCGTACTTGAGTTTGAACGAAACATCCCCTCCCTTCTTATCTTATGAATTCTACGAAGCGGTTTTGAGATGTCGAGCATAACCTTAACCCTAGCAGATTTATCCCAAACTATACCATCTGATTCCACCTCGATAACCTCCCCAATATAGCCACCAATCACCTTCACAATGTTCTCAGACCTGCTGTTCATCGGCAGACTATACAATCGCAGCCAGAAGGGACAACGGTTTAGGGTTATGTTTGATGGCTGGACGCTACCATCGATATCCTCCAAAAGCACAAGATTATTGTCAAACGTCTAAGGTCGCCCAGTCATGACCTTGGATTTATCCTTCACTGATGAAAACTGAATAACAAAAAATCCATTCTCAATCTGACGAAATAGGTTAACTTTAGAAATTGTCCAGATTTGATTCAAAGTTTTCTTTAAGGCCTCAAATATATAGGGTCTAATGGTAACCACTTTCCCTACCAACACAAGATCCATCAACGGTTCCGTCGACGTCTCTTGGATTCCTCCCAGTTCCACAATCGCATCTTCCTCCGCCATAATCCACATATTCGAAACTCGCTCAATCAAATGATCAACCATGATGACTGACCCATATACCAAGGGGGATTGTCAAGGCTGGAAAACCGAGATTCCCACCTCAAAACCTAGAGAAAACTAGAGAGAAACTTTTTTACACAAAACACTCTTAACACTCTTCTCATATTATAGCTTTTTAGTCTTTCCAGTGGCGGAGCCAGGATTTTCAAAGTGGGGGGACAAAATCTAGATGTCGGCATTTGAAAAAAAT
Source organism: Beta vulgaris subsp. vulgaris (assembly GCF_026745355.1). NCBI lineage: Eukaryota > Viridiplantae > Streptophyta > Magnoliopsida > Caryophyllales > Amaranthaceae > Beta > Beta vulgaris. The sequence goes on from NC_079208.1 coordinate 11,728,253, forward strand.
TAGACAAAAACACTACATGACAAATTGTTTAATACTTAACGTTTTAAACCTATATTGTCAAAATCGGGTTGTTTTCCCTTGGACTTGTATGAACTAGGGGAATGTGAATCATCTGACATTTTCGAAATAAATTGAAAAACATTAATCAATTACATATCAGACCAAACTAGTCAATTATAAATCAACTAATATTTACAATTTCCAAATTATAAATTCAAAATTAAAAACTAAATAAACCTAAAACACGAATTAACAAATCAACTCAATAAATCATGACCAAACCAACAAAAATTCAATTCAACTAATTATATTATTTAACAACCATAAATTCATAATCACAAATTCACAAGTATCACAACCAAATGATAAATATTACCTAAAAAAGATGAAATTGAAACGTAGGATTTAGAAATTAAAAAAAAAAAATTCAGATGAATAACACTCAAGATAAAACCTGAAACTTCAAGTATTCTTCAAGAAACATAAAACAGAATAACAAGAAACTTCAATTTTCAAGAAACTTCAAAGTATTCTTCAAGAGACATAAAACAGAAATTAAAAAATTTACATAACATAATCAAAATTAACACCACTTCAAGTATACTTCAACAAAGATATAGAATAACAAGAATAACATCAATTTTAAGCAGTAAAGTTTGTTTCTTTAGCAAGATGAACAAACCAACTTTACAACTTACCTTCTCTTGAATCTCTCCTTCCGTCGCTTGGTTGGGTATAGGGTTTACTGTTGAGCCGTTGAGGACTTGAGGTTCCTTCGTAGTTCGACTTCGTGGTTTGTCTGGACGGGTTGTCGGCTCCGGCGGGCGGCGACTCATGGGCGTGGACGCGTGGTACTCGTAGCCTGGCGTGAGTTTGGAGTTAGGGTTTCAATTTTCAAACTTTTCTCTCCTTCCTTAATTCTTTGGTTCCTCAACTTCTCATGACTTAGATTCACGCGTCTCTCCATTTTCCAAAGTCCAGCCCACTGCCAGTACACTGTGCACAACGTCCTTCCTCGTTTTTCTTCCTTTTTTTTTTTTTTTTTTTTGAAAAACCGTGAAATACTTTTTTTAAAGTGGGGGGACATCTGTCCCCATGTCCCCCCTGCTGGCTCTGCCACTGAGTCTTTCTAATTTGCCTTGAATGTGTATCCAATGAAAATAGGTCTTCCTCATGGAATGGATAATGTTATCCATTTTCGATAAAATGTAATCATTTTTTCACTACGCGGCCAATAATTTTGCATGGAAAGGGGAACATAATGCATTTTGGATAAAACTATTACTTGTCCCGGGCGATATGCCTTGGATTATTTACCAATGTGCATTTGAAGATTTAAATAAAAAACTTGAGAGAAGTGGAAAAAAAAGTTGTAGGTATTGCTTACGCTCAGGAAATGATTTTCCAGTTCATATTAAATTTTTCACATCATAAATTATAATATGAATTATTTATCAATATAACCATCAACTTCAAAATAGTACATATAATTACTTATAAAAAATATAATACAATCTTGTTTTTGAAATTTAGGTTAATGAATAAGTATATAGTCGATGTAATTCAATGGTATAGTGGTATTAACTATGAAGGTTATAAAACTCTAAAAAAAAAATTTTATGAAGGTTATAAAAATTTGAAGATTTTTTTTATATTAAAGTACTTAGAGGTAGAAGACACTATTATCAGCATTAGCTTAATAAGTATTAATGTATGCATATTGTATTTAATCATTTTAAAACTAAAAATAATATATTGTCTTTAAATAATTTTTTTTCCCCATAAAGACCAACATATATATATATATATATATATATATATATATATATATATATATATATATATATATATATATATATATATATATAACCATCCTTTTCCCTAACAAGGATAATTTCCAAAAGGTTTATAGGGTGCGTCAGGCGCAGGATATGTGATTAATATTACACGATGTCGTTCGTAGTACTACTCTTTAGGAAGTAATACTACGTATAATATTGCATGTATTATTACTCGTTAGGAATTAATAATAACAAGGTTTGCATGTATTATTACTCTTTAAGAAGTAATAATAAAATAGTATGTATATGTATTACCACTCGTGAGGAAGCAATAATAATATACATTTTATTTATTGATGCAGATTTGGCTGATGGAGCATTTGAGGCTAATTGACCCTCCTGAGAACATGGAAGGTATAACAAAAAGGGCTTCATCGGCGGGAAGAAGATTTTTACTAAGAAATCTTTTGAAGGCTAGACCAGCTTCTTCGGGATGTAGAGATGAGCGTTAGATGAATTTGGTCCATGATAGGTATTCGTGACGATTCTCCCTATGTGAGGTTGTGTAGTTTGTATACCATGACCTTTTATTTTCCTTTGAGGATATTGAGACAGTATGGGTACCGTCAACTAATTTCTGGAGAGGACACTATTGCTCTCAAAATATATGGTTTGTCTTGGAGCAGAATTAGGAAGTGGGAGAGATATTGGAGAGAGCACCCAATTTGGTATACCCAGGAAAGAATAGAATATGAGAAGGTGTCTAGGAGTTATATGGTATGGATGCTGACCAGAGACCCTGTTGTGAGGAAAGGGATGAGGGAGACGGAATCCTTTGAAGTGACTAAGAAGAAGAAATTTAGTCTGTGGGTAAAAAAATTGAGGCTTTAGCTAACAGGGGCAAGAGTCCAGTGATAAGCGCATATATTTCTATATTTTTTTCCCCTAAAATTAGTCTTATGGTTGTCTTCTATGTGTTATTTTATAATATTTATTGACTTTTATTAATAAGTGACGTATTTATGTCCATATTATATTTTATTGAATAATTAGCTTAAATAGTGTGTTATTTTATTATAGGTATTTTACAAGTTCAATTTGCTAAAGGAAGACAACAAGACTAAAAAAAAGAAGAGAAGAAAAGAAAAGAAGAAAAAAAAATATAATAAAAGTGAGCCCAAGCTCACGTGAGGTTGGAAGTAAAACAAATAAGACAAAGAGATTTGTAAACTTCTTCACATCTGTATACTCAGAATCCAAAAGAAACAAGAAGTTGTTTCTATTTTCCTACTTCCTCGCAAGAAATAGCAAGAGGAGATATGATTTTATCTCCTCAAATTTTCAAGATATGCTTGTTTATCAGATTTTCAGTTACGAAAATCTATCTTTTTTTATTCTATCTTCTACACAACTCGATATAAATTCACCAGTTCTCGGAGATGAAAAACACGCACACATACAAGAGAGTTCGTGAGAGTGAAGAAAATAATCGGGTTCGTCCAAGATCGACAAGTTGATAGGAATTGAAGAATTATTGCGTTCGGAGGCGAATTGAGGGTAGCGGCTACATCAATTCGGGTCTACAGTCATGAGTTTTCTCTCTCTTCTATTTTCAATTAGTTGTTCTTGTGATTGAACTGGATGTTATCTGAATTTATTCATATTTTTAGTTTCTTATATTTCTATTATTTGAGCCTAATTGGTTGACGCTGAGTTGATTGAATTTAATTGTTTAATTTAGTATTTATACGATTCATACTATTGTTGGTTGGTTATGAAATTTGATATCTTTACTTGTAATTGGACGCAATTAGTTGTTTAGATACTCAAATTATGCTATATGACTATTAGGCGCGGCGTTTAATGGTTGGATAGGAAGACGACTTGAGATTAATAAGAGTGAGCGGCTCATCTTAATAATCTTAAGTGTATGAATTGTGCTAATAAAACAAGTTTATTAGGGTTGTATTTGTCTTAGCAAGATTCTAGATTTTTAGTGAGTAAGACGAGAATTGATCGCGGCGATAATTCACCAATCTAAATGCTAAGTTAACTATTAAAGTGGTCTCCATTATAAAGGGTAAGAAGCTAAATTATGACTAAACATTCTATGATCGAATCGGGAATTAATAGAGTTTGTGTGTCGTCACTTGTAATTATTAGTTTAGTAGTAGTTTTAATTTTACTTCGTCTAAGTATTTGGTTACAACCGAAACCCCCCTAATCGTATATATGTGAATAGTGTAAATAGTGTAAATTCGTATATAATATATGTTTTTGTCACTTAGTTGAATATTTGAGTTTAGGAATTATAATAATCTTCTCGTGGGATCGATCCTTTCTTACCCTTTTACTAGTTATAAATATTTTTGAAGGTTCAAGTTAGGTTTTTAATTTTATACGGTAAACGACACGTATCAAATTTTGGCGCTGTTGCCGGGGAGATTTATAGTCTTTCCATACTCAAAGTTTAACTGGGATACTAATTGTTTTGTTCAATTTTAGTTGATTAAAAGAAATTTAGTACTTGTGGTCTTGGGTTGTCTAAAGAACCTTTGGCCAGGTTGAAAGTTCTTGGCTTATAGTATGTTTTCTAAATTTTTTGCATACTATATGTTTAGTTATTGTAATATAGTGTTTTGATTCTATTGTGTGATGCACTAATTAGTTATACTCATATCCTACTTCAATGACAGTTATTTGACTCTTAGTATATTTTTTTTTTGGAGCCTTCTCATCCACTTGGAAACAATGTTGCGTCAAGTATAGATAGTATCAATTGGGGTGCAGTAGTTTAACAGCTTGTTTCTTGGCCAAATTTTTCCAAGATATAATCTTCTCTGACACTACATCTGCTATTTATCATGCATATATATCATGTACCTGTATGCTTTCTTCATACTATGGATGGTTTCAAATAATGATAGATCCATGCTTACTATCTAATTAACTATCAGGTGGTTATATTATTGTATAGATCAGTTATTAGTATAAATAGTCTTGATACTCTCATTGGTGACTTATGTTGATTAATTTAATAAGCATGCTGAATTTTTTCCACTCTTTACAATATGAAAAGTGAACTTTATGTTATCCACTCGTCTTCTATTATCATAAATCTAATGCGGTTTTTATATGTTATAACACCAAAACACTAGAGTTCTTAGATGTTCATATTTTCAATACTTGGCAAAATAATTACATTGCTAATAGCATGATTACTTCGTCTATAATTTGTCATTTGCTCAGATCTATGGGTAAGTGCTTGCAGACATTATGTATAACTAGTAAAAGTATCTGTCTGTTATGATTCTTTATTGAGACATTAATATATCTATCCACAAGTTACCATCAACCTCCTGTATAACTGCATTGGTTTTCTAAAGGTTCAGCAATATGTTAACTTGTAGTCTATTTCAAACAATATGACTTAAAGTAACTAGGAATAAATTAAAAAAAAAAATTAAGGGAATACTGCTTTCAACTCTTAACTTATTGTCAATCTACTAAGTATAATATTTTGTTTTGCCCGGCTTTTGATACTTAGTATATTCAACAATTTGTTTCTTTTTGTTTGCGCGTTAGATTTAACTCACTACTTGTTGTTGAGTAGCAATCAAGCATTGAATTGTTGATTGATTGTCGTGCTATATATGAGTTAGCTGCATTTTGAGTCATCGATTTCACTAGTTTTGATTTCAATTCGGCATGGATAGATTCTAGAACATCATCCATGTTCTAGTATTACTCATTTGTAGGTTCTTAATCTTAATAAGTCAGTGCCTTTTAATGAGGTCTAATTGATAATCCAAGATTTAATCTGGTGTTGTACTTTTCAAGTTATATTCAATGTTTTGATTTGTCATATGCAAAAGGAAGAAATGTGTTAGAATTGCCTTAGTGGTCTGATGTAAACGTATTTGCTAAAAGCTTCTTAGTGATAAGCTAAAATATGGTTCATAAACCTGCTGGGACTTTTTGAATTTGCTTAAAGTATTTGCAGTGCTCATAATTTGCATAACTTACTAGAAATAGTCTGCTACTTCATAGTCCATCAGTTATACGATTTATTTGTAATTTTACTCTGTCTTATTTAAACTCATTATACATGACTAGAGTTAGATTAAGCATTACGAGCTACATCTTGAAACAATCAACCTGCAATATTTCTGATTAAAAAAATGTGACTTTGTTTTGTGTAAGTGACCGCAATTTCGAGTAATGAGCTTTGTTTCTCAAATTGCATTATCTTGCGAAGAAGTGTCTTAAGCACTTTCAAGTTTTTACTTTGTTGGCCATACTTTAATTCTTATTGCAAGCAAGTGCTTTGTTCATAATGTTTCATTCAAAATTACATTGTCACCTGCATATTCTTACTTGCGTAATTTACTTGATCTGAGTCTGCACAAGGTGTAACCCACATGCCTAGCTTGTCATTTCCATGATCACTTTTCAGTTTCTAAGGTCTGCTAAACAAGTTGGAAATGGTCAAGTTTAGCAATTTGACAGTCTACATGCACTCATCTCCAATATGCAGTTATTTTATACACTCTGTCAATATTATGCTTACCATCACTCAACTTTGTCAGGGTGATTTAGTAGGAAGTTACAGAACATATTTATTTTAAGAGGTTGAGACCATTTTATGATCAAGAGCAGGAGGAGAAATAGAACTAGCATACTTGCATAGCACTGCATAGTTGCCTTTCTTTTAAAAATAAAAAAACAGAGTCATGGTTCATACTACTAATTCGAATAATGATATGCAGACCATATGTTAAATATATTCTACTTCCTTTGTGTTCTACATTCATGATTCGTTTTTAAGTGTGGGGGGAAGACATCCATTTCTGCTTATATGGTTTTAGCTATGATTTGTTTCTCTGGATATTCAATGGTCATACCTAAATTATAGAATTTCATGAACTTCACTCTTAAACTTTCTCTTTTCTATTTTCAGGTGCATGAGTTTGGATACGGCAACCAAACTTAAGCGTATAAACCTGTTTATTGAAACTCTAAACGAAGCTAGCCCAGAGAAATTACTTTACATCTTTCAAGACAGACCACGTGAAGACTCAGAGATGGGTGATGAAAGAACCTTGAAGGAATTAGGAGCTCCTAAGCTAGATGATGAACCTCTCTGCATTGTTTTTCCAACCTTGGAAAGACCTTTGAAGCTGAACTCAGGTTTTCTTAATCTCCTTCCCAAATTTTATGGGAACGCAGGTGAGGATCCTCATAGACATTTAAAAGAATTTATAGTTGTTTGTTCAACCATGAAACCTGAAGGAATTGAACAAAATCAAGTAAGATTGCATGCTTTCCCATTTTCCCTACATGATTTAGCTAAAGATTGGTTGTATACTATGTCTTCTGGTTCCATTACGACTTGGGACGCCTTACAAAAAGCTTTTCTGGAAAAATTCTTTCCCGCAAGTCGTATTGGATCCATAAGAAAGGAAATATGTGGAATCAGACAACATAATTCAGAAACACTTTATGAATATTGGGAACGTTTTAAAAAATTATGTGCTTCCTGTCCACAACATCAAATAACTGATCAACTGTTAATTCAATATTTTTATGAAGGATTGTTGCCTAACGATAGGGGTATGATTGATGCTGCTAGTGGTGGCGCATTAGTAGACAAGACACCAACTCAGGCTAGGAATTTAATTGCTAACATGGCCCAAAACACTCAACAACATAGCACTAGAAATGATGTTAAAAGGGTAAATGAAATTGACTTAAGTGGTGTTAAATCTCAATTGCAAGAAAATGCTCAACAAATTGCTACTTTGACCACTTTAGTGTCTAAAATTGTTGTTGGAAATGAGTCTAAAGCTAGAGTATGTGGTATATGTTCTGAGTTTTCTCATGCAACTGACGCTTGTCCTACTTTAAAAACTGAAGATGTTAATGCATTAGGAGGCTTTTCCAATCAAAGAAAATATGATCCTTATCACAGAGTATAATGAAGGTTGGAAAGATCACCCAAATCTTAGGTATGGAACTAGACCACAGTTTTCACAAACTAATCAACCTAGACAATTTGGTGTACAAAACCCTCCACCCCAATCTTCTGGCCCATCATTAGAAGATTTAGTGAAGCAATTAACTACTCAAATAGGTCAAGTTCACAACCATGGAGTCGAGTATCAAAAGAAAACTGATAATCACCTTCACCAATAGATACTCAAATAGGACAAATTTGTACTTCACTAAGTAACCTAGAAACTCAATTTTCAGGTAAACTACCATCTCAGCCGCTACCTAACCCAAAGAAAATGCCAAAGCCGTGACCCTTAGGAGTGGGAAAGAGTTGAGTGAACCTAAGGCAAAGAGTCGCGAGATTGAAAGAGAGATAGAGGTTAAACCTGACGATGAACTTAATATAGGGGGAAATGGAGAGATTGAGAGTATGAAAGACAATGAAGGAAAGGGTAAGCTTAATTCAGAAATTGATGTTTCTCGTTTTAAAGATGTGCCCCTTTCCCTTCCAGATTTGCTAAAGCTAAGAAAGCTACTCTTGACAATGAAATTCTTGAGACTTTTAGAAAGTTGAAGTCAATATTCCTTTACTTGATGCTATTAAACAGGTTCCCCGTTATGCAAAGTTTCTTAAGGAACTTTGTACTAACAAAAGACAATTTCATCCTTCTGAAAAGGTAAGTATGGGAGAGAATATTTCAGCTGTAATTCAAAAGAAGCTTCCCCCAAAATGTAAAGATCCTGGCATGTTTTCTATTCCTTGCAAAATTGGTAATTCTAAATTTGAAAGATGCATGCTAGATTTAGGAGCTTCGATTAATGTGATGCCCAAATCTGTCTATGATACTTTAAATGTGGGATATTTGTCTAAAACTGATGTGGTTATTCAGTTAGCTGATAGGTCAAATGCATTTCCCATTGGAGTGTTAGAAGATGTACTGGTTCAAGTAAATGAATTATTTTTCCGGCTGATTTTTATGTTCTTGATATGGGTGATAGAACCGATAATGTTCCTTTATTGTTGGGAAGACCTTTCTTGAAAACTTCTAAGACTAAAATTGATGTTCATCAGGGTAATTTGACAATGGAATTTGATGGTGAAATAATTAAGTTCAATATATTCGATGCTATGAGATACCCAAATGATGTCAATAATGTTAGTTCTATTGATTCCTTTGATGCTTTTGATTGGATGGCTCAAGAAATTTTTGATCTGTGGTGTGAAAAATTGTTTGAGACTGATAATTTTACTGATAGCAAGGACACTGAAATGCCTGTTTCTTTAGTAGATATGTCTGAGTAGCAAGTCTTGATTCGCAAAATGAAAAAAAGATAATTTTGATCTTTCTATGCCAGTGTCTAACCTAAACTAATCCCTTCTATTGTTCAAGCACCTCAATTAGAATTGAAACCACTACCCTCGCATCTAAAATATGTTTATTTAGGTGAAAATGAAACTCTACCTGTGATTATCTCCAATGCTCTAAATCAATTTCAAGAAGATAAATTGGTAAATGTGCTAAAAGACCACAAGGAGGCTATAGGATGGACCTTAGCTGACATAAAAGGAATTAGTCCCACCTTATGCATGCATAGAATTTTTCTTGAAAAAGATGCTAAACCCACTAGAGAAACTCAACGTAGGTTAAACCCCTCCATGATGGAGGTAGTTAAAAAGGAAATCCTTAAGTGGTTAGATGCCGACTATTTATTTTATTTCTGATTCTCAGTGGGTGAGTCCTGTTCATGTGGTCCCTAAAAAGAGTGGAATAACTGTTGTTGAAAATACTAAAGGAGAGCTTGTTCCAACTAGAGTGTCAAATGGATGGAGGGTCTGCATTGACTATAGGAAGCTTAATCAAGCTACTAGAAAAGATCATTTCCCTTTGCCCTTTATTGATCAAATGTTAGAAAAACTTGCTGGTCAGTCATTCTTCTGCTTTCTTGATGGTTATTCTGGTTATACTCAAGTACCCATCGCTCCGGAAGATCACGATAAAACCACATTTACCTGCCCTTTTGGTACATTTGCATTCAGGAGAATGCCTTTCGGACTATGCAATGCCCCTGGAACTTTTCAGCGTTGTATGATGAGTATTTTCTCTGATTTGATTGAACAAGATATGGAAGTGTTTATGGACGATTTTACTGTTTTTGGTGATTCCTTTGATAGATGCCTCCGGGTTTAGCTCGTGTTTTGCAAAGATGTGTTGAAACTCACCTTGTATTGAATTTTGAAAAATGTCATTTTATGGTAGAACAAGGTGTAGTACTTGGCATATTGTAAGTGCTAAAGGTTTAGAAGTTGATAAAGCTAAAATAGATGTTATTAGTTCTTGCCATATCCTACATGTGTTCGTGAAGTTAGATCATTTTTAGGGCATGCTGGCTTCTATAGACGCTTTATTAAGAATTTTTCAAAAATTGCATCTCCCTTGTGTGTTTTGCTTGCTAAAGATGCCACTTTTGATTTTAACAGGAATGTAAAAAGGCTTTTGATGAGTTAAAAGAAAGATTAACTAGTGCACCCGTGCTTCGACCACCTGATTGGACCTTACCCTTTGAAATCATGTGTGACGCTAGTGATAAGACTATCGGTGCCGTTTTAGGTCAAAAGAAAGATAAAGAATCCTATGTGATCCATTATGCTTCTAAATCACTTGATTCTGCTCAATGCAACTATACTGTAACTGAAAAAGAGATGTATGCTGTGATTTTTGCTTTAGAGAAGTTTAGACCTTATTTACTAGGCACACATGTTATTGTGTATTCTGACCATTCTGCTCTAAAATATCTCTTGAAAAAGAAAGAATCCAAACCTCGCTTACTTAGGTGGATGCTTTGTTACAAGAATTTGACTTAGAAATTAGAGATAAGAAGGGTGTGTTGAAATCTAGTTGCTGACCACCTTAGTAGAATTGTTCCTAGAGATGATTGGCCTTTAATGACTGAATTCTTTCCTGATGAACAACTTCTTTCAATGTATCATGTTGAAACTCCTTGGTATGCTGATATGGTTAACTATTTGGTCACTAGCACATTTCCCCCGACTCTATCTAGAGCTCAAAAAGAAAAGATTAAATCTGAGTCAAAGTATTACTTTTGGGATGACCCTTATTTGTGGAAATCATGCTCTGACCAAGTAATTAGGAGATGTGTAGACCAATCTGAATATGCTTCGATTCTTACATTCTGTCATAGTCTTGAAAGTGGAGGACATTTTGGTCCTCAAAGGACTGCTCATAAGGTTCTGGAATGTGGTTTATATTGGCCTACACTTTATAAAGATGCTTATGTGTTCTGTAAGTCTTGTGAACGTTGCCAAAAGACTGGAAATGTATCTAAAAGGAACGAAATGCCCCAACATGGAATCATAGTATGTGAAATCTTTGATGTGTGGGGAATTGATTTTATGGGTCCCTTCCCCTCATCTTTTGGTAATCTTTATATTATTCTTGCTGTCGATTACGTTTCTAAATGGGTGGAAGCTCAAGCTACATAACTGATGATGCAAGACAGTTGTTAAGTTTGTTAAGAGTCACATATTTAACAGATTTGGTATGCCAAAGGCCATAATTAGTGATAGGGGTACCCATTTTTGTAACAAAACATTTGGGACTCTCCTTGAAAGATATCATGTGACACATAGAGTAGCAACAGCCTATCATCCTCAGACGAACGGACAAGCTGAAGTGTCCAATAGGGAAATCAAATCAATTCTAGAAAAGATGGTAAACCCTAACAGGAAGGACTGGAGCCTTAGATTAGATGACGCATTGTGGGCATATAGGACAGCTTATAAGACACCTCTAAGAATGTCCCCTTACAGACTTGTTTACGGAAAAGGATGCCATCTACCTGTCGAAATCGAGCATAAGTCTTACTGGGCTGTAAGCAATGTAATATGGACTACGAACAAGCTGGACAGGGAGGAAACTTAGTTTGCAAGAACTAGAAGAACTTAGATTAGCAGCTTACGAAAACACTCAGATTTATAAAGATAAGACTAAAGCCTTTCATGACAAGCGGATTATTCAAACTGATTTCTCAGTGGGAAGAAAGTCCTTTTATATAATGCTCGCTTAAAGTTGTTCCCTGGTAAGCTTAGGTCCAGATGGTTAGGTCCTTTTGTTATTACTGATATTTTTCCTCATGGTGCAGTGGAGATTAAAAGCTTGGAATCTGGAAAAGTGTTTAAAGTAAATGGCCACAGATTAAAACCATTTTATGAGTTTGAGCATGCAGGTTTAATTGAAGAGATCGAGCTTCATCGAGAATGATGCTTGCATAACGTCGAGCCAACGACATAAACTAAGGGCGCTACTTGGGAGGCAACCCAATCCTGCTACTATCACTTCCTCTTGTTATTTCATTTTATTTTCTTACTGTTCTCTCAATTTATACTCATCATTCATGCCTTATGTTTATCATAGCTAGGAAATCTAGTCATATTCTAACTTGTTCTTGCTCCTTGTTCACCATACCAATCAGCTTCTACTTGCCACCTTCACATCTCATGAGTGATACTCTAGAAGTGGTGAAGCACTCAGAGGTTCCAACTAGATTTCTATTAGGAAGGCAACACATTACAGCAACATATATGAACAAGGCAACCCGTTATGATCTCCATTATTATTTCTCTTTGTGAAGAAAGATACACATAACCAGCTAAGTTCTCTCATTCTTTAATTCAATTCTTTTTCATTGAGGACAATGCACATTCTAAGTGGGGGGGAGATAAATGGTGACAAATTTCACTTTGGAGCTGGACATGTGGTAAATTGGCAAAATCATAGGTTGGATTGTGGCGTGTGCTGGCATTATATGATGTATAATTTTATAGGCTAAATACAGGTTCTGGTATCCATGACTTTAAATTGAAAAATAAATTGGGATATGTCTGTTTTAGGGGAGGTGCTGCCAAATTTTCTGTAGAACTTTTATTTTATTAATCTATTGAAAAAAAAAAAAAAAGAAATTGTGCTTTTGCTTGCATTAGTTATAGAACTTTAGTTGCATTTAATTTAGGATTAGATTTCCACCTCTTAACTTCCTAAGGAATGGCGATTAGTAAGTTGATAAGAAACTCTAATCTAACTTGTTTTTGAAATAAAATAATTTTTTTGAAATAAAAGATTTTGGGAATGTTATATAATTGGAAACGGATAATCAAACTTGAGAGATTTATAATACAATTGAAAAAAAAATTATCTTGCTTCTCTTAAATAAGCTGGCTAGATAAATAGACCAAACCTTGTGAGCTTCTGAGCCTATTAGACTGACACATCTGCATCAGTCTCATTATTTTCTTTCTTGTGTGATAGTTCCTCAATGAAGTGTGGCTCTTGAACTTGACTTGGTATCTTTGAGACTTTTGTGACAAATGCTATGAAGAAATGATTTAGGCGTTCTTTTCATTTTTTTTAGCCTCAGAGATTTTATTTCATATAATATTTCCTTTGTTTAGCCCTTCTGAGCCTTAAAATCCCGTTTTATTTGCTAACCATACATTACAAACTTGCGGCCTCCTACAGATTATACCCATGCTTGGCTAAGGGGAGTTATTATATATTGAGTTTGTATTGTAAGATTGGGATATATTGTTGAAAAAAAAAAAGAGAAAACAAGGGTTATGAAAACTTATTATTATTGAAAAATATCAAAGAAAATATATGTTTGAAAGTCATAGAACGATGAAAATGCTATGAAATATCCATATAAGTATTATAATGGCATTACATGTGAAGGATATGGTGAATAATATGAAAAGAAAAAAAAAAGTGGAGTTTGTTGTGAGTGGAACATCATAAGTCATGTATTTTTGCTCCCTTTAGCTCGGCTTATAATTAACTCCACATTCCTAAATATTATTCCTACCCTTTAGCCCTGGCCACGTTACAACCTTATGAAAGACCTTTTGATCTTTATGCATTATGTCACTTCAAAGTGGAGAATTGAGACGATAGTCAAGTTTAAAGAAATATACTTCATTTTGAGTCGACTCGGTTATAGGTTTGAGTGAATATTATTTAACCCCAGACACATGAGAGTTGAGTGTTTTATTTATTCCTGTGAGGGTCTATTTATTGAACTTGATACGCATACATTTGTGGATTCATGCTGGAAATTTTTGAGTTGCAAAAGATAACAATTAGTTCATGAAGTATTATGAGATTTGATAGTTCGATTGTTTAAACACCAAGAGTATGACATCTCCATTAACATTTTCTCAACGTTTTTCTGACTAACTTTAAAATATTTTAGTTTCTTGTAGTGTGCTTATCTAATTTCGTTATTTCCGACAAAGAAAATTGAGGTGGTATATTAGGTCTTGCATTTAGTTTCTGTCATTAGAATATCCATGTTTGCTAGTTGGTTTGGGAAACTATGTTAATAAGGCTTTGTGGGTATGCCATCTGAAAATCCTCACGAGACCTTACTCGTCCACTAGGGTAGCCTAGGGGTTTAAAGGGCTTGTTGCACATGCTAAGTGCAATCGTGATTCCTACGACAGTGAGTTAGGTTTATTGCTTTTCTAGTATAGTTTTTACTTTTATTTTAGTAGTATTTTGATCGAGGGCGATCAAAAGCTAAGTATGGGGGAATTTGATAAGCGCATATATTTCTATATTTTTTTCCCCTAAAATTAGTCTTATGGTTGTCTTCTATGTGTTATTTTATAATATTTATTGACTTTTATTAATAAGTGACGTATTTATGTCCATATTATATTTTATTGAATAATTAGCTTAAATAGTGTGTTATTTTATTATAGGTATTTTAGAAGTTCAATTTGCTAAAGGAAGACAACAAGACTAAAAGAAAGAAGAGAAGAAAAGAAAAGAAGAAAAAAAATATATAAGAAAAGTGAGCCCAAGCTCACGTGAGGTTGGAAGTAAAACAAATAAGACAAAGAGATTTGTAAACTTCTTCACATCTGTATACTCAGAATCCAAAAGAAACAAGAAGTTGTTTCTATTCTCCTACTTCCTCGCAAGAAATAGCAAGAGGAGATATGATTTTATCTCCTCAAATTTTCAAGATATGCTTGTTTATCAGATTTTCAGTTACGAAAATCTATCTTTTTTTTATTCTATCTTCTACACAACTCGATATAAATTCACCAGTTCTCGGAGATGAAAAATACGCACACATACAAGAGAGTTCGTGAGAGTGAAGAAAATAATCGGGTTCGTCCAAGATCGACAAGTTGATAGGAATTGAAGAATTATTGCGTTCGGAGGCGAATTGAGGGTAGCGGCTACATCAATTCGGGTCTACAGTCATGAGTTTTCTCTCTCTTCTATTTTCAATTAGTTGTTCTTGTGATTGAACTGGATGTTATCTGAATTTATTCATATTTTTAGTTTCTTATATTTCTATTATTTGAGCCTAATTGGTTGACGCTGAGTTGATTGAATTTAATTGTTTAATTTAGTATTTATACGATTCATACTATTGTTGGTTGGTTATGAAATTTGATATCTTTACTTGTAATTGGACGCAATTAGTTGTTTAGATACTCAAATTATGCTATATGACTATTAGGCGCGGCGTTTAATGGTTGGATAGGAAGACGACTTGAGATTAATAAGAGTGAGCGGCTCATCTTAATAATCTTAAGTGTATGAATTGTGCTAATAAAACAAGTTTATTAGGGTTGGATTTGTCTTAGCAAGATTCTAGATTTTTAGTGAGTAAGACAAGAATTGATCGCGGCGATAATTCACCAATCTAAATGCTAAGTTAACTATTAAAGTGGTCTCCATTATAAAGGGTAAGAAGCTAAATTATGACTAAACATTCTATGATCGAATCGGGAATAAATAGAGTTTGTGTGTCGTCACTTGTAATTATTAGTTTAGTAGTAGTTTTAATTTTACTTCGTCGAAGTATTTGGTTACAACCGAAACCCCCCTAATCGTATATATGTGAATAGTGTAAATAGTGTAAATTCGTATATAATATATGTTTTTGTCACTTAGTTGAATATTTGAGTTTAGGAATTATAATAATCTTCTCGTGGGATCGATCCTTTCTTACCCTTTTACTAGTTATAAATATTTTTGAAGGTTCAAGTTAGGTTTTTAATTTTATACGGTAAACGACACGTATCATCCAGTTAGAAACTCATCTGTTGGGAAGAGCAGCCAAAAACCTGTTACTAAAGCTTCCTCTGTGAAGAATCGTTTAGGGCCAAAGGTAGCACCACTCCAGGAAAGACTTGGGCCACGTACGACTGACATCGACAAAAAGAAGACTACGCTTAGGGGGTGTGGTAATCAGGGAAAGGGCTGACGCAACACTCGATAGACAGACACTCTTACAAGCAAAGGGAAGGAACTTATGGTGTATTGGGAAAAGAGAAGGCATCTAAACTAAAGCTATAGATGGAAAAGGGAGAAACTTCTACCAAGGGAAAGGAGGAAGAAAGGCTGAGATGGGGAAGGAAAAGAAGGACTGATTGCAACAATGCCTTTAGATTATTTGCTACTTTATTTGTTTTTGTTTCAAGTTATTGTTTTGATGTTGCTTTATTGCTTTCAATAAGGCTTGCATGCCACATAGTTATGTTATAAAGTAGTCATAACTTATGTTTTATTTTCCATTCAGTAATATTAATAAAAACAAAGTTTATTTTTATTTAGAATGAAGTACGCCTAAATATGTCCGCAAAAACATAGTATCGTATTATTTTTTAGCATCTTAACGAATGCCGGAAGAACGATCGAACCAGCAGCACAACAGGGTAGTGCGTTAGATATGAAGAGCTGCGTTTGGTGCGGATAATGATTTGAACATTTTTTTTAGTTTTAGACTCGTATGAACAAAAGGAGGATTTGATTAATGAAAGGGGTCGAACCTTGTACAAGGTTGCCTACGTATCCAAATAGGAATTAGGCCGCACGTAGTTCATGCTAAATATTGGATTACTTTTAACAATCAAGAGAATTGGTTGTGCTTTACACATAAAATTTCTTGAGTTGATCAAGATTGGTTTATATTATCAAATTTAGTGATGTCCATGTCAATTAGTTGAGCTGCTCCTCCACATAGGATCGTCTTAACAATATATGCCAAAGTAGGTCTGAATTTACCTCGAGGATCTAACATATTTTTCCTTACTGCCTTGAGCACCAAGTCACCTTCTTTAATATTTCGGGGTTTGACCTTCTTATTGAAAGATCGTGCAATATGATTTTGATAAATTTGCATATGATGCAAGACAGCTAATCTTCGTTCATCGAGTAAGATGAGCTCTTCGAAGGTAGCTGTGACCCAGTCAGCTTCAGGAATTTGACTTTCTAGGACAATTGGTAGGGCTGGTATTTCAAATTCAATAGGTTGGACAACTTCTACTCCATCGACAAGAGAATAAGGTGTAGCTCCAATAGATGTATGAATAGAAGTACGATATCCCCATAAGGCAATATGTAGCTTGCTGGGCGAATCCTTATAATTTTCGATCATTTTCTGGATAATGACTTTGATATTTTTGTTAGCAGCCTCCACAACACCATTAGCCTAGGGTCTATATGGGGATGAGCGATGGTTCTTGATGCTATATTTTTCAAGGACTTGTTCACATTCGGCCTGGAAGTGGGTACCTTAGTCACTTATGATCTCCTGGGGAACCCCATAGTGATAAATTATGAAATTGTCAAGGAAGGCAGATACATGCTTGGCTGTGAATTTGGCATAGGATGCTGCTTCTACCTACTTAGTGAAGTAGTCTATTGCCACAAGGATGAATTCACCCCCCCAATACTAGGTGGTGTTATTTTACCAATGATTTGAATAGCCTAATTTGAGAATGGTCAAGGTGAAGCAAAAGTATATAACAATGAGGGTGGAACATGTTGCAAGTTAGTGCACAATTAGCATTTTGCACATGTTTTGGCACAGAGGTAACAATCTTTCTACATTGTAGTCCAGTAATAGCCTAAGCGAATTATCTTTTGGGCTAACATGCGTCTGTATGTTCATGTGCGTGCCACAGTAACTATTATGGATTTGATCCAGAACTGTCATGGTATCTTGTTTACCGATGTAGAGCCGGTGCACGCCTTGTGGTGTTCATTTATACATTGTCCCATTATACTCGACATATTGGGAGGCCAAGAGCCTTAAGGAACATTAGGCTCTTGTTGAAACTCTAGGTGGATATTCTTTTTTGGTTAGGTAGTAGAGGATGTCAGTAAACCAGGGTTTAGGAGGGATAGGATCTGGCTCAGTATCTAAGGTGTGAACATAAGCATGCTCTTGCCTTCTCTCAATGATAAGGGGCATTTCTGGCATGGTGCGAGGAATCCTAATCGTAGAGGCTAAGGGTAATAAAGCGTCAGCAAATTGGTTTTCTTCTTGGGGAAGTTATGTATATTATATTTCAGGGATTTGTTCAGCGATGGCTTCTAAATGATTTTGGTATTACAAGAGGCTTTTATTTCTAACTTTCCATCTTTTAGAGATTTGGTTGATGATCAAAGATGAATCACCATATACTCTTAGTTTCTTGATGTCGAGGGACATTGCGGCCTGGAGCTCTATGATACATGATTCGTACTCGGCTACATTATTAGTAACATCAAAGTCAAGTTTAACAGAGAGAGGAATGTGTTCGCCTTCAGGTGATATCAGGAGTACACCGATGCCACATCCCTTTTGGTTGGAAGCACCATCGAAGTATAATGCCCAACTTTCATATTCCATCATGAGAAGGTCTTCATCAAGAAACTCATACGTACTCTTCGTGAGATTCATCTACACAGAAATCAGCTAAGAAGACTGAAATAGCGTTGCCTTTAATGGATTTGTGAGGGATAAATTTTAAATCAAATTCGGCCAACATTAATACCCAGTGGGAGAGTTTACCATTGAGGGCTGGCTTTTCGAACAAGAACTTAAGAGGATCTAGTCGTGGCACTATATGGATTATGTGAGTAAGCATATAATGTCTAAGCTTCTTAGTGGCCCAGACTAGTGCAACACAAAACGTTTTTAAGGGAGTGTAACGAGATTCGTAGTCTTAGAGCTTTTTATTAAGGTAGTAAATGGCACAGTCTTTACCATCAACCTCTTGTGCCAACATGGCCTCACTTATGGTCTTATTCGCAGTCAAATAGAGCCTTAAAGGTATATCTAGCAAGGCAGGTGCCAAGACAGGTGGGTTGGATCAATATTCTTTGATTTTGTCAAAGACTTTTTTTGCAATCCTCATTCCATTCGGCAGCAACACTTTTCTTAAGCTTTTTAAAGATGGGCTCACATACCATGGTTAGATTAGATGTGAACCTACTAATGTACTGCATTTTACCTAAGAACCCCCTTATTTGTTTTTCATTCTTAGGTGGAGGCATGGTCATGATGGCTATTATTTTAGTAGGGCCAATTTCAATCCCTCTAGAACTGATGACATAACCTAGGAGCTTCCCGGATGTGACCCTAAAGGCGCGTTTTTGTGGATTAAGTCTCATGTTGTATTTGCGAAGTCTCATGAAGAACTTCTCAAGAGTGGTATGGTGTCCGTCTCTATCTTTGGACTTAACTATAATGTCATCTACGTAAACTTCTACCTCTTTATGCATCATGTCATGGAGAAGAGTACTCGCAGTTCTTTGATAGGTGGCCCCAACGTTTTTTAAGCCAAAACGCAAAATGGTATAGCAAAAGGTCCCCCACTGTGTGATAAAGGTAGTCTTTTCCATATCTTCCTCGGCCATTTTTACCTGTATACTCCGCATACCCATCCATAAAAGAGAGAAGGGCATGATTGACAGTGTTGTCTACTAGGACATCTACGTGAGGTAAAGGGTGTCGTCTTTTGGACTTGCTTTATTAAGGTATCTATAGTCAACACACATTCTAACTCTCCTATCCTTTTTAAGCACAGGCACAACGTAAGCAATCCAGTTAGGGTAATTAGCTACTTTAATAAAACCTGCATTAAGTTGTTTAATGACTTATTCTTTGATTCTAATAGCTAAACCTGGCTTCATTCTGCACAACTTTTGTTTGAAAGGATTCATACCTTGGATTAGGGGAATGGTATGCTGAGCAATTTCGCGATCAATATTTGGCATGTCCAGGTAGGACAATGCAAATACGTTGAAATATTTAACAAACGTTTTGATTAGTTGAGCACGCTCGCCTTCGCTTAAAGTTAATCCAATTCTTACATCATTTGGTTCATTATCATCTAAAAGATTAATTATTTCTGAATCCTCGATGATTGGAGTCTTATTTTCATGTTTTTTAACTGCTTTAATTATTTCTTTTTCAGATTCATTATCGAAATCAGAAGGAAAAGGAGAAGAAGAACTAGAGATATTGCACAATTCATAAGCAAATGTGTTCACATTATTGAAATCGGAAATCATAGAGTTGAACAATGACTGGTAGAAATTAAAGACTCTACGAAAAATAGGATTAACAAGCGTAGACATAGTCCCAACTGGGACACTAGACTCAACAATCACAGACTCAAACTCAGACTCAGATGACTCGGACTCTTAAAACATCGGCCCTTCTCCGGTGGTGAAGACCACCGTCTTAAGTAGTCAGCTTGATAGTCTTCCTCCATATTTGCATGGTGCCACTTGCAGCAGTGATTAGCATAGCAGGGTCGAACTCCTCGTTCTGTAGCACAACCTGGATATGAGCAATATTATCTGGGCATTTGACTCGTTCTTGACCCAATGCCTTGTAGTCGAAACAGTCTTCAGTGAACTGTTTAATTTTGGATCAGGATTCCCTTCTAGTAGAAAGTGAAAGTCCAGAAGTATGTCAAATCTGGGGTAGATCATTCCCTCCTAATCCTGATAGAATGGTTCAGGGAACTCATAGCAAGGACAATCTTCTCCTTCCCTAAAAAATTGCCCATTTAGAGTGGGTTGACGGGGAGGAAAAGGGGTACTGTCCTTGTCTTTTGTATTCCGGTATGCCATGCGTTGTGCAATACGTTCTATGAGCTCTTTCCTGGTGGGCTTGTATACCAAGATTAACAAATTTTCCACTGATTTAGAGTTAGTGACAGGAAGTGCTCCGGACTTCTTACTACCTAGTGACATGTCTGGGAAGTCCTTTCTTGCGCATGATGTAGTTGACTGCAGGATTGGAGACACAATCGAAGTTAAATGGCGCTAAATCCTCTTCGATTAGGGTTACCTCTTCGGGAACGAACCCTTGAAGATCTTCATCATCGTGGTCTATATGGATGAGAGGTTTGTCTATTACTTGTACTTTCATTATAAAGGCATTGATAGTTATAGGAATGCCATCCACAATCATCTTGACGTTTTGGTGCAATGAAGATGGGACCACACCAAGCTCGTGAAACCATGGTCGTCCCAATAGTAAGTCGAATGAGGCCTTTATGTCAATGCCCTGGAAAATCGCCTGCACCTTTCTATAACCCCTCTAGAGATGTTTAGGCTATAGTTCCCAAGGATTGACGACGAGAATTGTCGTATGCTCGAATACCATGATGAAAAGGACTGAAATCCTCATTTTTGGAACCTACACTAGGGTAAAAAAAAGGAAGGACTGCGGAGGAAGGGCTGCACTTTTTTTAAAAAGCGCAGCCCTACATAACAGAAGACCTGCGATTTTTAAAAAAAGCGCAACCCTTCACTCAGAAGGGCTGCGCTTGTGGAAAAAGTGCAGCCCTTCACACACTCAGAAGGGCTGCGCTTTTCTACAAGCGCAGCCCTACTAGGTGAAGGGTTGCGCTTTTGAAAAAAGCGTAGCCCTTCTGTGTTAGTAGGGCTGCGCTTGTTAAAAAAGCGCAGCCCTTCTTTAATGTAGGCCTGCGCTTTTTAAAAAAAGCGCAGCCCTTCGTTAAATTTTTTTTTTGGTATGAATTAGTGCGCGCATGTACAGTAGAGAGATAGAGCAATTCTTATTTCCCTCTTTCCCTCCCGTAGAGAATTTTTCGACGAAATTTTTTTTGCCCTAAAATTGCAGTCCACCACCACCACTGTTGCCCACCACCATTGCTCCACCACTGGCATTTGCGCGACCTAACTCCACTGCCCCTGCTCCAC
This sequence comes from Beta vulgaris subsp. vulgaris, assembly GCF_026745355.1. Classification (NCBI taxonomy): domain Eukaryota; kingdom Viridiplantae; phylum Streptophyta; class Magnoliopsida; order Caryophyllales; family Amaranthaceae; genus Beta; species Beta vulgaris. The sequence goes on from NC_079208.1 coordinate 11,750,070, forward strand.
CACTGGCATTTGCGCGACATAACTCAACTGCCCCTGCTCCACCACCACTGCTCCACCACTGGCATTTGCGCACCACATTACTCCACCCACCACCTTGCGTACCACATTGCTCCACCACGTGCAACCGCGAGTAGTCTCTTCTCTTCTCTTATCTTCTCATTTCTTCTCCACCATTTGAGTGGTTAATTAGGTATGAATTAATTTTGTTTTTAAGTTATTTTTGTTTTTCTTATTTGAATTAAATGATTAATGTGCAATGTGGGTTTTGTCAATTGTAGGAAGAAGAGGCTAAGGAAGGCAAATAAAGTCCAAGTATCTCTTTTCTCTTCATTGCTCGTCGTTGGTGTTAAGAGGTAACTAATAGTTTAACATGTAGACAAAGTTGATAATTTATTGATGTATATGTATTTTTTATAATGTATATTATAATTTTTGATATGAGATTGTATGAAAACGCAATGTGATTTAGCTATATATGAAAATCTACAAGTTGTTTGAATCATCATCATATGCCTAGATACCCGTTCAAGACTTACTCATTAGGAGTAAGTCTTGAATAGTCCCCGGTTTGGGACTGTTCTTGGACGTTTGATCTCACTTAGGTGGTGAATGTGTGTCTTCTTTTCAATTCTGAGGAAAATCTTGGCTTATCGTTTCTCTACATTGTTCTCTGGGTACATATGTAGATAAGCAATTATCTACATTGTGTACTTGGAGAACTGTAGGGAAATGCTGCCGGATTTTCCTTAGAATTGAAAAGTTGGCATATATTCACTAGTGAGATTAGACGTCCAAGGATGGGTTAGGTTGGAGTGATAAGGACCTTTGACTGCATGCATACAATTGAACATGTACTATCTTAGCTTGTGTATACGTGTGTGATTTGAATATGTGAGTGTGTGTACTTTAATAATGATTGATGCATTATAATGAATGTTGTGTTTAATTATTAGAGGTGGTCTTCTTGAATGAGATGGATCGTACTTGGATGTATGGTAGTCGTGAATCGATTGAGTTTGTGAATGGGGTCTCGGAATTCTGTAGAAGTGCATTAGAATATCAAACATCCTCTGGAGCAGTCGACTTTTATTGTCCTTGTTTGGATTGTAGAAATGTGAGCAATAGTAGTATACATGTGGTTAGGGAGCATGTCTTTCGCCGTGGGTTTAGGCCTCAATACCATGTATGGTTTGGCATGGTGAGCAGGGGAGGTATATGGGAAGCTCTGGAGTAAAGAATGATGTATGTGAAGAAAAAAAAGAAGGATGATGATGAGTTAGGGGATAGAATTTGGATGATGAATTTGGAGATGATGATAGGGATCGGGTAGACGAGATGATACACGAGGTTGAAGATCAGTCGTGTAGACGACCTCGTATTTTTGAGTCTATGT